>NC_046162.1:1186309-1487559 GCF_011064425.1 Rattus rattus
AAAAAAAAAAAAAAAACAAATCCCCAAACCAACCAAACAAAATACCAACGACTACGACAACGAAGCTAGAGAACGAGAAAAAGAAATGTAAATACATTTTAAATGATGCAGCAAGGAGAGGAGGAAGGCTATTAAAGAGAAGCTTGCCGCCAGCCGGTAGCCTAAGCCGGCAGGACTCAAGGACTGCCTGCTAAGGGAGAAAGCCTGGCACCTCATTTTCGTCACAAAGTCCTGTGAAGGAGCAAGTTCTTGGTTGATCCTAACAGGGATAGGCCTCAGAAGTGCTCATGAACCTTCCTGAGGGGACCTCTGGCTAAGTTTGATCCTGGAGGAAATCGTGGGCAGGGGACAGAGGGCAACAGGGGAGGCAACCCGCATCCCCTGAGCTCAGA
Source organism: Rattus rattus (assembly GCF_011064425.1). Taxonomy (NCBI): domain Eukaryota; kingdom Metazoa; phylum Chordata; class Mammalia; order Rodentia; family Muridae; genus Rattus; species Rattus rattus. The sequence continues at coordinate 1,186,702 of NC_046162.1, forward strand.
TGACCCAAGGACTGCTTCGGTTGGTACACTAAGGTGGCTGCGCCATATCAACAGCCTTAATGGATGTCCTGGAAGACAGTGTTAGGGCACCATAGTCCCCCAAACAGCCCTGGGGCCTAGGGATCTGCGTCTTCTCCAGAGAGGGCGCGGGCCTGGCATATCAGGAAGTAAGAGGGGGCGCCAGGTGGCCGGAGAGGTGGCCATGAGCGCGCGGGGCAAGACGTTGGTGCCACTGCTGGTGGTTGTGGTGGCGGTGGAGGTGACCTTACAGTCAACCTCTTCGCATGTGAAACCCGTGGATCCCGAGAAACCCGGTGAGCTGCTCTTAAGGGTACTGTTGGGGGACTGGGGACAGTGCCAGGCCGTGATGGGGAAGTGAAGGTGAAGTGTCACTTATTCTCTCCCTTCCACGCAGAACTGCAGGAAGCCAACCTATTGTCAGGTAAGGTGCTCAGAACGTGTTTCCTGCACCGTGGGCCTGAGGCGGGGGTGCACCTCAAGTACTCCTCTCCTTTGCCCCAGGATCAAGAACTCAGCTGTGTTTGATAGTAACTCACACCCTCGGCGCCGCGGTGGGGGAGGGGGGTTGGGGATTGGCGCACACTAATCACGTGGGGGAGTGTCCCAGCAGATCCACAGGAAGCCCCTCCCTTCGCTAAAAGGTGTCAGTGGCGGGTGGGAGGGAAAAAATCTGCGCTGTCTGATCCTCCTCTCAGGACCCTGCGGTCACAGGACCATCCCTTCACGTATAGTGGGTGGCGAAGAGGCCGAGCTTGGCCGCTGGCCTTGGCAAGGGAGCCTGCGTGTATGGGGCAACCACTTATGTGGCGCAACTTTGCTCAACCGCCGCTGGGTGCTTACAGCTGCCCACTGCTTCCAAAAGTGAGTCTGGAGTCAAACCCTGGCAGCTGAGGGGTGGGAAAGTCAGTATAGTAACCTTGGCCCTGAATTTGACACCTGGGTAAGCATTTTAGTGTAGCCTCAGGAGTAGCTGTGATGGGTTAAATCGGTAAGATTTTACATTAATGCCCCTGGAGGGAACCCTCTTCCAGTTATTCTAGAATGTTCTTTTAGGACATTCTCATTCCCTTTGAGTGTTTTGACTGCTCTTCCTCTTTCTTCAAGTCCTTCCCAAACATCCCCACACTAGTTTCCACGTTTGCTCAGCTCCTTTGGGGACTACACAAGGGGCTCGCCTTCTGTCTTTAGGACTGCGCCAACAGATGACAAGACCACTGGGGTAACCTCTCTTCTGCTCCTTCACTCGCAGTACCCGGGAGCAAGGATTGAGCTGAGCTCAGGAGGCTTGAACTGCACTCTCCTTCTCTGGCAGGGACAATGATCCTTTCGACTGGACAGTCCAGTTTGGCGAGCTGACCTCCAGGCCGTCTCTCTGGAACCTACAGGCTTATTCCAACCGTTACCAAATAGAAGATATTTTCCTGAGCCCCAAGTACACGGAGCAGTTTCCCTATGACATTGCTCTGCTGAAGCTGTCATCGCCTGTCACCTACAGTAACTTCATCCAGCCCATCTGCCTCCCGAACTCCACATACAAGTTTGCGAACCGAACTGACTGCTGGGTGACCGGCTGGGGGGCTATTGGAGAGGATGAGAGTGAGGCTGGGTACAGACGGGTTGGGGAGAGGGGCGCTACCCTATTCTTCCACATTAGCCCTACCCCTTCCTCCCTGGGTTCTGGGAGCCCTTCTCGCTCACTCAACATTTTCTTGTTTATTTTCCTTACTTCTGCCTACAAGGAGGACAGGAGCCAGTCCTTTCCTTCCAGACAGGAACTCAGAGGTGCCAGGGAGACCTGAAGAGGCAGGGACCCCATAGGGCCTGTAGCATGGCTTCCACAACATTGCTTCTATGAACCTCCAATTTCAGCAGGCACCAGTCCTAAGTGAGCGGCAGGAAACCCTGCTCCATCCTCCCCAGTTCCAACTGTGCACTTTCCTCCAGTCTTGGCTCGCCACTGGAATCTCTTTGGCCGTCCATAAGGGTCTAATCAAGCACCTCCCTGCAGCTCAATAAAGACCCCACCCTCAGCCCAGGAAGCACTGAGAACAGTTTCCCTCCAGGGAAGCCTGGGGCATGTCCTTTGTGCCTGGAGTGACCTGGCTCAGTTCTCTCTGACCTGGTCCATCTCTGCAATGTCCCCCAACAAGAGTATTAGCAATAGATTCAGGTCCTTTCCTGCAAGTCATGTGGTGACACTGTTGCAGGATTGGGGACCCTGGTGCATCAAGGCAACAGCATAATTTGTTTTAAACTCCATTTTAACATTTTTTTTTTAAATGTATATGAGTGTTTTGCCTGCAGGTGTGTGTGCCTCAGATCCCCTAGAGCCGTGAGTTGCTATACGGGTGCTGGGAGTTGAACCTGGGTCCTTTGGAACCAGCTCCCTAGCCTAAGAGTATAATTTTAAGAAAGGGATTTAAAGTATTTGATTTGATTTGTATGCATGTGAGCATGTCTCGGTGATGTGCATGTGTGTGCAGATGCCCAGAGAGGACAGAAGAGGGATCCCCAGGAGCTGAAGTTAGGGGTGTTTGTGTGTGAGCCTCTCGGTAATGCTGGGATCCTAACTCCAGTCCTCACAATTGAGAAAATGCTCTGAACTTCTGAGCCATCTCTCCAGCCCCCTTTGGAGGGATCACATCTATTTATTTTGTTTTAAAAAACATTTATTTTAAAAGGGTAAAGGGGCAGGCAGCAGTGGCACCTTTAATCCAGTACTCAGGAGGCAGAGGCAGAGGCAGAGGCAGAGGCAGAGGCAGAGGCAGAGGCAGAGGCAGACTGATCTCTGTGAGTTCGAGGCCAGCCTGGTGTACAGAGGGAGTTCCAGGACAGCCAGAGCTACACAGAGACACCCTGTCTTGGAAAACAAACAAAACAAAACAAAACAACAAAACAACAAAAATGTATGTGTGTTTATGGGCTTAAGTGTGTGTATGTATGTATGTATGTATGTATGTATGTATGTGTAACACACATGCATGAAATACCTGCAGAGGGCAGTAGAGGGCGTCAGCTCCCCTGAAACTAGAGCTGCAGGTGGTTGTGAGCCCCTGTGGGTACTGGGAACTGAACCCATGCTCTCTGAAAGAGCTGTAAGCACTCTTTATGGCTGACTGTCTCCCCCGGCCTGTGTTTTGTGTGTGGTGTGGGTGCAGGTTCATGTAATGGCCCACATGTGAGAGTTTCCTCTCCGTTTACCATGCGGGTCATGGGGATCAAAATTAGACTTGATGGTAAGGGCCGTTACCCACTGAGCCATCTGGTCTGTGCATTTTTACGACCACTTTCTAGCTGAGGAAATTAAGAGTGTTATGGGAAATGTCCAAGGCCCCAGAACTAGTGAGAGGAGGTGAGGCCAGGTTCTATGGCTCAGACAACATAAGGGAATTCCCCAAGGCCATACAGCTGGAACTGGCCGGGAGAATAGAGAACTCAAGGGTCAATCTGCCTGTTTGACTGCAGACCATTTCCTTCTCCCAGAAGGGTGAGCCTAGGACCCATTCCAGGCCCGCTTTGCTGCCCCCTCCCAGGTGCAGAACAGATGGACATGGTGGTGGGGTTGTCTCCTTGAGCCCCAGTTTTATTCTTAGTCTTGGTGCGCACGAGGCAAGTAGCACACCTCTGGTGTGAATATACTTCCGTTCACCCCGAAACCAGGGGGAAGCTTTGCTTTGCTACACGCTAGCTGGGACACTTTGAACAAGACCCTTAGCTGAACTGTGCCTCGGTTTCCTCTTGTGTTAAGGAGATAGCAATCTTGCTGGCTTGGTAGAACACTTCTGAGGTCTGAGATCTTAGAGGACAGGAAACAGCCACTGTAGCTCTTGTCATCCTCTGCAGAGTTGGCAATGCCTGGAGCCCAGACTTAGGGCTCCAACGATGTGAGTTCACACTGTACGCTGACAGTTCCCTTGTGCATGCTAGTAATGGGGCTCTCCCTCAGAACTATTCTTTAAATTAACGTCTCCTGATATGTTGTATTCCAGAGTTGCTTTAGGGCTCTTGGCTCAGGCCTAAGGACATCCCAGAAGGAAAGAGCACCACAGAGCTGCTTTCCCTGGTCCCTGGGTGTCTCTGCAGGATTTGGCTTGCCCCATCCACTCCAGCTCCTTCCCCTGTACATAACTTGCTTGCCAGCTTAGGCAGTGACTTCCTGTACATTCTACACCCAACCTCAGTGGGGGGCATCGACAATGCTTCCATCCACCGAGTCCTGTGATACTGTTGATTGCCTGTGACGTTAGCCTGGGTCTGCGACTGGGAGCCATTGACAGTGATGTCTCAGGCACAGTAGGTGCCCCAGGACACCCCTGTCCCCATACCCTATGCCATTTCTTCCAGGCGAAGAGAATCCAGGAGTCTATCTCTTCTGTCTTCCATCCCCTACACAGGTCTGCCACTTCCCAACAACCTCCAGGAAGTGCAGGTAGCTATCATCAACAACACCATGTGTAACCATTTGTTCAAAAAGCCAGACTTCCGCGTAAACATCTGGGGAGACATGGTTTGCGCTGGCAGTCCTGAAGGCGGCAAGGATGCCTGCTTTGTAAGTGTCACCTTGCATTACCATGCTCTTCTGGGCCCAGTACCTTACCATCCCTGGCTCCAACTTCCTCCCAGTGGAGGTTTCATAGAAGACCTCATTTCATCTCAGGATATAGACCATGGCCCCACTTTGCAGATGAGGAAACTGAGGGCCCACTGCTGTCAGGGCAAGGAGTAGGATACTCACCCAGTCTGCCAGCCCCACAGCAACCCTTGTGCCCTAGCGCCTCTCCTGGTCCCACTTGTCACCCTCCAGGCCAAGCTTACCTATGCTGCTCCTCAGGGTGACTCAGGAGGACCCTTGGTCTGCAACCAGGATACAGTGTGGTATCAGGTCGGAGTTGTGAGCTGGGGAATAGGCTGTGGTCGGCCCAATCGCCCTGGAGTCTATACCAACATCAGTCATCACTACAACTGGATCCGGTTGACTATGATCCGAAACGGGATGCTCAGGCCTGACCCAGCCCCCCTACTGCTGTTTCTTACTCTGGCCTGGGCTTCTTCCTGTCTGCTGAGGTCTGCCTGAGCCTTCGTGCGTAAAGCAGGGCACCTGTGGGGTCAGGCTGTTTCTTTTGTATCTCGTTTGCTAATAAACACATTGATAGTTTCCTATCTTTCCTTGAACTTGGGTCGGTCTCCTGGTGAGGCCACTCCATTTTTCTCAACCCAAGACTTCTATCTAAACCCTACAATCTTGACCCAGATGCATTTACCAAGCTTTGGTTGCAAACGGTAGCACTGTCTCTGTTTAATGCAACTGCAGAAATCACTATTTGTGGCTGGGTGTGGTGGCAGGCACCTGTAACTCCAGAACACGGGAGACTGCTGCAGGGGACCCTGCATCTTCTGCAAAGACCAGCACCTGGGGGAGTGAGTGGGCGTGGTCTCTGCTCCTAATAGCACAAGCTGGGTTCCCTAATGGGAGCGCTGCAACCACGTGGTGGCTCACGAGCATCTGCAATGGGGATCTGATGCCCTCGTCTGTCATGCAGGCATACATGCAGATAGAACACTCATACGTAATTATATATGTAATACACAAATAATTTAAAAAAAAAAAAACAGTGGAAGGGGGCTGGTTCAGTAAGTCTTGCTGTTTTCAAAGAAAGTTTTTTTTGTTTTTTCAACACACCATATGCTGTCTCTTATACACATCTAGATGTGTATAAGAGACAGTCCTAGGCAAGCGCTCTAACCACTGAGCTAAATCCCCAACCCCACTGTTTTCTTTTGAGACATGTTCTGAGGTTCTCTGGTCACCTCTTCGTCCTGGTCCTGGAGTCACAGCACCCACAAACCTCATCTTTTGTTGATGAGGGGCCAGCACTGTACCAACACAGGATGGACCCTCAGACTTTTTGGGATCTGACTTCACAGCACTGGAACCGGTGCTCTGGGGAAAAGTATGCGGCGTTCAAGCCTTATAGGGGCAAAGCCAAGGTATTCTGCCCACTGTTCTGTGCTGCAATGTCTAAGAGCTGAAGGAGGATGAAGGAAGGCGACACGATGGACATGAACTGAAGTCTCTAGGACATTCTAGGAGGCTCCCTGGCTAGGCATCCTCACTCTGACCCATCAACCATGTTTAAACGAGGGCCTGAAGTGACAGGAAAACCGGAAATCCCTGCTGTGTGACCGGAGTAGCCTCCTGCATGTCCATCTCTCACCATCAGGGGGCAGCCACGGGCCTGGCGTATTTACATCCTCTAGTTCTTGAAAAGTTGGTGAGGGCACAGGGGGCGAGCTAAGTGGAAAAGAGGCTCAAGGGAACATGTCAAAAACAAACGGCAGGTCACAGCTCCGAGCGACCCCTTTGTGCATGGTCAGGAGCCAGTGGAGCTGCTGGAACACGGGGAAGGGCAGCCAGCAAGAAGTAGCTTTTCTAACTAGAGACGTCTGTGGGAGGGAGGCCGAGAGCTGGGGTCTAGAGGTGGGATGGGGCGGGCGGGCCGCACGATGGAGAAGATGGTGGCCCGGACAGGGTCAGAAGTCTGAGGGACCCTCAGTGGATGGGAATGTTGGTGGTGAGTTGGGACGTGGGAATAGATACATTAGCTAGAACAAGGCTTCCGTAACTTTCTGAACTTTTGACCTTTTGACTCTTTTTCCCTAAAGAGGGTGGTGCTTTTTTTTTTTTTTTTTTTTTAAGAGCTCTATCTGTCCTGTTAGTTTAAGTTATGTGTATGTATGTGTCTCCATGTGTGGTTATGTACATCGGAGGACAGTTGTATGTAGACGCCAGAAGAGAGTGTTGGATCTCCAGGGCCTGGAGTTACACACAGTTTGAAGGTACTACCATCGGACGGAAGTGCTGTGAATCGAACTTTCTTTCTTTTTTTTTTTTTAATTTATTAGTAATTGTTCTTCTCTCTCTCTTTTTTTTTTGTGAGCCTTTTTTGGTTCGAGCTGGGAATTGAACTCAGGTCCTCTGGAAGAGCAGTCCAGTGCTCTCTAACCACTGAGCCATAGCTCCAGCCCGAATGAGCTTTCTTGACTGGAAGCCCAATGGTTCTCTTAACCACTGGGCTATCTCTCCAGTCCCTCACTGGAGAAATGTTTATGGGACCCCAATATATGAATATGTAAAATAGATGTACACATGTATTGATAATAGATCACAAAGAACCTTATTTTAAAACAATCATTTGGTATCCGTACATTTTACCATTTAAGATACATTTCTTCGTGTGTCCACGTGTGTGTCTGTGTGGGTTTCTGGGGAGGCCAGGAGGAGGTGTCAGAGTCTCTGCAGCCTGTGAGGCACTGATGTGGGTGCTGGTGACAGAACTCTGAGCCTCTGGGAGAGCAGCAAGAATTCCAGCCCCCTTTCACCATTTAAAAAGTTATTTATTTGTGTATTATGTATTTTATTGTGTACAAGTGTTCTGCCCGCATATATCCCTGCGTGCAAGAAGAGGGCATCAGATCCCTTTATAGATTGTTATGAGCCCCCATGGTTGCTGGGATTTGAACTTAGGACCTCTGGAAGAGCAGCTACTTAGCCATTAAGCCATCTCACCACCCCCTTTTCATCATTTAAAAAAATAATTATTTAATGTATATGAGTCCACTGTAGCTTTCTTCAGATAGACCAGAAGAGGGCATTGGATCTCATTACAGATGGTTGTGAGCCACCATGTGGTTGCTGGGAATTGAACTCATGACCTCTGGAAGAGCAGTCGGTGCTCTTAACCACTGAGCCATCTCTCCAGCCCTTTCACCATTTTTTAAAACGAGTGCGAGTTTGTGTGCTAATCGAGATGCTTATTTCTCTACAATCCAAAGAGAAAACTTCTGGATACCTAACATGCTGAAGAATGACATGGGACAACATTGAGTCTTTGTTTCCTGTAATAAAACTACGCACAGCGCACGTTGTGTGCACAGTAGCAACCATTGCAGTTAATAGCATACGATAGTCTTGAATCTGAGCCCAGGTACTTCAGGCAGCTCTTGTTAGCCTTGTGTGGTATGGGGGACACACGCAGAACCCAAAGCACATTGTGTGTTTAGAACCCAGGCTGCAGCGAGGTCCCAGGATGCAACATGGGCAAGCGCCACCAGAAACGCCTCACTTCGCACTCTCAGAAATCCTTTGCTGGTAGCACCCCCAACCCCGCTCTCACACTCAGTTCCAAGACCCCCCAGCCTCACAAGCTTTGAGCTAGGGGTTTGAATGTGCTAAGCACTGTCCCTCACTGTCCCTTTGCTCCCAGTGGCCTGTGAGTGATCCTGGGCAGTTTGAGAGAAAGGAGATGAGTCTAGGGACTTATCCTGAGGATTGGAGACCCAGTTGGGGTGAAAACAGATTAGAAGAAAAATGTCAGAACCTAAAACCATGCTTGCAAACACCTCCAGCGTCTGAGCTGCTGGAGCAATGTCTCCAGAACTCCTTTTGTCCTATCCTCAGCTGGGCTTTCAACACCAAGTACCCAGACTCCCACACTCAAGGGTGGGGGTGGGCCTATCACATCTCCTGTAACCCAGCTCTGACCCAAATGTGCTCCTCCAGTTCATATTTTGAACTGGTCAGAGGACAGCTTGTTGGAATCAGTTCTTTCTGCGCTGCCTATCATGTGGGTCCTGGGGAATAGAACTCAGGCTGGCAGGCTTAGTGGCTACTGAGCCATCTCACCGACCCACCGATGGAATTATGTTCATAATGAGGCAATACATGTGATTGGCACCTTGATTTTCTAAAGATTGATTTATTTAGTGTATATAAGTATGCTGTCTTCAGACGCACCATCAGAGGGCATGGGATCCCATTGCAGATGGTTGTGACCCACCATGTGGTTGCTGGGATTTGAACTCAGGACCTCTGGAAGAGCAGTCAGTGCTCTTAACCACTGAGCCATCTCTCCAGCCCGGCACCTTGTTTTCTAATACAGTGTTTTAAAGAGTTTTCTGGGTCAGAGAGTCGCAAAAATGCTTAGTGAAGGGAGGGGCATGGAGGAGGGATTTGGGCGAAGGTTGCTGGGTTTTTCATTAATATAGAAATAATTTGCCTCCCGATCTTGGTTGCTTCTTAGTGTCCTTTCCTGGCAGCATTGACGTGAGTCTATGTACAAGGACAGCCTCTGTCTCTCACTGTACACATACGCCATTTGGCTTTTGGTCCTTCGCCTTCCCCTCCCATCAGTCTTGTCTGGTTCCTGTGTTGCAGGGATCAGCTGGGGATATGTGGAGGAGCCAGCTTCCTCCTTGGCCCCAGAAATCACACCCTGGCCAAATTTCCCAAGACCAGAGCCAGGGACCCAAGATCTAGCCTCCCAGTGACGACAGAAGCTTCCTGTAGTTGGCTCCATGGATATGGCTCTGAGTGGGCTGCAGACGGAGACCCAGTTATCCAGAGTGTCCAGAGGAGTCTCTTGTAGCCCGATATCAGGAGAGGAGGGAGACCAGAGTCGTGTGTTACACCCACCTCCTACCCTACGGACTCGGCAGGCCAAGGCCCACCTCTGTTGGAGGAGAAGGCCTCATTGTTCCATCCCTGGCACAGTGCAGCCTGGGTTGTGCCCAAGGCAGTTGATAAATGCCCAGTAAATCCCCCTTTGGGGGAGTCCTGATCCTGAGGGACAAAAGGCCTGTGTTGAGCATTCTTTGGTGTAGGCTCAGGGCCAGCTCTGTGACTGAGGGGTTACAGAGAAAGACTCTTTTGAGATGGGACTCCCCCCAGACCCCCTGTGCATGTGAGGACTGTATCTGTTCAATGTGGGCATAGCTGGGTGAGTGTGTATTATCACGTGTAGGTGCACGAATGTGTGGTAGCCATTTCTACATCCCAACACCATGAAAGTGTTCCTTCCCTGAGCGGCTGGGCACATCCCATAATGCTCTCTGGCCAGGCTAAGTCAATGTATTCCTTACCCTCCACTCAAGGGGTATTTCCTTGAACCTCTACCAGCCAGACCCTCCTTTTGGCATTTGAAATGACAACCAGCCCACAAAAGTGCCCTTGGGCTGGGTTGGGACAGAACACAAGCCCCCTTTGTGTTCCCTTCCAGGCCCCTAGCTCCAAGAGCGTGTCTGCCAAGAGCTTAGGCCCTTCCGCCTTCACCTCCTCAAGGATCCTTCTGGAGCATCAGGAGGGGATCTGTTACCCTGTCCCCAACCAAGCCTCCACTGTGTCTGCAGGGTAGAGGTGTAAGGAGGGCTGGGAGGGTGAGTGAAGTGGGTGCAGCATCCATCAATGGGGCTTGGCATCTATGAGCCTCCCTAGGGAGACAGTGTAGTACTGAGATCCAAGTGCAGGTATGCAGGTCAGAGATCCCCTTCCTAGCCCCCACTAAAGATAGCTATTGACGAGAACCCTACACTCTTGTCCAGCCAACCAGGGATCAAGCTGCACTTGCTCCAGGGTAAGGAGTATGTACAGGGTCAGCAGACTGTGTGAGAGGGCGGATAATGTCTGCTCTGTGAGCCCAAAACAGTGCAGACAGCAAACACATGCGCTCAACCTTGGGATGAAGAAGGCATAAAGATTATAGAAATCTTTTCTTTTTCTTTTTCTTTCTTTTTTTCCTGGCAGATGTGGTAGTGCAGGTCTTTAATCCCAGCTCTGAGAAGGCAGGGGCAGATGGATCTCTGGGAGTAGGAGGCTAAGCAGCCCATATAGTGAGTTCTAGGCCAGCCAGGGCTACATAGTAAGACCTTGTATTCAAAAGGGGAAAGATTTATTTTAATTACGTGTGCATGTGCGTGTATGCGCACATGTCCAAGCGGGGGCAGGAGGTGTTATATTCATGTGAGTCTAGGTATCTTTGGAAGCCAGAAGAAGCCATCTAATCTCCAGGAGCTAGAATTGTAAGTGGTAGGCGCCACCTGATGTGACTGCTGGGAACTGAATCTGTTTTCCTCTGTTAGAGCAGTCCGTGCTCTCAACCTTGGAGGCACCAGTCACTTCAACCCTGAAAACTGTCATGAGTCACAAAATATTTTTCTGCTTTTTCACTTTTTATGATGATTATAAGACAGTGAAAAACATCCTCAGCTCAGAAACACATGGCAGGCCAGTGTGGCCTTTGAAGGTCTAGCTCTCTCACCCCTTGATAGGTATTAGTAGTTCCTCCTGACTCAGGAAATGGAGGTTCCTTCCCGTTCTGTAGCCCATCCCTCATCCCCAGGAAACCAGGGTCTCTAGTTCCTGGCAAGGCCATTTTTTTTTGCAAGCTGTTGTAACACACGAGGGCATCAAGACACATTGACTTGCTCTCGATCCATTCACCGAGGAGAGAGGCAGTGCGTGACATCACACCCCTCCTCATGACTCCTCAGTGCTCTGGAGCAGGGGATCGCCATGGTATCAGCCTTCTGTTGCCATGGTATCGGCCTTCTGTCACCCTAAAGATACACATCTGCTCTTTCTAGGCTTGTGTCCTTTCCATAGAATGACCCTGACCTGCACGTCATAGACATCTGGTACTTAGAAGGAAGATCTCTGTGGATTCTTACAGAAACACTGAAGATTTTCTGCAATTCTGTGATTTTTCCAGATATAAACAGATGAAAAGCTGGAGGCACAGCAGAGACCCAACTCATCCATCGCATCCCTCATGAAGCTGGGCTTTGCGTCAAGTCTGGCTTCCATACTGTATCAACAGTCATGCCCTTGTACTATCTCCAGAGACCCTGAGGATGCCCTTCCTAAAATTGCTTTCTGCCCCAGGTTGGGTACCAAATAACCTTTGTCTCCTCCTTCATCATCTTTCTCCATCCCGTCTTCCCAGACCATTCCAATGGGATGCTTTTCAGTCACTAACACAACGTCTTGACAAATATGTCTTCAGGTTCTCATGGGTCTTCCTTCAAGAAGGGGCTGAGAAGGGGCAGATAGAGGATAGACAGAGGGAAGTACAGCAGACAGAAGTTAGCCTCTCAGCACCCAAGCCCTGGAGAACATCACCACCCAGATAAAGAAGGGGCTCTTCGGGTTTGAGGAAGGGATGAAGAGATGGCTCAGCTGGTGAGACATTTGCCAACGAGCGATAAGGGCGTGAATTTGATTCCTCGCACCCGAGTAAAAAGGTTGGGTTCTGCAGTGCATGCTTGTAGTGCTAGTGCAAGGAAGTGGGGGACAGGAGCATCTTTGGAACCCGTTGACAAGAGTCCAGCTGAATCAGTGAGCTCTAGGTTTAGCGAGAGAAGGTCTAAAAACATAGGAAGAAGGTGCTGGAGAGGGGGCTCAGCAACTGTGAGCACTGGCTGCTCTTCCAGAGGACCTGGGTTGGACTCTCAGCACTGTTACAACCGTCTATAACTCCAGTTTCAGGGGATCTGATGCCTCCTTCTGGCCTCCAAGGTACAGGTATAAAAAGTAGCCCACAGACATATCCAGGCAAAACACCCATATATCATTTTTTTTTTTAAATTTAAAAAGTAGGAAAACTCCAGGTGTGGAAAACCAGACCTTTAGTCACAACATTGGGGAAGCAGAGGCAGATCTCTGTGAATTCGAGGTAAATATAGTCTATATAGTTAGGTCCTGGCCAGTCAGGATCATAATCCAAAGATCCTATCAAAAGAGGAGGAGGGGTGGGAGGAGGCCCTGGGGTTGATCCCCAGCTCAAAAAAAAAAAAAAAAAAAAAAGAGGGGAGGAGGAGGGGAGGAGGAGAGGGGAGGAGGAGAGGAGGAGGAGGAGGAGAGGGAGGAGGAAGAAAAGAAGACATTTGATGTCCATCAACACATGCATACATGTTCATGTACTCCCAACTCAACATACACAGTAACAGAAGAAAAAGGGTTTTCATATAGCTCAGTAGTAGAGCACTTGCCTAATGTATTGGTAGTCTGGGTTCAATCCCAAGTAATACACACACACACACACACACTCACACACACACTCACACTCAGATACACACACAGACACACACAAACACACACACACACACACACTCAGACACACACACACACACACACACACACAGACACACACACACACACACACACACACACACACACACACACACACACACACACACACAGACACACAGACACACACACACACACACACACTCACACACACACACAGACACACACACACTCACACACAGACACACACACAGTCACACACACAGACACACACACACACACACACACACAGACACAGACACACACACATACAAAGCTCAGTCAGGCCCCTGGTGCTGCCAGATGGGTTGGATAAGAGATTTCACTCTCTGACTTTTATCATGGCTCCTGTTATGTCTTGAGTCTCTCTCTCTCTCTCTCTCTCTCTCTCTCTCTCTCTCTCTCTCTCTCTCTCTCTCTCTCCCTCTCCCTCCTCTCCTCTCTCTCCCTCTCTGTTCTTCCTTACTACTTAATCCACCATAGAAGAGAGACCACCACTGGGAGCCGAGGGACAGGTGCAGCCATTATTATCAAAATGCCTCTTGTTTGTTCTTTAAACAGGATAGAAGGAGCAAGACATGTCTCTGGCTCTCTGAGGTTGGCAGGGGGCTTGCTCTGGGAAGAGTGCCAGACCAAGGAACTGCCTAGGCCCCTCAACGAGAGGCCCTGGGCCTGCTCTTCAATGTCTCTAGATCAGTACTTATGCCTCTCAGAGGGTCGAAATCTGCCAGGCTGAGCTGGGGAAGGGCTCTCAGCAAACCTCTCCAACTTCTAAAGTCAAACTGTGACCAGGTACCTGTGGGAGAGAGCCCAGTGGTGACAATGGAAATAAATGGCCATCAGTGTCACAGCCCTGTTGACATAGGCTACAGTGCCAAGACGGCAAACACAGTGTGTCCTGTAGCCTTCCAAAATGGCTTTGAGAACACCCCCAGGAAGAGACCCCCCACCAGCTCCTTCCTGTCTCTCTGGAGGCCTGTGGCTCCTTCCTTCTGGACAGGGGCCCAAGAGGCTCCAGGAGCATATAAGGGGAGGGGAAAGAGATCCAGGCACAAGATCACCAAGGTGAATTCTCCCAGCCAGGTAAGGTGTGTGGCTCCCAGGGGTGGGCATGGTAAAGTGTGGCTGGTTCCCTGTCTAGGAGTTGGGTGGTCTTTGCTCTTTCCCTCAGACTTTCAGATGTTCCAGCTGGAGGCCATGCTGCCCTTACTGATTCTTGCCTTCTTGGGGATCCCCGGCGTTTTGACACAAAGTAGTAAGTCAAGTCTGAAATCTGTCCCTCTCTCCTGTGGCCACCTCATCTCTCTCAACCTAGGAGACATGGGGACTGCACCCAGCCCTTGACACAGACTAAATATTGTCACAGGACTACCCTTCCTGGCTTCAAGGGTGGAAAGACAGATCCTCCACATGACTGAGTGGGTTTTGTCCCTTTGGGGGTTTTATGCACACAGGATATCATGGCTCAGAAACTGGAAAGCATTTCTGTATTGTTGCACCCGAAGGAGAAAATATAACAGGAATTTGGGCAAGTTTGAAGAATAACTACATTAGTAGGTAAGTAGGATGGGATCCTGGCCCTTACTACCGGTTCCCGATTCTTCCCATGGCTTCGGGAAACCTTTCATATTCTCCTCATGGAATCCCCTCTGGCTTCCGGTGGCTCATTAAAGTCATTTGATTGAGAGAGTCACAGAGCTCCCAGCCAAACCCTTGGCTTCTCCCTGTCTCTTCTACGTCTCCTGCACACAGGCTTTTTCTGGCAGAATCCATTTGTAAATTCTTCCTGTTGCCTCTTGAGTTGATCAAAGAAGGTTGGAGATCCTTCTCCTTACTGAAGTCAACCACGAAAGGTCCAAACTCGATAGCAAAATCGAGTGTGTCAGGTTGGGGTCTAGAGAGGAGAGGGTCAGAGTGCAGCTCTGAGGGGACATGAGCGGTAAGATATGCTGGAAGCAGAAGACCCCACATCGGTCCTCTGAGAGTGGGGGCCACCCTGCTTGAGGCCAGGAATGGCTTTCTGCTTTGTACTCAGAGAACACCAGACACCCAAGAAACAGAGGAAAGAACCAGAGGGTTGAGGAGAGCGTGTGAACAGGGCAGAAAGCTCTCACACAAGACCAAAGATGAGGGCGCTGATGAACTTAACGGGTTGGCTGGTGAAGTTTCCTAGGGGCATGGAAGGTGCCTGCTCTGAGATCTGCTGCTGGGAAGTGACCTAGGCTGAGGAAATCCCAGCTCGGCCAGGGTCAACTATAGCTGACAGCAGCTGCTTCCATTGAAGGTCTCAGTGAGCTCGTTCCCATGGTCCTCTCTGCTTGTGCAGTCTACTGTATGCATGAGGGAACGGAGCCATCTTGTAGTAGTGGGTTTCAGGTCACAGCGTTCGTGAGTGGTGTTTTCTTCTTTAGTATGTCTTTCGTCTTTAGAAGCCAAAAGAGAGCTGGGAGGGGCACCATGGACCAAGGAAGGCGGGTCATGCACCGTCTGGTTGAGTGTTTGGAATGTTTCTTTTTCCTAGCCTTCGGCTTAGATTGGGCAACAACTGGAGTCAAGAATATGGCTCTTCTGGAAAGGCTGAGATCGAAGTCAAGCTGAACCCTGAAGAGACTGTCCTTGGGTTCTCCGGAACATACTATTCCTTTATGCGTCAAATAATCATTATTACTAGCCAGCCTCGGGAGTTAATAATAGGACCTTTGAGGGGTCAATATGAGTACTCTAGCTACCCTGAAAATCCCAGCCATGTGTTCAGGGGCATTTGTGGCTATTATGTGACAGGTGGGTTAAAGGGCATCAGGTTTTTGTGGGGAAGTGTAAACGGCACATGTACAGAGTAAGCTATATGGCCACTCAAACTGAAGTGTCAGGTACTTCCAAACTGAATCCACTAATAAATACAACATCTGCATGAACTGTGTGTCCTAGTGTAATCCTTGGGTCTGAGAGGGTTCTGCGTTCAAAAATGAAGGGTGGGTAGAAGTAGATCTGGCAAGGATTTGGGCCCCACCTACAGAGACCTTAAGCTATAACATCTGAGGTGTCAGCTCAGAGACCACCCATTGTGCACTGTGCTCCGCACCAGGGGCAAACCAGCTCTCATCTGCTGGCCCTGCATCGCTCTAGTTTCTCTGTTTGTGCAAGGGAGGCCATTAGACACCTGCCAATAGCTTGTTCTCATCTGACTCTTCCTTGCACTAGGGGACCAAGAAAAGGGGGCGGTGGGAACCTGGAGGAGTTACAGAGGTGGCTCAGTGGGGAAAATGTTCGCTGTTCAAGAATGAGAACCTAAGTTTGGTCCCCAGAACCTGCACAAAAGCTGGCGCAAGTCTGCAACCACAGCAGTGGGAGGGTGGAGGAGGGGTAGAGACAGGATGGTCCTCAGTGCTCACGGGCCAGCCTGTCAAGTCAGATCTGCAAGCTCTCCTTCAGGAAAGAGATCTTGCTTTACAAAATAAGAAATAGAGACAGCCGCTGCCCAAAAACACCCAAGGTCAATCTCTGGCCTCCACAGGTATGTACACATATATAAGTGCATGCGTGCCCCACCATACTCAAACACAACACACACACACACACACACACACACACACACACACACACACACGGACACAGAAACGGGCCAGCAGTTCAGGGGATGGACCGTTTGCGATAGGGGTCAGTGCAGAAGCTCATGGCGGTTGCTGAGGTGCCTACATCCCTGGGTCCATGTGCAGGGAGGTGTGTGGAAGCATCTCCAAGGGGTGAGGCAGATTGAGGAGCTTCAGAAACTCTTCCTGGAGGGAATTGGATCTGAGCTTGGCTTTCAGAGAGGAGGGAGCATCAGCCAAGTAGATGCAGCAAGAAGGGAGCTCCAGGCCCAGGATGAAATATAGCAAAGCCTAGGACAGGCCTCTTTGCACCTGTGCTTCTCATGTTCTCACAGTCCCGCTTGCTCACAAAATGAAGGCTCGTCTGGTGTAGTGCACATGCCTTTAATTCCAGAGCTTGGGAAGCATAAGCAGGGAGTCCAAGGCCATTCTGGTCTTTATATGGGATTCTAGCACGACCAGCACTACATAGACACCCCCATCCCCCAGTGAGGAAACTGAGGCATAGAAGGCATAGGAATCTGTCCTGGATCACACAGCAGTAGCAGCAGCATAGAGGTCCAGGTGGGAACTCTGAACTCTGAACCCAAACTAAGGCAAAAGATTTCACAAGTAGGTTGGAGGGCAGCTTGGTTGGTGAGAGACTCCCTAACATTTATGAAGCCTGTTCTACCCCTTATAGCACATAAAACCAGGGGTGATGGTTTGTGCCCCTAATCCCACATAGGAGGTGGAGCCAAGGAGAAGTTCAGGGCATCCTCTGCTACACCCTGAGTTTAGCGATAGCCTGGGCTATAAGATATCTGGAGGCCAGCCTGGGCTACATGATATCTGGGCTTAAAAACAGAAAAAAACACATAAGGAAAGAAAAATACTAATAAACACTCCCCATCTGTGCATGAGACAGACCAGCAGTAATCCCGTTTGTTTTCTGTAGCACTGGGCACTGAGTCCAAGACTTGGACAACGCTGTAGCTGCCCCTGAGCTACAGCTCCATCCTCAGGAGAAGAACTTTATAATTAACAATAGTTCACTGCTGTGTATGGTGTGCACACCTTCAATCTCAGCACCCCAGGCAGGGGCAGGCAGGTCTCCATGAGTTTGACATCAGTGGCGAGATTCGGGCCACCTCTTGGAAAGTGTATGTCAGTAGCTGTGCAGAGGCAGAAGGAGCCGCTGGGATTGGCTGTGGCTCTCTCACAGGACCTTAGTGTTCACCTTACTTGAGTTCTGTCTCCTGGCTTACTAGAAAAGAAACCTTTCCTGTGTTCTTTACCTTTCCTTGAGGCTGACACTTCCTCTTGGAATCATCATCATGATCACCACCACCATCTCCTCCTCTTCCTTCTCCTTGCTCTATATATTGATTTTATTCTCTCTTTTCAAAAATGACGTATCTGTTCATGTATTTTATGTATGAAGTCTCTGTCTTCGGACACAGCAGAAAAGGGCACCAGATTCCAGTACCGATGGTTGTGAGCCACCGTGTCGTTGCTAGGAATTGAACTTAGGGCCTTAAGTACTCTTAATTTTGATCCATCTCTCCAGCACCTCCCCCCAGCCCCTTCTATCTCTAGCCAGGTCAAGTGCTATAAGTCCTTAGTGACAAGGACCACGCAGGCTTTCATAACTGCAGAAACTTTATTCAACAAGGGGATTCAGAGCCGCGTCAGCCTTGCGCGTATCAGCTGAGGGTCATCTTGACCCTGCCAGGTGAGCGTTGCTGGCCACAGGAAGTGCTCTACTCTAGTTGGCCATTTCACCATCGGCCTGGGCCCCCGGCATGACAGCAGGGCGGTCTACCCGAGCTCCCAAAGGAGGGCTCTCGGCCAGAGTTGGGCACACAGAGCAGGTGCGACCAGGAAGCACCAGCTGACCCGCACCATGGGTTCCAAGCTGCAGTTGGAGGAGCGCGCTGCCTCCAGGTGCTCAGTAGGGGGCGCTGCAGTAGCCAGCGCTCAGACCCGCACTATCTAAGCCATGCCCTGCC
The DNA here is from genome assembly GCF_011064425.1 of Rattus rattus. Taxonomy (NCBI): domain Eukaryota; kingdom Metazoa; phylum Chordata; class Mammalia; order Rodentia; family Muridae; genus Rattus; species Rattus rattus. The sequence goes on from NC_046162.1 coordinate 1,205,202, forward strand.
CTGGTTCCTAGAGACTGGCCTGGGACTGTGTCTCCTTCCTCCTCTGCCTTTTTTAGGATACCCCTTGTTGGTTCTTGAAGGTTTTTTTCTTTTTTTTTTTTTTTTTTTTTTTGTTTAATCAAGATTTATTTATTTCATGTATGTGGGTACACCGTCGCTGAATTTAGCCACACAAAGAAGGCATCAGATCTCATTACAGATGGTTGTGAGCCACCATGTTGTTGCTGGGATTTGAACTCAGGACCTTTGGAAGAACAGTCAGTGCTCTTAACCACTGAGCCATCCCACCAGTCCACACTTTTTTAAACGTAGTTTCCTGTCACTAAGGTTGCCCTAAACAAGCTATGTCGCAAAGGATGATCGGTGTGAACCCCAATTCTCCTCCCTAGACCTCCTAAGTGCTGATATTACAGATCTTCTTGACCGTCACGCCTTTGTGTGTGTGTGTGTGTGTGTGTGTGTGTGTGTGTGTGAGTGTGTGAGTGTGTGAGCGTGTGTGTGTACGTAAGTGTACAATGTCGTGAATGTGGTCGAGGGATCAAATCCTTTGTGTTTGTGTTTGACCGCAGAGGCCTTTACATCATCTTTACATGCTGAGTCATCTCTGCCAGTCCGTGGTGACGACAACGATGACGTCACGACGATGAGGATAATCTGCCATACTAAAAATTGGATGGAGGAAAGCAGTCCTTTAAACGTTAAATTTAAAAATAAATTAACAAATTTTGTTTTTTTGAGACAGGGTTTCTCTGTGTAGTCTTGCCTGTCCTCCAGTTCTCTCTGTAGACCAAGCCTGGCCTCAAACTCACAGAGGTTCACCTGCCTCTGACTTCTGAGTGCTGGGATTAAAGGAATGCACCACCACCACCTGCTTTGTTTTTGTTTTTATTTGTATGAATTCTGGTCTGCTACAGGAAGCAAGTGCTCTTGACTGGTGAGCCTTCTCTTCAGCATCCCTTCCCCAGAACGCCCTCCTTTTATTCACTCACTTGGCAACAAGACTCTCAGGGCACCTTAGGAGAGCAGCATAGCTTTGGAGGGAGACACTGGTGAGGATGGTCAAGATCTGCCTGTCAGAAGGGCAAGGGCAGCAAAATCCATTTCACATCCTGTTACAGTAGGCAGGGACATCTCTCAGCTCACACGAGTCACTTCTGTCATTACAAATGAGCCAGAAAGTCACCAGAACTACTTGGAAGAGGGACCCTTTAAGCCTCCGTGATCCTTTCTGAGGTAGAAGTCCGTCTCTTGAAGATGAGCTTCACCCTTACCTAAGACCGGGCATTCCAGACGAGTGGGCTCTCCCAGGTCAGGCTGGGGAAGCAGAGGCTCAGGGAATGCTGGGTAAAGTTGGGTGTGTGAGGCCAGAACATTCTCTCAGGGTCGCAGGAGGTGGGCACAACTGGGTGTACTGTGTAGAAGCCAGAGTTCTCCCTGGCTCTCCCCCAGCTCCTAAGCGGTATGGAGAAGAAGCAGGTGCCCTCACTCCCAGCACTCTCGGGGAAAGTAAGCAATGGGCAACGGGAGAGTTCTCAGGTTAGCCCTGAGGCTCTGGTGTTGAACTCCTGTGACCCTAAGGCTGCCCTCCAGGTGCAGGCTGGCCCTGGATGCTAAAGGAGTGACCGGTGAGGAGAGTCAAGGTGGACATGGTTCTAGATTATGATTTCTCAATTAATGGGAGACGACCACAGAAAATCATGTATTTCCAGTAATCTTGGGGACCCCTAACCACAAATTTATTTTCCTTGCTACTTGATAACTGTAATTTTGCTACTGAGAGGTGTCTCAGTTCCTAAGATCATCTGGAAATATGTGTTTGCTGGTGGTCATGGCCCACAGGTTGAGAACTGTAAAAGTAACTTTCATTCAGCTGAAATAATTGTTATCTCTGAGACTTCCTGCCTCTCTGCTAACCTAGGCCTAGTCTTGGAAGCTTCTAGGCACCATGCAATCTAATCTAGACCTAGAATGTTTTCAGTCTTTGAGACTTCATGCTCAATAAGCTCACCCTTCCTCGTTCTCCCTGATCCCTGGATGATTGGTTCAACTCAGCTGTTCTGGCTTAAACTCCTTGCCAAGCTGACTGATTCAATCTGGTCTCTCTGTCTCTCTGTCTCTGTCTCTCTGTGTCTCTGTCTCTGTCTCTCTCTGTCTCTCTGTCTCTCTCTCTGTGTGTTTGTGCGTGTGTTTGTGTGTGTGTCTTTCTCTCTGTGTGTCTGTCTCTACCTCTCTGCCTCTCCTGAATTGCTCTGATTGACCTCAGTGTAACTCTAACAATCTGCTCTAACCTTCTGTCTTCTCATTCTCTGACTCTGTCTTCACCTGCTTCTCTCTTCAACCTGTCTCTGTAAAACTCTCCAAGTAAATCTACCTTCTCCCTTTTCTCTCTGCACCTCTCTCTCTCTTTCTCTTTTTTTTTTCTTTTCTTTTTTTTGGAGCTGGGGACTGAACCCAGGGCCTTGCGCTTGCTAGGCAAGCGCTCGACCACTGAGCTAAATCCCCAACCCCTCTGTACCACTCTCTTAAGTAGCTTCCCTTTTCCTCTCCTTAAAAAAATTTATTAATGTATTATACATGACACACACACACACACACACACACACACACACACACACACACACACACACACACAGCATTCTGCCTGCACGTATGCTTGCAGGCCAGAAGAGGGCACCAGATCTCATGAGTATCTCTCTAGATGGTTTGAGCCACCATGGGGTTGCTGGAAGTTGAACTCAGGATCTCTGGAAGAGCAGCCAGTTCTCTAAACCTCTGAGCCATCTCTCCAGCCCTCCTTTCTCTTCTTATGAGGGTTGGGCCTATTCTATTCTGTCAAATATTTCTCAGAATCATCCCTTTTTCTGCCATTCTTTTTGTTTTTTGTTTTTTTTTACTTCCTTTTATCTTTTCTTTTTTTTTTCATCTTTATTAAATTGGGTATTTCTTATTTATATTTGAAATGTTATTCCCTTTCCCAGTTTTCATGCCAATATCCCCCTAACCCCTTCACCTCTCCTTCTATAAGGGTGTTTGCCTCTCAACCCTTCCCCCATTGCCGCCCTCTACCCCAAGAATCCTGATCACTGGGAGTCCGGCCTTGGCAGGACCAAGGGTTTCCCCTTCTATTGGTGCCCTTACTAGGTTATTCATTGCTACCTATGAGGTCAGAGTCCAGGGTCAGTCCATTTATAGTTTTTAGGTAGTGGCTTAGTCCCTGGAAGCTCTGGTTGCTTGGCATTTTTGTACATATGGGATTCTCGAGGCCCCTTCAAGCTCTTCCATTTTTTTCTCTTATTCCTACAACAGGGGTCCTATTCTCAGTTCAGTGGTTTGCTGCTGGCATTCGCCTCTGTATTGGCTGTATTCTGGCTGTGTCTCTCAGGAGAGATCTACATCTGGTTCCTGTCAGCCTGCACTTCTTTGCTTCATCCATCTTATCTAGTTTGGTGGCTGTATATGTATGGGCCACATGTGGGGCAGGCTCTGAATGGGTGTTCCTTCATTCTCTATTCTAAACTTTGCCGAAGCCGCACTTCCCGGGTGACTCCTCCCGCCGGCCGGGCCCCTCAGATGAGGGCTGCTCCCAGAAGAGCACCAGCAGCTCAGCCTCCAGCCACAGTTGCCGCCCCATCTGCAGTCGGCTCACCTGCTGCTGCCCCTCGGCAGCCAGGCCTAATGGCTACCACTGCAGCCGGTGTGGCTGTGGGCTCTGCGGTGGGGCACACCCTGGGTCACGCCATCACTGGGGGCTTCAGCGGAGGGGCTAATGCTGAGCCTGCGAGGCCTGACATCACTTACCAGGAGCCTCAGGGAGCCCAGTTGCAGAACCAGCAGGACCTTGCTCTCTAGAGATCAAGCAGTTTCTGGAGTGTGCTCAGAACCAGATGTCAAGCTCTATGAGGGCTTCAATGAGGTGCTGCGGCAGTGCAGGATTGCAAATGGTTTAATCTAATTAAGAAATTCAAGCGGGAGAAATGTAAACTTGGTTCTGTATAATTGATAATTACATGTGTGGATCCTTATTTCTAACAGCTCCATTACTTCAGAGTGGCCAAGAAAGAGGCTTGTAGTGTTGGTTACTGGGCAAGTGTTTGGCTTCCTTGAACTAACTATATTGTGATTGAGTTAAATAAAGTGCGTTATTCTGAAAAAAAAATAAAAAAAAATAAAAGAGGCTGCTTTCCTCTCCTCACTCTCGCTCTCTCACTCTTACTATATCTTCTTGCCCCTTACCATTCCCTCCCTTCTCTCTCCTGTGCTCATCTTGTCAGCCTATTCTCTTCTCTCTCTCTCTCTCTCTCTTCTCTCCTCTCTCTCTCTCTCTGTTTCTCTGTCTCTCTCTGTCTCTCTCTCTCTCTCTCTGTCTCTCTCTCTGTTTCTCTCTTTCTCTCTCTTCTCTCTGTCTCTCTCTCTCTCTGTTTCTCTCTTTCTCTGTGTCTCTCTCTCTCTCTCTCTCTCTCTCTCTCTCTCTCTCTCTCTCTCTCTCTCTCCAGCCTTTCTCTGTCCCTACTCCCTCAACTCCCCTCCCCATGCCATCAATTAACTCAATTCTATACTATACCATCATGTGTGGCCGGTCCCTCAGGGGGAAGGGATACCTTCCCTACCTCCCGACCACATCCACAAACATATTCCGTTTCTCCTTGTTTCTTTATAAACACAACACTAGCCAGATTGGGTTCTATTCTTCTCTTCTGGCGCCCAAGAAGAATAAACATTTCTTATGAATTTGAATGTAAGTGTTTGTCACAGGAGGCACCAAATCACGTTCAAGAACAATTCAGGGAACAAAATGTACCTCAGGTAAAAAGCTCTCTGCCTCCCTTCCTCCCCCAAACTCTCTCACAGTTCCTCCAGGCATTGTTCATCTTGTGTTGTCCTTTTCACTGTGTTAAAAAAAAAAAAGGGATCAGATTCCAGGATGAGAGCCTTCTCTCCCTCTGTCCCCTTGATTTCCGCTGTCCCTTTGTTCTGTCTCAGAGTCACTAAGTCACATGTCACTCCCTTTCACAAGCAGTGAATAAGAGCAACAAGTGCCTTTCCCTGTCCAGTGTTCTGCTTTTTAAACACCAGGCTCAATGCTTGCCCTATTTCGACTGTTTATGTGAGACAGAGTTGTGTTGATCCTTGGCCAGAGTAGCACTTGCTACTTAGCCCGGGCTGGCCTTGGACAGTTACACTCAAGTTTGTTTTTAACTGTTATTTATCTTATGTGTGTGGGCGCTGTGCATGCCTGGATGTCTGTGTACCACGTGTGCACCTGGTGTCTGATGATGGCCTTGAACTTGTGGTTGTTGCCTCAGGTGTTGAAGAGCTGGGATGACAATGGTGTCTCCACACCCCCAACCCCAGTTTGGCTTTTTAGCAACTTTAGTCAGCAGGGTGGCCCCTGAGAGAAGCGTCTGTGTAGATACTGCTCCTGGAGCTTTTAGGGTGTAAGCCTGGTCTTGCACAAGGTCACCCTCCCCCAGTATGCAGAACAGAGAAGTGACAGCAAGAGCAGAGACAGAGAGTTAGTCTCTGTTGCTACTCGGGCGAGAGCAGCAGACAGAGGTCCAGGGCTGACACCAGGTTGTGTCCTGTTCTGTGTGCGAAGCAGTAGTTTTCTGCTGACCTCTCACAGCCCCTAATTCTGAGCCATTTTGACCAGTCTTTTGCTCATTGTAAAGAGTCACTCCTCAGAGCAAGGGTGAGAGTCTCCTAAATCTATGAGTATAAACACAAATATTAAGTAGGTACTTGGTCGGGTGGTGGTGGCTCACACCTTCAGCCCCAGCACTCAGGGGGCAGAGGCAGGTGGAGCTCCCTGAGTTCCAGGCCAGCTCGGTCTACAGAGTGAGTTCCAGGACAGCCAGGCCTACACAGAGAAACTTGTCTTAAAAATACAAAACAAACCAACCAAACAAACACCAAGAAAGCAGTCTCCTGAGTATTGGAGCACACACTTTTAATCTCAGCACTGAGGAAGTAGAGGCAGAAAGATCTCTGTGAACTCAAGGATGGCCTAGTCTACATGGAGAGTTCTAACTCAGGCAGGATTTCATAGTGAGACCTCGTCTAAATGGAAAATAAAGCAAGAAGTAGTGTCATTTAACAAAACACCATTAAGTTTCCTCCAATGGGGTTGGGGATTTAGCTCAGTGGTAGAGCGCTTGCCTAGCAACCGCAAGGCCCTGGGTTCGGTCCCCAGCTCCGAAAAAAAGAAAAAAGAAAAAAAAAAAAAAAAAAAAAAAAAAAAAAAAAAAAAAGGAAAAAAAAAAAAAAAAAAAAATAAAAAAAAAAAAAAAAGTTTCCTCCAATGGACTGTGGCCTCTTTTGTCATGGGATTCTAGCCAGGTTTATACCAGATATGAAATCCCTTCAGTAGAACAGGCTTCAAATCCAATTGGAAATGACTGGCTACCTCAGTAACATAACTGCACTTGTGAGCACAACTTGCCTAGCAAGCTGGTATTCATCTTAGTCAGTGATCTATTGCCCTGAAGAGACAATGCAACCATGGCAAGTCTTTCAATAGAAAGCGTTTCATTGGAACTTGCTTGACGCTTCAGAGGTTTAGTCCATTATCATCAATGGTGGGGAGCCTGGTGGCTCGGAAACAGACATGGTGCTGAAGAACTCTACATCTGGATCCACAAGGCAGCAGGAAGACAGAGCTACTGGGCCTAGCTTGGTCTTTGGGCTTTCAAATGAAACACTTCCTTCAACAAGGCCACACCTCCTAATCCTTCTCAGGTAGTGCCACTCCCTGATGATTAAGCACTCAAATAAATGAGTTTATGGGGCCATTCTTATTCAAGCCACCTCTACTGTAGCCTACAGCATCCAGTGCTAGTTAGGATTCTGATGTCTTTTCTTTCACTGAAGCGTACATAGCCCCTTGCAGAACTAGGAACGCTGGCCAGCACAGGGTTAGTGGACCAGTTTGCATCTGTAACAAACAGCTTTGGACACCATTTTGAGGATAAAAGTGACTCTACACCTGGATGGACACCCGAGTAGCATATCTGTCTGGCACAACTCATTAAACATAGACAGACAAATGAGTTACCCATGGAAGTAGAAAGGCCCCACCCTTTCCATTTATTGAGGTAAATTGGGACTGTAGAAGCACATGGGTCCTACATGGGTTGACCCTAACCCTAACCCTAACTCTGTCAGGAAAACCAGGGTCAAAAACTCATGAGACACGCCAGTCCAAGGAAAGGATACGACTCCCTCAAACGAAGACATGAGCGTGTATCATTGTAATGGGAATGTTCCCACCATCCTGTCCTCTAACCACTTGATGTGTGACTCCAAGATGTAAGCAGAGACGTGACTGAGGGGCTGTCCATATGGCCCCCCCAGATCCCTTCTGCTCATTTGTGCCTCTGAACCTGCTGTCATTCGGACACATGGATCATGTCTGGTTCCTTACTCCTGTGTCCTCCATGGTCTCTGACCTCATCTCTGCCGCTCTGCTCACGTCTGTGATCAGGTAGCAGCCCAAGTCCTCAGCAGGACCTCTCTAACTACACCCATGGTCACTGTCTTACTGCTACACAGACTCTCTTTACCCCCTAACAGTTTTCTTGCCTCTCAGACCTCTGAAACATCTAGAATTTTGTTGTAATCTTTTGATCCTTTGGAGCAATTTAGTAAATATATATACATATGTATATATGTGTGTATGTGTAGATTATATATTATATATGGACTATCTATTATATGACATATATATCTACTATATAACATATATATATATATATATTATATAACACACACATACACACACAGAGGATGAGTATAGAGATTTACTGTGTGGTATATAGTCTAAGAGGTAATATTTATAATTTATATTGGAACAAAAGAACCTGTATTGACTTGCACAGAACGATCAGGGTTGGAACTGATCCTGGGAAATTGCCGCCAATGAAGTCACTGTACCTTGTGAAGTTTTTGTTATTCAATAAATTCTGAGAATGAGGACACACAAACATATTCATGACCTAGCATACTTATGACATCAGTGACCCCATTTCCACCTTCAGGGCACTGACGTGAGTTTTAGGTCTAAATGTTTAGGCATGGAGTACTGGTCAGTGGTTGAAAGTGCTTGCTGTGCAACCATAAGGACTTGAGTTCAGATCCCAGCATCCATGTAACATGCATGGGTCACAGGTGCCTGTAAGCCTGGTGTTTTATGTGTGTGTGTGTGGTAAGGGATTGGGCAGAGGGAAGACACAGGAAAATCACTGGGGCGTGTTAGCTCCCAACGTAGCTGGGAAAAGTGGAGTTCCAGGTTTGAGGAAAGGCTCTGCCTCAAAGGAATAAGGAGAACAGTGGTAGAGGACACGTAGTGACTTTGTCTGGCCTCTGTAGGCACAAACACACATGCCACCTCCACCACACACAGGCACTGAGTTATCTTAGTTAGGGTTTCCACTGCTGTGAACAGACACCGTGACCAAGGCAACTCTTATAAAGGCAAACATTTCATTGGGGCTGGCTTACAGTTCCAGAGGTTCTGTCTATTATCACCATGGTGGAAACATGGCATCGTGCGGGCAGACTTGGTGGTGGAGGAGCCAAGAGTTCTACACCCCTGATTGGACAGCTGTGAGGATCCTGTGTCTTGCAGGGACTGGAGCTTAAACAATAGGAACCCTCAAAGACCACCCTCCAAATGATGTACTCCTCCAAGAAAGCCGCATCTATTCCAACAAGGCCATACCCATTCCAACAAGGCCACACCTCCTAATAGCACTTTCTGTGGGTCAAGCGTATTTGAATCACCACACAAGGCATGCATAATTAAGTCGTCCTGGTCTAGCGGTGATCTTGCCTGTTATCTCAGCTGTATCCTATAGGGCATCAGGAAAATTTTCTTATTGCTCTAAGGAAAAAAACAAAACAAAACAAAACAAAACAAAACAAAAAACTAGTTCCCAGGGGAAATTTTGCTACAGGGTGCAACCTTATCACCATGGATCCTTATTGGGAACAGTCTGTCCTGGGACATTTTTGGTGACACTGGAATTCAAGGTTATGATACATTTAGGACAAGAGCACTCGAAGTGCTTGGCAGGGAGTGGAACAAACACCATGAAAACTGAGAAGGGGCCCACTCGCTCTTTCGCCCGTGTCCTCTGGGGAAGCCAGGCACCACTGGCATCTAGATACAAGCTCACTGAGTGTCTCCTGTGCTGATGTGAAGAAGGAAGCAGGTGACAAGAAGCAAAGATACCAGAAAAGTAGAGAAGCCACACTTTCATCTTGCTTTTAGTTATTTTGTACACAGAAGTGAAGAGGTAATGGTTTTTTGTTTTTTGTTTTTTTTTCACAGAAGTGTTTTCTTTTCTTTTTCTTTTTTTTAAGATTTATTTATTATATATAACTACACTGTAGTTGTCTTCAGATACACCAGAAGAGGGCATCGGATCTCTTTACAGATGGTTGTGAGCCACCATGTGGTTGCTGGGAATTAAACTCAGGACCTCTGGAAGAGCAGTCGGGTGCTCTTAACTGCTGAGCCATCTCTCCAGCCCGGCAATGGTTTTTAGTAAAGCAACTTCTAAGTGCCTGTTTCAACAGGACAAGTGTGTAGACATCTGATTACCAAAGCCTTTGGACGCAGCACCACACATCTCCCAGACCCAGAGCCACCATGGTCACTAAGCCTCACCCTTGGCCCTAGCACAAGAGAGCCTTCTTTGTCTGCCACATTAATCTTGGGGATTTATGGACTTTATGGACAGTAACGCTCATCTTCTGAGCCCTCTACAAATACCATCTGAGGAGATGCAGAGAAAGAGGAGACCTAGAGGTATTTGTGCACGGTCAGCATTAGATTGGAAACATTCTGGAGCGTTCTTGGCTGTGTCAGCCTTTTCCTGTATCCTCTGGCAGCAGAGGAGGCTGATAGGTGAAGAATTGCGTGTGGGATGGTGAAGTCCAATGTTAGGCGACAGTGTTAGTGGGGAGATAGTGATGGGCCCAAGGAAATCACGTAAAAGAGACCACAAGCCAAATGGTGGTGGCTCACACCATTCATCCCAGCACTCAGAAGGTGAAGGCAGGTGGATCTCTGAATCCAAGGCCAGCCTCGTCTATAGGGCAAGTTCTGGGACAGCCCCGGTTACTCAGAGAAAATCTGTCTTGATCCGCCCCCCACTTCAATAAACAGAGATTCACAAGTACATACAGATGTCTAGAGATGAAACTGCAGTTGCACTCTGGAGTCTTTGGTCCTTGTTATCTTCAAAAAAGAATCCAGAGAGGAATTCACAGACCACAGAGAAGAGAGCTGGCGTTTATTACAGAGTAAAGAGGAGGATGGAAGGGTGGACAGTGGCCCAGGGGTGTTGGGCCCTTTCCAAGGACTGTTTGCTGAGCAGATGGCCGACGGGCCTGCTTGGTGTGGCTACATTAGGAGGGGTGATGGTGTGTCTCCAGCTATCAGTCTATTGAAACAATTGGATTCCAAAGTCACAGCCCTGTTATGATGGGGACAGCAGAACCATTCTCATGCAATGTATTCCAGAGGGCCATGAAGTTGAGACTATGATGGGTGGCTCCTATTGGCACTCTAGGAATCCCCGGCTGGGAGAACGGACAGCCTGAAACCCTGGTGCTGGCCAGAGGAAGAATTTACCTACCAGCAAGTGATTTCCCACGGTTTTGACAACCCAGTAAAACACTGTGCAAGACAGATCAGAACTGAGGCACTGATGGCTAGGGAGGGCCACACTTCGATCAGGACACAAATTACTCTCTATTTAGACTTATGTCAGGATCCCAAAGATAGACTTGGGATTGGATGTCTCTGGGGCCCCTCATTTTTTCCTCATTCCCGTGTGACCACACCGACTACGTATCTCTTCTCTGCTTTTCAATATTACTTCTCTCTTTAATTGGCATCCAGAGAATGGATGGCCGAGTTTGTCAGACAGAAAGAGTCCAAGCCCTTCCCTTAAGAACCCTGGTAAGAGTGATGCTCCAAGTTTTCTGGTCATATTTATGGAGAGTCTCGGCACCCCAAATGACACCCTCCAGTGCTGAAGGTGGAAGAAAAATGGAAGCTGGTGGCTGTGTCTGTGGAAAACACAATGTGGAGCGGTATAGTGACTGGGACAGCTTGTTGCGCCTGGCACCCAAGGCAATTCTAGAGTGTATCTGTCTGTCTGCTCTGGAGGTAAGCAAGGCCAAGGATTAGCAGACTCTCACCAGGAGTTGTCCAGTGTATTCTCAGCCTGCGGATGAACTGCAAATCGTTCCGATGGGCAACACTGTTTGATGTAACGCAGGAGAGATCCGATCTAGCTGCTGAACATGGCTGGAAGGCACAGGATAAGGAAATGAGTGTGGTTTTGTTGTTCCCCGTTTGAGGAGCTGGGCTGACTCAAACCTGCATATGTTGGGATAATTTGTCCATTTTCATTCTGGATTTGAAAGCATCTATCCCGATTGCTACGTTAGCTACCTTATAAGTGAAGGGACTCTTGCCAGCCTGGGCGTGGTAAAAGGGCGTGAAGGAGGTAAAAGGGATCCATGTTAGGATGAAGTGTTTAATTTTAATCAGGCATGTTATTAAGGGGGCTTTTGATAACCGGACCTCAGTAGTCAGCCTCAGGAGGGGGAGGTGGTCAAATAAGGGACTGGACCTTGGTGGCTAGCTTTAGGAATATAATCTAACAGATTTTAGCAAGATAGAGGGTGTTGGGCTCAGGATGGAAGCTGGGAAAACTCACTTCAGGGAGGTGGTCAGCTCAGATCTGAGCCTGTACTGCATACTTTTAAAGGGTAAAACCGCAAGACAGGGGAGGCTTGGGTGAGCTGTGGGTGTCATCTGATCATATTTTGACATTAAAGGGTAAGCAAGAGAGTATCTGTTGGAGACTTGACCTTTTCCAGGACGCCTGGCTTCAAAGCCCTTAACTCATTCCTTTAGATACTCGGTCCAGAATCCTAAGCCCTTAACTCATCCTCCTAGACATTTGGTCTGGAGCTCTAGATGGTAGGGAGGAAAGGAGTGGTCAGCTGCAGGTAGTCAATGAGAGTTGGCAGGCCTTGGTTACAGAGTTTTACAACTCAGACACCTTGGTTAAGATAGCAAGTTGTATATTCTTTTACCAATTTGATAGGCAATGAAGAAAATATTGGGGGGGGGGTCAGGGTAGGATCAGGTCCCAAGCCTGTGAGTGTGAATCTAGCCTGACTCTATTAGCAAACTGGGACAGTTGCTTTTGGGAAGGCTGGGCTCTGGCAGCTGTCTCCTCACAAGGGAACTGGGGAGAAGGGAAAGAAGGGAGCTGTGTTAGCCATGTTCAGGCTATCGAGAGCTCCTTCACTTATTACACGGCTAGCCTAGCTGAATCAGTGAGTTCATGGTTTGGTGAGAGATCCTGAGCCCACACATATACACACACTGGCACATCCATGTAAGGACACATAACACAGGCAAAATCATCACCACCACCACCACCACCACCACCACCATCATCATCACCACCACCATCATCACCACAACCACCACCACCACCATCATCATCAACAACAACAATAACAACTACTAAATCTGCTTGCCTGTCAATTTAAGTAACATTTTGAGAGTTGTCAACTATAATATGCTTAGGTGTGGGAAACCATAAGTCTCTGCCCTCTTGGTGTGGCTCCTAAGGGGCGATTTTTATTGAATAGCCTTTATTTTTCAGTTGACACACAGACTCATGCAGTCCAGGGTGGACTCGAACTTGCTACATGGCCCAAACTGAACTACCTCCATCTCTCAAGTGCCAGGACCACAGGCCTGAGCCACCGTGCCCAGTTTGTGTGATGCTGGGGACCAAACCAAGTGCCTTTGCATTCCCAGCATCCTGTACTCTGACAGCTGAACAACACCCCCAGGTATTGTATAGTCCTTTAACGATCTACGCGTGCACTCAAACGTTATTGGTACAGTGTCCTTTCGTGTTTTAATATGTGCTAATCGCCTGATAGAGGCAGACAACTAGACGGCTGTACCATCAGTGCCAGCACAGATTTATCTATGTGAAGATTCTCAACAGGAGAAACATGCTCTCTCTGTCCCACAGCAGGTGATTAGGGGCTTAATTGTGGTGCTGGTGGTGCCTACGCAAAGAGAAAACCATTTTTGTGGTTGTATGGATTACTTTGCTATTGCTATGATAAAACACCGTGACCAAGGCAACTTCGGGAAGGAAGGGTTTGTCTGGATTAGAGTCCGAGATGGTGGGGACAGGTGTCGAGCTGGGCATCTGGGGCAGCAAGTTCAAAACTCATGTCTTCCATTGCGAGCACAAAACGGGAAGAATAAACTAGAAGTGTTTTGAATCTTTAAACTCTCACAGCCCAGCCCAAGTGACACAGTTTTTCCATCAAGGCCTTAGCTTCTAAACCTCCCCTAGCAGCGCCACCCACAGGGGCCAAGTCTCAAATGCATGAGCCTCTGGGGGACATTCTCATTTAAGGTAGCCTAGTGGTAAACGTTGTTATGTGATTGGGTATTTTAACGTCTACTGTGGCATGCACAAACATGGCAAGGTTTTGTGTTTCATTAGAATAATTGCTTATAGGGCTGGAGAAATCACTCAGGAGTTAAGAGAGCTTCCTGCTTTTTCAGAGGGCCAAAGTTTAGGTCTCAGCACCCATGTGCAGAAGCTCACACTGCCCATAACTACAGCTTCAGGGGAGACGGTATCTTCTTTGAGGACCCCTGGACCCCTCCACATATTTACCCATAATTAAAATAAAATAATTAAAAATAAAATAAGTATTTTTTAAAGAAGATAGTTACTTATGTTTTCTGAGGTTTTTGTAAGGCTTTTGGCTACTCAGAAAGGTTCCCTTTAAGTATCTGTTTATGTTGAAGTCTTTTAAATGGCCATTTTATAAACAAGTATAATTTCAAAGTGATTCAAGTACATTTAACACTCAAGCGTAGCTATGATTAAAATGTATGCCCACTGCCAAACAACCAGAGCTTCCAGGGACTAAGCCACTACCTAAAGACTATACATGGACTGACCCTGGACTCTGACCTCATAGGTAGCAATGAATATCCTAGTAAGAGCACCAGTGGAAGGGGAAGCCCCTGGGTCCTGCTAAGACTGAACCCCAGTGAACCAGACTGTTGGGGGAAGGGCGGCAATGGGGGGAGGGGGGGTTGGGAACACCCATAAGGAAGGGGAGGGGGGAAGGGGATGTTTGCCCGGAAACCGGGAAAGGGAATAACACTCGAAATGTATATAAGAAATATTCAAGTTAATAAAAAAAAATGTATGCCCACATGGAATAAAAAGTAGTAACAGAACCAGGCGGCCTCAGTCATGAAGAGTGCAGCAATGGCCAAGATTAAGGCTGGCAAGAAGAAGGAGGAGCTGTTGAAACAACTGGACGATCTGAAGGTGGAACTGTCCCAGCTTCGCGTGGCCAAAGTGACAAGCGGAGCAGCATCCAAGCTCCCCATGATAGGAGTCGCACGCAAATTCATCGCCCCCGTCCTCACTGTCATTATTCAGATCAAAAGGAAAACCTCAGGAAATTCTACAAGGGAGAGAAGTACAAGTCCCTGGACCTGTGACCCAGGAAGACGGGAGCCGTGCGCCGCCGGCTCACCAAGCAGGAAGAGACGCTGAAGACCAAGGAGCAGCCCCGGAAGGAGTGGAAGGAGCGGAAGGAGCGGCGGTACCCACTGCGCAAGCACGCAGTCGAGGCCTGAGACGACGACAATGACAATAAAGTGCAAGACTGACTTGAAAAAATAATAATAGGTTGGGGATTTAGCTCAGTGGTAGAGCACTTGCCTAGCAAGCGCAAGGCCCTGGGTTCATTCCTCAGCTCGGGAAAAAAAATAAATGAAAAATAGCTTTAAAATGTGTGTAGGGCCAACAAGACGACTCAGCAGGTAAAGGTGTCTGCGGCTAAACCTGCTGCTCCGAGTTCAATCCCTGGGACTCTCATGGAGAAAGGGGATCCTGGACAACTAACTCCTTCATACGTGTACATGGACACATGTACCCATGTGCAGCCTCACAGGGAAAAGAAATGCATTTGAAATGTATAGACCTGTATGGCTAAAGTCTACGTAAATGCTATACAACAGTCTCAATTTAACGGCATAGAAATCTAATACAATAAAACCATATGGTAAGCCGTCTCTCTCTTTCATACAATAATCTTGGATGGTCAACATGGAAAATGGCAAAACGAAACGAAACAAAACAAAACAAAACAAAAAACGGAGGGTTTTTTTTTTTTTTTTTTGTTGTTGTTTTTTGTTTTCTTTTTTTGTTTTTGTTTTTTTTTTTCATCTTTTTTATATCTAACCAACACCATTCAGATAAAGGCATGCATTCGGGAAATCTGCTCTGTACTTTTGTCCTGACTAAATTAGTTACTGTATGATATGCATATGGACACCAGACAGCAAGGGCTACAAGCTAACATCATTGAATAAGAAAGCTGGATTTCTGTCTGCTAGACATATGACCCCAGCAAACCAACAATTATGAATTTTGCTTTAAAAGAAAATATGTATGTACATGCACACATACACACACACACACACGCACACACACACACACACACACACACACATGCACATTTTTTTATTTTTTATATTTATTAACTTGAGTATTTCTTATTTACATTTCGATTGTTATTCCCCTTCCCGGTTTCTGGGCTAACATCCCCCTAACTCCTACCTCTCCCCTTCTATATGGGCTTCCCCTCCCCATCCTACCCCCATTACCACCCTACCCCCAACAATCATGTTCCCTGGGGGTTCAGTCTTGGCAGGACCAAGGGCTTCCCCTTCCACTGGTGCTCTTACTAAGCTATTCATTGCTAACTATGCAGTTGGAGCCCAGGGTCAGTCCATGTATAGTCTTTGGGTAGTGGCTTAGTCCCTGGAAGCTCTGGTTGGTTGGCATTGTTGTTCAAAAGGGGTCTCAAGCCCCTTCAGCTCTTCCAGTCCTTTCTCTGATTCCTTCAATGGGGGTCCCGTTCTCAGTTCCCTGGTTTGCTGCTGGCATTAGCCTATGTATTTGCTGTATTCTGGCTGTGTCTCTCAGGAGAGATCTACATCCGGTTCCTGTCAGCCTGCACTTCTTTGCTTCATCCATCTTATCTAGTTTGGTGGCTGTATATGTATGGGCCACATGTGGGGCAGGCTCTGAAGGAGTGTTCCTTCTGACTCTGTTCTAAACTTTGCCTCCCTATCCCCTCCCAAGGCTATTCTTGTTCCCCTTTTAAAGAAGGAGTGAAGCATCCTCATTTTGGTCATCCTTCTTGAGTTTCATGTGTTCTGTGCATCTAGGGTAATTCAAGCATTTGGGCTAATATCCACTTATCAATGAGTGCATACCATGTGTGTTTTTCTGTGATTGGGTTACCTCACTCAGGATTATATTTTCCAGTTCTATCCATTTGCCTATGAATTTCATAAAGTCATTGTTTTTTTTTGTTTTTTTGTTTTTGTTTTTTTTTTGGTCTTTTTTTTTTTCGGAGCTGGGGACCGAACCCAGGGCCTTGCGCTTCCTAGGCAAGCGCTCTACCACTGAGCTAAATCCCCAACCCCAAAGTCATTGTTTTTGATAGCCGAGTGGTATTCCATTGTGTAGATGTACCACATTTTCTGTATCCATTCCTCTGTTGAAGGGCATCTGGGTTCTTTCCAGCTTCTGGCAATTATAAATAAGGCTGCTATGAACATAGTGGAGCATGTGTCTTTGTTATATGTTGTGGCATCTTTTGGGTATATGCCCAAGAGAGGTATAGCTGGGTCCTCAGATAGTGCAATGTCCAATTTTCTGAGGAACCTCCAGACTGATTTCCAGAATGGTTGTACCAGTCTGCAGTCCCACCAACAATGGAGGAGTGTTCCTCTTTCTCCGCATCCTCGCCAGCATTTGCTGTCACCTGAGTTTTTGATCTTAGCCATTCTCACTGTTGTGAGGTGAAATCTCAGGGTTGTTTTGATTTGCATTTCCCTATGACTAAAGATGTTGAACATTTCTTTAGGTGTTTCTCAGCCATTCGGCATTCCTCAGCTGTGAATTCTTTGTTTAGCTCTGAACCCCATTTTTTAATAGGGTTATTTGTCTCCCTGCAATCTAACTTCTTGAGTTCTTTGTATATTTTGGATATAAGCCCTCTATCTGGTAGGATTGGTAAAGATCTTTTCTCAATCTGTTGGTTGCCGTTTGGTCCTAACAACAGTGTCCTTTGTCTTACAGAAGCTTTGCAGTTTTATGAGGTCCCATTTGTGGATTCTTGATCTTAGAGCATAAACCATTGGTGTTTTGTTCAGGAAATTTTCTCCAGTGCCCTTGTGTTCGAGACTCTTTCCCACTTTTCCTTCTATTAGTTTGAGTGTATCTGGTTTGATGTGGAGGTCCTTGATCCACTTGGACTTAAGCTTTGTACTGGGTGATAAGCATGGATCGATCTTCATTCTTCTACATTCTTCTCCAGTTGAACCAGCACCATTTGCTGAAAATGCTATCTATTTTCCATTAGATGGTTTTGGCTCCTTTGTCAAAAATCAAGTGACCATACGTGTGTGGGTTCATTTCTGCATCTTTGATTCTATTCCACTGGTTTATCTGTCTGTCTCTGTACCAATACTATACAGTTTTTATCACTATTGCTCTGTAATACTGCTTGAGTTCAAGGATAGTGATTCCCCCGGAAGTCCTTTTATTGTTGAGGATAGTTTTAGCTATCCTGAGATTTTTGTTATTCCAGATGAATTTGCAAATTGTTCTGTCTAACTCTATGAAGAATTGGATTGGTATTTTGATGGGGATTGCATTGAATCTGTAGATCACTTTTGGTAAAATGGCTGTTTTTACTAAGTTAATCCTGCCAATCCATGAGCATGGGAGATCTTTCCATCTTCTGAGATCTTCAATTTCTTTCTTCAGAGGCTTGAAGTTCTTATCATACAGATCTTTTACTTGTTTGGTTAAAGTCACACCGAGGTATTTTATATTATTTGGGACATTGTGAAGGGTGTTGTTTCCCTAATTTCTTTCTCGGCTTTTTTCTCTTTTGTGTAGAGGAAGGCTACTGATTTATTTGAGTTAATTTTATACCCAGCCACTTTGCTGAAGGTGTTTATCAGGTTTAGTAGTTCTCTGGTGGAACTTTTGGGATCACTTAAATATACTATCATGTCATCTGCAAATAGTGATATTTTGACTTCTTCTTTTCCAATCTGTATCCCTTTGATCTCCTTTCGCTGTCTGATTGCTCTGGCTAGAACTTCAAGAACTATATTGAATAAGTAGGGAGAGAGTGGGCAGCCTTGTTTAGTCTATGATTTTAGTGGGATTGCTTCAAGTTTCTCTCCATTTAGTTTAATGTTAGCTACTGTTTTGCTGTATATGGCTTTTACTATGTTTAGGTATAGGCCTTGAATTCCTGTTCTTTCCAGGACTTTTATCATGAAGGGGTGTTGAATTTTGTCAAATGCTTTCTCAGCATCTAATGAAATGATCATGTGGTTTTGATCTTTCAGTTTGTTTATATAATGGATCACGTTGATGGTTTTCCGTATATTAAACCATCCCTGCATGCCTGGGATGAAGCATACTTGATCATGGTGGATGATTGTTTTGATGTGCTCTTGGATTCGGTTTGCCAGAATTTTATTGAGTATTTTTTGTGTCGATATTCATAAGGGAAATTGGTCTGAAGTTCTCTTTCTTTTTTGGGTCTTTGTGTGGTTTAGGTATAAGAGTAATTGTGGCTTCATAGAAGGATTTCGGTAACACTCCATCTGTTTCAATTTTGTGAAATAGTTTAGATAGTATTGGTATGAGGTCTTCTATGAAGGTCTGATAAAATTCTGCACTGAACCCGTCTGGACCTGGGCCCTTTTTGGTTGGGAGACCTTTAATGGCTGCTTCTATTTCTTTAGGAGTTATGGCGTTGTTTAAATGGTTTATCTGTTCCTGATCTAACTTCGGTACCTGGTATCTGTCTAGGAAATTGTCCATTTCCTTCAGATTTTCAAGTTTTGTTGAATATAGGCTTTTGTAGTAGGATCTGATGAATTTTTGAATTTCCTCTGATTCTGACTCTGTCTCCCTTTTCATTTCTGAATTTGTTAATTTGGACACACTCTCTGTTTCCTCTCGTTAGTCTGGCTAAGGGTTTATCTATCTTGTTGATTTTCTCAAAGAACCAACTTTTGGTTCTGTTGATTCTTTCTATGGTCCTTTTTGTTCCTACTTGGTTGATTTCAGCCGTGGGTTTGATTATTTCCTGCCTTCTACTCCTCCTGGGTGTATTTGCTTCTTTTTGTTCTAGAGCTTTTAGCTGTGCTGTCAAGCTGCTGACATATGCTCTCTCTTGTTTCTTTCTGCAGGCACTCAGAGCTATGAGTTTTCCTCTTAGCACAGCGTTCATTCTGTCCCATAAGTTTGGGTATGTTGTACCTTCATTTTCATTAAATTCTAAGAAGTCTTTAATTTCTTTCTTTATTTCTTCCTTGACAAGGTCCTCATTGAGTAGAGCATTGTTCAACTTCCATGTATATGTGGGCATTCTTCCCTTATTGTTATTGAAGACCAGCTGTAGCCCATGGTGGTCTGATAGGATGCATGGAATTATTTCTATCTTTCTGTATCTGTTGAGGCCCGTTTTTTGACCAATTATATGGTCAATTTTGGAGAAAGTACCATGAGGTGGTGAGAAGAAGGTATATCCTTTTGTTTTAGGATAGAATGTTCTATAAATATCTGTTAAATCCATTTGGTTCATGATTTCTCTTAGTCTCTCTATGTCTCTGTTTAATTTCTGTTTCCATGATCTGTCCATTGATGAGAGTGGGGTGTTGAAATCTCCTACTATTATTGTGTGAGGTGCTTTGAGCTTTACTAAGGTTTCTGGTATGTACGTAGGTGCCCTTGTATTTGGAGCATAGATATTTAGGATTGAGAGTTCATCTTGGTGGATTTTTCCTTTGATGAATATGGAGTGTCCTTCCTTATCTTTTTTGATGACTTTTAGTTGAAAATCGATTTTATTCGATATTAGAATGGCTACTCCAGCTTGCTTCTTCAGACCATTTGCTTGGAAAGCTGTTTTCCAGCCTTACACTCTGAGGTAGTGTCTGTCTTTGTCTCTGAGGTGTGTTTCCTGTAGGCAGCAGAATCCAGGATCCTCATTGCGTATCCAGTTTGTTAATCTATGTCTTTTTATTGGGGAGTTGAGACCATTGATGTTGAGAGATATTAAGGAATAGTGATTATTGCTTCCTGGTATATTCATATTTGGATGTGAGGTTATGTTTGTGTGCTTTTCTTCTCTTTGTTTTGCTGCCAAGATGATTAGTTTCTTGCTTTTTCTAGGGTGTAGCTTGCCTCTTTATGTTGGGCTTTACCATTTATTATCCTTTGTAGTGCTGGATTTGTAGAAAGATATTGTGTAAATTTGGTTTTATCATGGAATATTTTGGGTTCTCCATCTATGTTAATTGAGAGTCTTGCTGGATACAGTAACCTGGGCTGGCATTTGTGTTCTCTTAGGGTCTGTATGACATCTGTCCAGGATCTTCTGGCTTTCATAGTCTCTGGTGAGACGTCTCGTGTAATTCTGATAGGTCTGCCTTTATATGTTGCTTGATCTTTTCCCCTTACTGCTTTTGATATTCTTTCTTTATTTTGTGCGTTTGGTGTTTTGACTATTATGTGACGGGAGGTGTTTCTTTTCTGGTCCAATCTATTTGGAGTTCTGTAGGCTTCTTGTATGTTTATGGGCATCTCTTTCTTTAGGTTAGGGAAGTTTTCTTCTATGATTTTGTTGAAGATATTTACTGGTCCTTTGAGCTGGGAGTCTTCACTCTCTTCTATACCTATGATCCTTAGGTTTGATCTTCTCATTGAGTCCTGGATTTCCTGTATGTTTTGGACCAGTAGCTTTTTCCGTTTTACATTATTTTTGACTGTTGTGTCGATGATTTCTATGGAATCTTCTGCTCCTGAGATTCTCTCTTCTATCTCTTGTATTCTGTTGGTGATGCTTGTATCTATGGCTCCTTGTCTCTTCCTTTGGTTTTCTATATCCAGGGTTGTTTCCCTTTGTGCTTTCTTTATTGCTTTTATTTCCATTTTTAATTCCTTCACCTGTTTGATTTTGTTTTCCTGAAATTCTTTCAGGGATTTTTGTGATTCCTCTCTATAGGCTTCTACTTGTTTATTTATGTTTTCCTGCATTTCTCTAAGGGAGTTCTTCATGTCTTTCTTGAAGTCCTCCAGCATCATGATCAAATGTGATTTTAAATCTAGATCTTGCTTTTCTGGTGTGTTTGGATATCCAGTGTTTGCTTTGGTGGGAAAATTGGGCTCTGATGATGCCATGTACTCTTTTTTTTTCGGAGCTGGGGACCGAACCCAGGGCCTTGCGCTTCCTAGGCAAGCACTCTACCACTGAGTCAAATCCCCAACCCCATGTGCCATGTACTCTTGGTTTCTGTTGCTTGGGTTCCTGCGCTTGCCTCTCACCATCAGATTATCTCTGGTGTTACTTTGTTCTGCTATTTCTGACAGTGGCTAAACTGTCCTATAGGCCTGTGTGTCAGGAGTGCTGTAGACCTGTTTCCCTGTTTTCTTTCAGCCAGTTATGGGAACAGAGTGTTCTGCTTTTGGGCGTGTAGTCTTTCCTGTCTACTGGTCTTCAGCTGTTCCTGTGGGCCTGTGTCCTGAGTCCACCAGGCAGGTTGCTTGGAGCAGAAAAGTTGGTCTTACCTGTGGTCCCGTGGCTCAAGTTGCTTGTGGGGGGCTGCTTTTGAGCTCTCCGTGAGGGCAGCAACCAGGAGGGCCTGCGCAGCCTTTTCCCGGAGCCCCAGTGCACCGGGGTCCCAGATGGCGTTAGGTGTTTTCCTCTGGAGTCAGAAATGTGGGCAGAGTGTAGTCTCTTCTGGCTTCCCAGGCGAGTCTGCCCCTCTGAAGGTTTAGCTCTCCCTCCCACGGGATTTTGGTGCAGAGAACTGTTGACCCTATCCCTTCAGGTCTGGGCGGTGTCTGGACTGCGGGGGATCTGCTGTTGTGCCACATGTGCACATTTCTTATCCCATAGTGGGACATAAAAGGAGAGCCAATGCCCTGTAAATGAGTCTTAAGAGAAGAATGCTTAGAAATTAGAGGATTAATTAGAAATTAATATAAGAAACATTAAATATTAGTCTTTTCTATCAAATACTATAAAATGTTTATTTACACACACATATACATATACATATACATATACATATACATATACATATACATATACATATACATATATATTCAATCTCTCCACATTGTAAAATGCTTATATAAACCTTCGAATGGTCCTCCCCTTGTAAGACAGTTATGAAGAGTATTAATCTCCACCATTTGGTAAAATGTATGGAAAACTTAAGAAGTTTGAGCTTTGTTTTATTTTATGCATATGTGAGTTTTGCCTGAGTGTGTGTACATGTACCATGTGTGTGACTGGTCCCCACAGAGAGCAGAGGAGGGCATTGGCTATCAGAGAACTGGAGTTACAGAGGGTGGCCTGCCATCATGTAGGTCCTGGGAACTGAACCCTGGTCCCTTTCGAGCGACAGGTGCTGTAACCTCTGCAGTATCTCTCATGCTTTCGCAAGACTTAAGAGTTTCGTTTGTACAAATGTTGATGTATTCCTAAGACTTGAACTGCTCACCCTTTCCTTCCTTTGCAGCAATTCTTTTAAAACCAACCAACCAACCAACCAACCAACCAAGACTGTGAGGTCATTCCCTCAGTCAATGGGTGAAAGGCTTGTGTGAGGATAAAAACCTGTTGAATTTCCTGCTTGAAATGCCCACCTTTCTGCTTTTGATCAGAAAGAAAGTTTTGCCATGTTGAGGAACTTTTTGAAACCCTGAAATTAATTTCTAGCACAGCCACTTAAAGCAAGAGCAAACGAGACTTCACTTACCCCTTCCTGCTCAACAGAAGGCCATCCTCACAGCTTACTGCACAGACACAGGGACAAGGGAGGGGAATGACATGGAAATTTTGTCTTTAGTATCTCTTACCAGATTTTTAGTTTTAAAAGGGAAGGAATTTCTTTACTGGTCCCTACGGACCCAGTATAGCATTTTTTTTTTTAAAAGAGCAAACCGAGATGATCTACCTGGATTCCCATGTAGCTTCCAGCATTTATGATACATACTTGTTATCTTCAAGGTTGCCTTGAAGTTGCTACGCTTGGCCAGTGAAGTTACCAGGACAAGCAAACACACATACTTCACTCTGGGCCAGGGGATGAAAGGGTCCTGAGGGACAAGTAAGGAACAAAGTTCAAGAAGATGAAAACTACTTGTTCAGTTTAGCTTGTAAAAGTTGATTACTTGGGAGTCTGAGGCATACATAGTAAGGTTGGTTATATTGTTTTCTTAAAGGCAGGATAAATTTAAACAAGTTGAGTACACAGTTTTAAATGGTCTCAAAGCATTGGTGGCAAGGCTGGGCAAAAGCTAAGGTTCTGAAGATGAGGTGATGAGGCATTTCCAGAGACCATTCCCATAGCAGCTATGGCTGAGTGGCATCAGGATATAAAGGGACAAGCCAAGGGGCTCAGTCCACAGAGCACAGGTAAGGAAGGAGCAGAGAACCAGTCTGGGCGCAGGCGGAGAGGCCCAATGGGGAAAGGGAGAATGGGTTGAGCCAGCTAGAGACTGAACCATGGAAGATGGATGGAGGGCTTTGGAATAGGGAGTTTCTCAAGGTGCAACTTCAGACTATGGGAGCCCAGCATCGTATAACAACATGGGGCCTACTGTTAATCAGAATGTTAGCACAGTGACGTTGTGGTGTGTGTCTGTGTGTGGGAGTTCTCAGAGTGTGGGGAAGCCATCCCTGGGCTCTGCTGAAGCCTCTTGAGCCCATGAGAGATGAGGGTTTCCTGAATGCTCCCTTCTCTCAACCTGGGATATGGGGACCTCTTACCTCTGATGTCTTTTTCTCAGAGCCTCGCAAAAATCTCACCATCTCCCTGCAGCTTCTAAGTGCCAGATTGTGCCCCAAACCCTCAGGAGCCATGCTGCTGTTGGTGACCCTGGCTCTCCTTGCCGGTCCCACCTGCAGAGCCCAGAGTGAGTACCTGAGATTCCTTTGGGGCCTTCACCTCCCAAGTCACGTCCTAAGCATAAGGGCCTCTGTGGGAGGGAGGGGTCCTCGACGCTCTCACGATGCCTCACTTTCAGATATTCTGGGGAACAATGTCGGCACCTATTTCTATGTTGCTGGTGAAGAGCATGGGCAACTTAGGGGCCTGCGGATATTCTTATCGGTAATAGACCTCATCAAAGGGTGAGTAGGACTCTGGTCCCTACAGCATCCCTCACTTGGGCACACTTCCTGTGGCTTATTTAGAACCCTGACCTGAGCGAGCCTCCTTATGGCAGGAATACCCAGGCTTGGGACACTGGACACTAGGGACGCAGCTGGAGAGGGACCTCCAACCTTCTTGTTCAAAAAGGATCATAGAGGCTTGAAGGGTTCCTCTTCCAGCGGGTTCTGGTGGCTTTAGTGCCTCTTGGTGGTGACAGAAACTGCTCACATGTCTGAAAGGCAGCCCTGTCTTCACAGGACATACAATGTGAGTGCTGCTGCACTCTGTGCCTTCGCTCTGCTGTAGAAAGGCAGCCATTCCCTTGGGACAGGCCAGGTCTTGACTCTCCTCCCCAGTGTCTGACTGGAGATCTGGGGTTCTCCCAGAGTGTGGCTGAGGCCTTGTGTTACTGTTGCCAAGTAACTGTTGGTAAATGCAAACACAGTGCCCCAAGAATAATAGACTTCCAGAGGAACACTGAAGATTCTTTTAGTGTGTCCCCTGTGCAATATTGTGGTTATCTTAATCCTTAAAAAATGAGATGTTGGGTGAGTGGGGAGAGGGCTCAGTGGATAAAGTCTTTGCTGTGCAACTATGAGGCCCTAAGTTTGGATCCCTGGAACCCATGTGAAAGCTGAGAGCAGCAGCACAGGACGGTACCCCTAAACTGTGGGAGCAGAGACAGGGGGAGCCTGGACGGCCCCCTGGCCTGAGTCTTACCCAAAAGGCGATTCTAGCTTCCCTTGGAGGCTCTGCCTAAAACCATGAGGGGTGTGCCTGGGGACGTGGCAGGGAAAGGGAGAAAGAGCATTGGCTCTGCAAACTCGAAGACCTGGGTTCAGATTTCCAGAAGCCACATTAGAGGAAAAGGAGCCTGGGGGAAGGAGGTGGCTGTTAGCTGAGCACTGGGGTGGGGGTACAGGGAGCTCCCAGGAGCCCTGGCCAGCCAGTCCAGCTGTAACACTGAGCTCCCACTCAGTGAGAAACCCTGTGTCCCCACACTAAGGCAGGTAGTCATGGACGAAGACACTCGGTGCCCAACTGTAGCCTCTACATGCTCACACATGCATCCTAGATAGGCACACAGACACATGCAGAGCACACACACACACACACACATACACAGGCACATGCCCAGGGGGAGAGTGATCAAGGAAAACACACACATACAAGGGCAAGCACACATGCATGCATCATCTACAGACACAGGTCATCTTGACAACACGGATACAACACGGATACACTCTTTATTATTTTATGTTACTGGTGGCTGAACTTACCACCTTCTACCTCCACTAAGGACTTGGCATATATGGTCCTACATGGATAAACATACACAAATACATGCACATACATGTGCACAAAATCAATAATAAATCAACGGCAAAAATGACCAAACAAACCATGTAACGGGAGTGTAGTGTACTGAAAATTACTCATGGCTATCTGAAATTCTAATTGTACTGGACATCCTTCCCGCATTCTGTCTGGAGGCTGATTTGATAGGCTTCTTACCTTGTAAGGAAAGAAAGAAGTTGGCATTAGGAACAGTCCAGAAGACTTGGGGTGGTCATGTCACTTCTTAGCTCAGTAGAACATCTTCATGGCTCCCCTGGTCCCCCCTGTTCCTCTCTCCCTGACTACACAAGCAGACAAGAGCCTGTCTCTCTGGTCTTTGCTCATAAGATCCATCTCATGTGGTCTGATCTTTGCAGTGTGGCTCCTGCCTCACTTGGGGCGGATAAGGTAGAGGGCTCCAGAGGGGAAGCTATGAGTTGGGCAGAGCCTGGCAAACCTTCCAGCTCAGGGTGGGTGCAGTAGCAGACACAGCTGCCCTGGTGCAGATGCCTGACCTGGGCCAGAACTATGAGGAGGGCTGTTTCTGTGAGAAGAAGGATCCAGGCTGGCACATGAGAGCTGGGCACTTCTGGAGACTGAGCTGTAGACCAGAAAGCAGAGTAGGATGCAGATGTGAGAAAGAACGGGTGTCCCTGAGGTGTCCCTGTTGACTCGATCTCTCTCCAGCATCCAGCTGCGGTTTGGTGGTAACTGGAGTGACGTGTACGGATCCCGGTCACTAAAATATAAAGAGTTCCTTCTGGAGGATGGAGAGCACGTGACACAGGTGAGCGGCACCAGAAAGCTCTGCCTGACTTCCCTGAGCTTAACTACTGACAAGGGGCGAGCAGTCACCTTTGGTGTTAGACGTGGCTTCTCCTTTAATGAAAGTGGTGGTTCAGATAAGTATCTAGTGACTGTCAATGGTCTGTATGCACCGGGCCTCTGCCTTAATGGGATGGGCTTCAAATGGAAAAATATTCATGATGACGTTGACAACAATGATGATGACAAGGAAGATGATGATGATGAACATGATAAGGACAATGAGGAAGACCATGGTGATAAAGACAATGACAAAGATGATGATGATGACAAGGAAGATGACAACAAGGAAGATGTTGATGATGAAAGAGATGACAAAGATGATGAGGAGGAGGAGGATGAACAGAAAGATGATGATGACAATGATGATGAAGACGATGGCAAAGATGATGATGGTGGTGGTGGTGATGACGACGACGGTGATGAGGAAGAAGAGTAGCATGTTCAGAGCTCAGCCCTGCATCCCCGCATTCCACCACCTCCTCTCAGCCAAGCTTACCCACTCACAGGGACCAATAGACCAGGTGACCCTGGGCTGGAGTAGGCAAAGTCCAAATGCCCTTTATCTCTCTGTCCAATAAAGTATGTGCATCTACGTGAGCCTGAGTGGTTGGTCCTCATCACCAAATGGGATTCCCAAGAACTTCCTTTACCTCCCCACTTTTTGGACCTACACCCGTACACTGAGTTAGGGTTTGCACAGAGAGACCCTTGGTCAACTCAGCAGGACCAAGGTCTCCAGAATGAGGTCAGAACCAGCCACTGCCTGTCTCAAAGAAGCCCAGGGCTATGAGGAGAGCTCAGTGTGTGCGGACCAAAGCTGTCAGCGACTGACTCTGCAGTGTTTCTGTCCTCTCCCTTCTGTCCCAGACACTAATCCCCCTTAGAAAGCAAGGCTACCTGGAAAGTGTTCCCCACCTAACTGGGGATTAAACCTAGGGCGTCCTGTATGCCAGAAAAGTGCTCTTCATCGCTTCTCGGCCTTTTGGCTAAGATCAAGTGTAGAAAAGTGCTCTTCAACTGAGCCACATTCTTAGCTTACACTTCTGTCTGTCTGTCTGTCTATCTATCTATCTATCTATCTATCTATCTATCTATCTATCCATCTATCTATGAGACAGGCTTTCACATAGCCCTAGCTGGCCTACAACCAAGAATGACCAGCCTGCTTGGCATAGAAAACAAGTTTCATCGAGCCAGGCTCAGGCCATCTTCAACAGCCGTGCTAGTCAGCATCTTGGAGGCCTGCCCTGGTCAGGAGAGGTCTCCAGCCAATCGCCTTGGCTTCCTTCCTCCCCTCACAGCGGCAGGGCCACACTCTGAAGAGTTTTAGAAATGAGTCTCGCAGATACTCCAATTTTGATTATAATATCTCTGGCAGCAAGGGGATAGGGCCATATATTTCAGGCCAATGAGTGTAAATTTCAATGAATGCAGCTGTGACAGATGTGGCACCTTTGTGAGAGGTGTAAGGTGATGCTCATGCCAAGGGAAGTTTGCAGAAGAGGGTGACACAAAGGAGAAGAACTTTCTCCTCCATCTCAGTTAAGTGTATTCCCTGACTGTGGTCCATGGACTCCAGGCCACTGCAACCTTCAATCAGCACTTATAACTAAATAAACTGGGACTGGAGAGATGGCTCAGTGGTTGAGAGCACCGACTGCTCTTCCAGAGATCCTGAGTTCAAATCCCAGCCACTACATGGTGGCTCACAACCATCTGTAATGGGATCTGATGCCCTCTTCTTGTGTGTCTGAGGCAGTGAAGGTGAAATAAATATAAACAAACAAACAAACCGGGCAGGGCAGCCCGGCCCTATAATCCAAGCTACTTGAGAGACTGAGGCAGGAGGATTCAGAGCTTATAACCTGGCTAAGCTTCTTACTGAGGCCCTGCCTCAAATGTTTTTTTTTTTAAAACATTTTAATTTTGGCAGTTTAAAAAGAATTATTAACTTCTATTTTTGCATTCACATGAGTGTTGCCTGGGTGTATATATGTCTCCTTCAGAGTTTTAATTCTTTTAACGTGAGAGAGCAAGAGAGGGGCAGTGTGGGGGGTTGGGGGTCTGGACAGCTGGCTCTCTTAAGCTCTGACTTCTCACAGCAGACCTGGTGTGGCTGCTGCACCCACATGGGGAAGCTCACTCCCTTCTGTAGCTCCAGCTTCAGGGGATCTGACGCCCTCTTCTGGCACTAAGTGTACATGTGCTACACATATGCACAGGCAGCCAAATGCTCACACGCACTTTATAAAAAGAAAGAAGAGAGGCTGAGACAGACGGCCATGTTGGCCCACGCCTGCCATGCTAGACTTTGGTAGAGGTAGGCGATCAGGAGTTCAAGTCTACTGCGTTAGTTGGGGTGCGCTACAGTGGCAGAACTGACAGAATGAACCTCTCCTCCCATGTGTACATATACAACAGGGACTTCTTACGGAGGCTGAGAGGCTGTGGTGCAACTAATCCAACAACAGCCGTGAAAGGGAAAATCCAAGAATCCAGAAGTTACCCAGCCCACGCGGCTGGATGTCTGCATGGGTTTTCAGTAGACCCTGGAATCCCAAAGAAGTAGGCTCTGATGCAGTGAAGGAATGCACTAGATGGAGGAGAGCTACGTGTTGGCTATTTAAAAAGAGCTGCCTTCCTAGGAGATCTATTATTTTTTTTTTAACCAATGAGAGTTGAATCCAAGTTACACACACACACACACACACACACACACACACACACACATACACACACACACACGTGCGTGCGCACTAAAGAAGAGTTGAATCAGATATATACATATATGTATGTATTTTTATTATAAGCCTTTTGTTATAAGTTTAAAGCCAATTTTATTACAAATATTACAGATTTTTGAACCATACACAACTGCACTTGGGAATCCTGAGACAGAACTTACAGTTTTTTTTTTGTTTTTTTTTCGGAGCTGGGGACGGAACCCAGGGCCTTGCGCTTCCTAGGCAAGCGCTCTACCACTGAGCTAAATCCCCAACCCCTAGAACTTACAGTTTTAAGGAACTATTTTTCAGAGAACAGCACAGAGAAGGATTGAAGATGAAAGATTTTTAAGAGTGAGAAGCAGAACCTTCTTTTTTTTTAAATTTTTTTAAAAGATTTTGTTTATTTACTTATTTTATATATAAGTACACTGTAGCTGTCTTCAGACACACCAGAAGAGGGCATCAGATCCCATTACAGATGGCTGTGAGCTACCATGTGGTTGCTGGGATTTGAACTCAGGGCCTCTGGAAGAGCAGTCAGTGCTCCTAACCACTGAGCCATCTCTCCAGCCCCCCTTTTTTCCCCTTCTTTCTTTTTCTTTTTTTTTTTTTCTGGAGTTGAGGACCCAACCCACGGCCTTTAGCTTGCTAGGCAAGCGCTGTACCACTGAGCTAAATCCCCAACCCCCCCCCGATAACCAACTTTGGGATCACTTGCTTATGTGCAGACAGAAGTTGTCAGAATCTTGGAGAATTTGGAAATTGAGTGTGCCAATGTTTTGGCCATAGATCTGTAGTGAGGCCACGCTGCAGTCGTAAAATCCAGTCCATGGAAGGAGAGGGAGAGAAAGCAGGGAGAGGGAAGCAGTCATTGAGGACTGTAGAGTCAAACCTTGTGGATAGCAGAAGCCAGTGGTTCTTACCTCAGGAGAGTCAGGGCAGCAGACACTGCAGGGGAGAACGGGTATGGGCCGGGTCTATGCAGGCCGCAGTTGTCCTACTCCTATGCTTTCTCCAGCTCCTGCTAGGTCAGGTTCCAGATCGCAAGTTACAGCAAACTTATGGTTCCACCAATAATAACCTAAAGACAGGACATTAACACAGGATGTCAGGAGGCCAGACAGAAACAAACAGGGCTTGGGGCAGAGAAAAGAGAAATAGGGAATTTCTCTCTCTCTCTCTCTCTCTCTCTCTCCTCTCTCCTCCCTCCCCCTCCTCTCTCCTCCCCTCTCTCTCTCTCTCTCTCTCTCTCTCTCTCTCTCTCTCTCTCTCTCTCCCGCACCTCCCCCCTTTTTTTTTTTTTTTTTTTTGATTCAGTAAAGTTTTATTTTCCCAAATGTGCAGCTGATTGAACCTGTTCATGCATCTTCACCAGCCACTGGGGCGTCACCACCCTTTGAGTTTCTGGTGTAAATTACTTAGGCTCTGTACTTTGAAACCAGCTTCCTAAGTCCTTTACTAAGTAGGTCCTGAAGGGCTGCCCTGGCCACGGAACCTCAGATCTCCAGTCTCTCGGAGACCACAGCTGGAGTAATAAATTATACTTGGAGACTTCCTTACAGAGTTTGTCCTACGTAGCTTTGTCAAACAGGATGAGGTTGTTCAGCTTGTCCCGAACTTTGCCTTGGGCCACTTCTTTTTGGCCTCGCCTCCAGCTTTATTTACTGGGTCTTTGTCTTTTTGGGCTGACTTTTCAGCATCTTTCTTGTTGTTGTTGTCATCTTTGGGCCATTGGTAAAGGTGTAACCTCATTTACAGTGGAGACCCCTGGATACTGAAGAGGAGGGACACGTGGGACAGCAGTCAGGACAGCAGGAGGGGTGGAGCAGGGCACACAGAGACACTGTAGGCTGCAGGTGGCAGAGCTAAGCAGGTAGGACGGCTGGCACAGGAGGCCAGAGGGTCATTCATGAGTGAGTTCCAGATATTGGACACTGAGCTACAGAATTTGGATTTGCACTACTGGACTTTTGTTTTGCTTTTAATATGAGTGTTCCTATGCAGTGCATCCTCCTGCTTGGAATAAAAGTATGTGTGTGTGTGTGTGTGTGTGTGTGTGTGTGTGTGTGTGTGTGTGTATGTGTGTGTGTGTGTCTGTGTGTGTGTGTGTGTGTGTGTGTGTGTGAGTGTGTGTGTGTGAGTGTGTGTGTCTATGTATGTGTGTGTGTGTGTGGTGTGTATGGTGTGTGTGTGTCTGTGTGTGTCTCTGTGTGTCTCTGTGTGTGTGTGTCTGTGTGTGTGTGTGTGGTGTGTGTGTGGTGTGTGTGTGGTGTGTGTGTGTGTGTGTGTGGTATGTCTGTGTCTGTGTATGTGTGTGTGGTATGTGTGTGGTGTGTCTGTGTGTTTGTGTGTGTGTGTGTGTGTGTTTGTGTGTGTTTTTGTGTGTGGTGTGTGTGGAGTGTGGTGTCTGTGTGTGTGTGTGTGTGTGTGTGTGTGTGTGTTTTTGTTTGTGTGTGTGTGTGTGTGTGTGTGTGTGTGTGTGTGTGTGTGTGTGTGTGTGTGTGTGTGTGTGTGTGTGTGTGTGTGTGTGTGTGTGTGTTTTTGTGTGTGGTGTGGTGTGTGTGTGTGTGTGTGTTTTTGTGTGTTTGTTTGTGTGTGTTTGTGTGTGTGTGTGTGTGTGTTTGTGTGTGTGTGTGTGTGTGTGTGTGTGTGTGTGTGTGTGTGTGTGTGTGTCTGTGTGTGTGTGTGTGTGTCTGTGTGTGTGTCTGTGTGTGTCTGTGTGTGTGTCTGTGTGTGTCTGTGTGTGTGTCTGTGTGTGTGTGTGTGTCTGTGTGTGTGTGTGTGTGTCTGTGTGTGTCTGTGTGTGTGTGTGTTTTGCCAGCATGTATGTATGTGCACCACATGCATTCCTGGTGCTGGACTAGATCAGAGAACGTATCAGAGTCCTAGAACTGGAGTTACAGATTGCTGTGAGCTGTCACTGGCTGCTGGGATGGAATCCTGTGTCCTCTGCAAGAGGAGCAAGTGTTCTTCAGATCTGAGTCACCTCTCCAATCAATTATTCATAGCTTGTTTGTTCAGGGTCAAGAGTCTTTGAATATTTACAGAGACATCAAATTTGTAAAGTAGTGAAATTTTTTTTAAAGACCGTGGGACTTTAAAATCGGGTTGTGCTACTTTATGTTGTGATAGGAACATAAAGTCAAGGGAACAAGAAATAAAAGATTGTGACTTAAAGTGATTGTTTGTATGTGGAGTTGACAAGGGATGGAATGTCCTGCTTAGTTAGCTTAAGGTGTCAACTTGACACAGTCCAGAGTTGTGTGAGGAAGCCTCAAGGGAGAAATTGTCTAGATCAGATTGTCGTGTGGGCACATCTGTGAGGCATTGTTCTGATGTAATGTGGGAGGGCCCAGCCCACTGTGGGTGGAGCTATCGGACAGGTAGTCCTGGGTATTATTTTAGAAAGCTAACTCTGTGATGGGTGTGGTGACATTTGCCTTAAATCCCAGCACCCTGGAGGCAGAGGCGAGTGGACCTCTGGGTTTGAGGTCAGCCTTGTGTACAGAGCAAGTTCCAGGAGAGCTAGGCCCATAGGAGTTCCTTGATTTGTTTATGAGGCTGGCATCAAACTCAGAGATCCGTCTGCCTCTGCCTCCCAAGTGCTGGGATTAAAGGTGTGCACCATCACCACCTGGCTGAGATATCCTGTCTTGAAAATAAGAAAAAAGCTTCTAGATGCAGGACAGAAAGCAAGCCAGTCAGCCATGTGCCTCTGTGGTTCCTGCCCTGACTTCCCTCGGGATTAGAAGTAGAACCAGATTTGATGGCTGATCTCGGCTGTCAACTGGACTCCATATGGAACCAAGTAAAACCCAAGCAGCTGGGCGAGCCTGGGAGAGGCTTCTTGATCATATGACTGAGGTGGGGAGACCCACCTTAAAACCGGGACACACCCTTCTGGTAGCAGCCCATGCCGAAACACGGAGGAAGGAAGACTTTGCTTTTTGTCTGCTTGCCCTAACTCTTGCTGGCAGGTTCATCTGTCCTGTGGCTGAGGCATGACTCCACAGGTAGAAGAACTTACTTCTCTGGAATTCCAACATAGACTGAAGACCAGAACCCTCTGGGACTCTTCTGGGACTCCAGCCCCAGACGGAGACTTTGAAACATTCAGTTTCATGGACTGAACAACTTCCAAATTATTTTCCTTTCTATCATGAGACAGTCGTTATTGTTGGACAATCCAGACAACAACCTGTAACCATACTAATAAATACAGACATAAACACACACACACACACACACACACACACACACACACACACACACACACGGGGTAGAGAAAAAGAGACAGACAGACAGAGACACAAATGCTTTTAGTTTGATTCCTTCTCACAAAATCTCTTTAGAAACTCCTGGAAAATATAGGTGAAATGAACTACTTCTTGCTTCTGCCATGGTTTAGAACAATATACATATATTTGTTATATATTATATATATTGTTATATATTATATATATTGTTATATATTATATATATTGTTATATATTATATATGTTATATATTATATATTATATAATAATATATTATATATTATATATTTTATATATATATAAAATTTGGGCTGCGCATGGTGGCTCATGTCTTTTATCCAAGTACTTAGAAAACAGAAAACAGAAGATCTTTGTGAGTTCAAGAACAGCCCAGTCTATAAAGTAAGTTCCAGGCCAAACTAAGGCCATACAATAAAACACTATTATACAACAACAACAACAACAACAACAGCAACAACAACAACAACAACAGCAACACCCTATATTTTACTTCCAACACTAAATGGAGCCAAGCAGTAATGGATAAACAGCCGTGGTGCATGGTGATGTGACACTAAGTCTTCCAGTTCCTTCTTATTTTTACTACAGGTTTTATGCTCAAAGCCTATGCTCTGGCAGGTCCAAAAACACTGGCTTTGCTGTCTGTTCCTAGCAGCCCATTACAGAGTCAACTAGTGGTGAAAAAAATGGAAGGCCTGTGTGCAGCCGCCTGCTCAGCCCTGAGGGGAAGGGAAGGGACTGTCAGAAAGGCTTCCTGGAGAACCAGTCCTCTGAGGGAGGACCAGCTGAGTCAGGGAAGAGGGTATCCCAAGGAAGGATAATCACAGCCAGGGCAGAGCCAGACAGTCACGGAGACAGATTTCCACACCACAACTCTCACAGTCCCCCACCAGCCTGCTTACAGGAGATTTTGTGAGAAGGAATCAAACTAAAAGCATTTTGAATAAAACTTCCATTTGCAATAGGGGTCAAATGCGTTTAGGTTCCCAAGGCCTCCCTGGGTGGCTGACATGTTGTTTGGTAGAGAGAGACACGCACATAGCTAACTGATGTCGTGGCGATGGGAACAGACAGGATAAATGCACACAAAAGACATGTTCCTAAGGAAGACGCCTGTCCTCAATCCTGGTGGGTAGGATAATGGAACGGTAACATACCACAGGTGTCTGTGGATTCAGCCTTTATCTCTCTGTAGCATCTTGGCTTGGGGTCACAGTTCAGTCCCTGGGTCTGCTCTACGGCCCTGATCAATCACTATGTAATATTTTGTCATCTGCTTAAATAGTTATTGTCTTAGTCAGGGTTTCTATTCCTGCACAAACATAATGACCAAGAAGCAAGTTGGGGAGGAAAGGGTTTATTCAGCTCACACTTCCACACTGCTGTTCATCACCAAAGGAAGTCAGGACTGGAACTCAAGCAGGTCAGGAAGCAGGAGATGATGCAGAGGCCATGGAGGGATATTACTTACTGGCTTGCTTCCCCTGGCTTGCTCAGCTTGCTTTCTTATAGAACCCAGGACCACCAGCCCAGGGATGATACCACCCACAGTGGGCTGGGCCCTCCTCCCTTGATCACTAATTGAGAAAGTGCCTTACAGCTGGGTCTCATGAAGGCCTTTCCACAACTGAGGCTCCTTTTTCTGTGATAACTGGCTTGTGCCAAGTTGACACACAAAGCCAGCCAGTACAGTTACTACGATGAAAGTTCAAAGATACACTCAGCTGCCGAGCCTGTGCCGTCCTTGGCTGGCAGGTTTTGCTGCATAATTCAAATAAAGGTCCTGCTTTGCTGGACTCTTGTGTCTGCTTGAGTCGTTTTGGTTTTCAGACACCAATAATTCACATAAACATCGTTCTCTTTTCTTTACTTCTATTTTTATATCTTGGGGAGGGGAGGCTGAGAACATGTGTTAGACGTTAAGAGCAAACACATTAAAGAAGTCTCGTTTGCCTATAACCAGATCCAGGTGATCTAATTATCTTCCCACCTCTAGGGACCCCTGCACTCACTTGCATGGACCCAATCAGACACAATTATACACATGATTTCAAATTTCAAAAATTATTATAAATTCTTTTTCAGACTGAGAGGTAAGCCCAGGGCCTTGTGCAGACTATGTACGAACTTCTCCATGAACTATAGCCCTGCCTTTGTTTGTTTGTTTGTTTGTTTGTGTTTGAGACTGGATTACAAACCTAGACTGACCTTCGAACTGGCTAGCTGAGGGTAACTGTGCTGGATGTTCTTGATGGTAACTTGACTCCTTTTAGGATGAATTACAATCCAGAAATGGAGTCCTCCTGAGAGAGGAACCTTCTGCTCAGTTTGAAGAGGACGAATCCACTTCTAGGGGAGCTGTTGAGGCAGAAAGACACACACACACTTCTGGTCCAGAGCTCACGGCAGGAAGACTCACCTTGATTCTGCCCCACACCTTCTGCTGGAAGCCTATTTAAGGACGTGGGGAAAGGACGCTTCTGCCCTTGCCTGTCCTCGCCTTCCCCAAGTCCATTCCTTCACTGCATCAGAGCCTACTTCTTTGGGATTCCAGGGTCTACTGAAAACCCATGCAGACATCCAGCCGCGTGGGCTGGGTAACTTCTGGATTCTTGGATTTTCCCTATCACGGCTGTTGTTGGATTAGTTGCATCACAGCCTCTCAGCCTCTGTAAGAAGTCCCTGTTGTATATGTACACATAGGAGGAGAGGTTCATTCTGTCAGTTCTGCCACTGTAGCGCACCCCAACTAACGCAGTAGACTTGAACTCCTGATCGCCTACCTCTACCAAAGTCTAGCATGGCAGGCGTGGGCCAACATGGCCGTCTGTCTCAGCCTCTCTTCTTTCTTTTTATAAAGTGCGTGTGAGCATTTGGCTGCATGTGCATATGTGTAGCACATGTACACTTAGTGCCAGAAGAGGGCGTCAGATCCCCTGAAGCTGGAGCTACAGAAGGGAGTGAGCTTCCCCATGTGGGTGCAGCAGCCACACCAGGTCTGCTGTGAGAAGTCAGAGCTTAAGAGAGCCAGCTGTCCAGACCCCCAACCCCCCACACTGCCCCTCTCTTGCTCTCTCACGTTAAAAGAATTAAAACTCTGAAGGAGACATATATACACCCAGGCAACACTCATGTGAATGCAAAAAATAGAAGTTAATAATTCTTTTAAACTGCCAAAAATTAAAATGTTTTAAAAAAACATTTGAGGCAGGGCCTCAGTAAGAAGCTTAGCCAGGTTATGAGCTCTGAATCCTCCTGCCTCAGTCTCTCAAGTAGCTTGGATTATAGGGCCGGGCTGCCCTGCCAGGTTTGTTTGTTTATATTTATTTCACCTTCACTGCCTCAGACACACAAGAAGAGGGCATCAGATCCCATTACAGATGGTTGTGAGCCACCATGTAGTGGCTGGGATTTGAACTCAGGATCTCTGGAAGAGCAGTCGGTGCTCTCAACCACTGAGCCATCTCTACAGTCCCAGTTTATTTAATTATAAGTGCTGATTGAAGGTTGCAGTGGCCTGGAGTCCATGGACCACAGTCAGGGAATACACTTAACTGAGATGGAGGAGAAAGTTCTTCTCCTTTGTGTCACCCTCTTCTGCAAACTTCCCTTGGCATGAGCATCACCTTACACCTCTCACAAAGGTGCCACATCTGTCACAGCTGCACTTGAAATTTACACTCATTGGCCTGAAATATATGGCCCTATCCCCTTGCTGCCAGAGATATTATAATCAAAATTGGAGTATCTGCGAGACTCATTTCTAAAACTCTTCAGAGTGTGGCCCTGCCGCTGTGAGGGGAGGAAGGAAGCCAAGGCGATTGGCTGGAGACCTCTCCTGACCAGGGCAGGCCTCCAAGATGCTGACTAGCACGGCTGTTGAAGATGGCCTGAGCCTGGCTCGATGAAACTTGTTTTCTATGCCAAGCAGGCTGGTCATTCTTGGTTGTAGACCAGCTAGGGCTATGTGAAGGCCTGTCTCATAGATAGATGGAGAGAGAGAGAGAGAGAGAGAGAGAGAGAGAGAGAGAGAGAGAGAGAGAGAGAGAGAGAGATAGATAGATAGATAGATAGAAAGATAGATAGATAGATAGATAGATAGATAGATAGATAGACAGACAGATGTAAGCTAAGAATGTGGCTCAGTTTAAGAACACTTTTCTGTCATGCAGGAGGCCCTAGGTTTAATCCCCAGTTAGGTGGGAACACCTTTCAGGCAGCCTTGGTTTCTAAGGAGGGTCACTGATCAGGACAGAAGGGAGAGGAGGCAGTGGCTGGAGAACGGATGGCTCTGAAGAGGCACAGGAGGCCATGACAGCTGCTCAAACACAGACAGGACCACTGCAGAGCCAGTCGCTGCCAGCTTTGGTCCGCACACACTGAGCTCTCCTCGTAGCCCTGGGCTGCTTTGAGACAGGCAGCGGCTGTCCTAATTTTGGAGACCTTGGTCCTGCTGAGGTGACCAAGGGTCTCTCTGTGCAAACCCTAACTCAGTGTGCGGGTGTAGGTCCAAAAAGTGGGGAGGTAAAGGAAGTTCTTGGGGAATCCCATTTGGTGATGAGGACCAACCACTCAGGCTCACGTAGATGCACATACTTTATTGGACAGAGAGATAAAGGGCATTTGGACTTTGCCTACTCCAGCCCAGGGTTACCTGGTCTATTGGTCCCTGTGAGTGGGTAAGCTTGGCTGAGAGGAGGTGGTGGATTGTGGGGATGCAGGGCTGAGCTCTGACATGCTACTCTTCTTTCTCATCACCGTCGTCGTCATCACCATCGTAATCATCACCACCATCATCATCCGCACCATCATCACCATCATCACCATCTTTGTTATTGTCTTCGTCCTCAGCATCATCATTGTCTTTGCCTTCATCTTCCTTCTTGTCGGAAGCCTCAGAGCTGCCCACTGGCTCTCTCGGAGGCTCGGTGGCCTTCAGGTCCTTTGTATTAACTTCCCATTTGAAGCCCATCCCTGTGATGCAGAGGCCTGGTGTGTGTGTACCATTGACAGTCACTAGATGCTTGTCTGAACCACCACTCTCATCAAAGGAGCGGCCTGTTCTAACACCAAAGGTGAGCGCTCGCCCCTTGTCAGTGGTGAAGCTCAGGGAAGTCAGGCAGAGCTTTCTGGTGCCGCTCACCTGTGTCACGTGCTCTCCATCCTCCAGAAGGAACTCTTTATATTTTAGTGACCGGGATCCATAGACGTCACTCCAGTCATTACCAAACCGCAGCTGGATGCTGGAGAGAGATTGAGTCAACAGGGACACCTCAGGGACACCGATTCTTTCTCACATCTGTATCCTACTCTGCTTTCTGGTCTACAGCTCAGTCTCCAGAAGTGCCCAGCTCTCACGTGCCAACCTGGATCCTTCTCACAGACACAGCCCTCCTCACAGGTCTGGCCCAGGTCAGGCATCTGCACCAGGGCAGCTGTGTCTGCTACTGCACCCACCCTGAGCTGGAAGGTTTGCCAGGCTCTGCCCAACTCATAGCTTCCCCTCTGGAGCCCTCTACCTTATCCGCCCCAAGTGAGGCAGGAGCCACACTGCAAAGATCAGACCACATGAGATGGATCTATAGGCAAAGACCAGAGAGACAGGCTCTTGTCTACTTGTGTAGTCAGGGAGGGAGGAACAGGGGGGACCAGGGGAGCCATGAAGATGTTCTACTGAGCTAAGAAGTGACATGACCACCCCAAATCTTCTGGACTGTTCCTAATGCCAACTTCTTTCTTTCCTTACAAGGTAAGAAGCCTATCAAATCAGCCTCCAGATAGAATGCAGGAAGGATGTCCAGTACAATTAGAATTTCAGATAGCCATGAGTAATTTTCAGTACACTACACTCCCGTTACATGGTTGGTTTGGTCATTTTTGCCGTTGATTTATTATTGATTTTGTGCACATGTATGTGCATGTATTTGTGTATGTTTATCCATGTAGGACCACATGCGCCAAGTCCTTAGTGGAGGTAGAAGGTGGTAAGTTCAGCCACCAGTAACATAAAATAATAAATGTGTATCCGTGTTGTCAAGATGACCTGTGTCTGTAGATGATGCATGCTTGTGTGCTTGCCCTTGTATGTGTGTGTTTTCCTTGATCACTCTCCCCCTGGGCATGTGTCTGTGTGTGTGTGCGTGTGTGTGTGTGTGTGTGTGTGTGTGTGTGTGTGTGTGTGCTCTGCATGTGTCTGTGTGCCTATCTAGGATGCATGTGTGAGCATGTAGAGGCTACAGTTGGGCACCGAGCGTCTTCGTCCATGATTACCTGCCTTAGTGTGGGGAGACAGGGTTTCTCACTGAGTGGGAGCTCAGTGTTACAGCTGGACTGGCTGGCCAGGACTCCTGGGAGCTCCCTGTACCCCCACCCCAGTGCTCACCTAACAGCCACCTCCGTCCCCCCAGGCTCCTTTTCCTCTAATTATGGCTTCTGGAAATCTGAACCCAGGTCTTCGTGTTTGCAGAGCCAATGCTCTTTCTCCCTTTCCCTGCCACTTCCCCAGGCACACCCCTCATGGTTTTAGGCAGAGTCTCCAAGGGAAGCTAGAATCGTCTTTTGGGTAAGACTCAGGCCAGCGGGCTGCCAGGCTCCCCCTGTCTCTGCTCCCACAGTTTAGGGGTACCGTCCTGTGCTGCTGCTCTCAGCTTTCACATGGGTTCCAGGGATCCAAACTTAGGGCCTCATAGTTGCATAGCAAAGACTTTATCCACCGAGCCCTCTCCCCACTCACCCAACATCTAATTTTTTAAGGATTAAGATAACCACAATATTGCACAGGGGACACACTAAAAGAATCTTCAGTGTTCCTCTGGAAGTCTATTATTCTTGGGGCACTGTGTTTGCATTTACCAACAGTTACTTGGCAACAGTAACACAAGGCCTTAGCCACACTCTGGGAGAACCCCAGATCTCCAGTCAGACACTGGGGAGGAGAGTCAAGACCTGGCCTGTCCCAAGGGAATGGCTGCCTTTCTACAGCAGAGCAAAGGCACAGAGTGCAGCAGCACTCACATTGTATGTCCTGTGAAGACAGGGCTGCCTCTCAGACATGTGAGCAGTTTCTGTCACCACCAAGAGGCACGAAAGCCACCAGAACCCGCTGGAAGAGGGACCCTTCAAGCCTCTATGATCCTTTCTGAACAAGAAAGGTGGAGGTCCCTCTCCAGCTGCGTCCCTAAGGACTGTCCAGTGTCATCCAAGCCTGGGTATTCCTGCCATGAGGAGGCTCGCTCAGGTCAAGCTAGAGAAGCAGCAGCCAAGAAGATCCTGGTAATATATGGGGTGTGAAGCCAGGAAATCTTCTGGCTTCATTCCTACAAGGAAGCCCTACTCACCCCTTAATGAGGTTTAGAAGACTTAGGAAGATCCGGATGCCCTTGAGATCCCCCACATCTTCACCTTTAACGTAGAAATAGTTGGCATCTTTTTTGCCCTGGACATCTGAAAAGTGAGGCATTAGAAGTGTTAAGGACCACTCCCTCCCCAGAGGTCCTTATACTTAGGACAGGACACTGGAGGTGAAGGCCACAAAAGAGGCTCAGGTACTCACTCTGGGCACTGCAGGTGAGACCAGCAAGGAGAGCCAAGGTCAGCAGCAGCAGCATGG
Organism: Rattus rattus; assembly: GCF_011064425.1. Taxonomy (NCBI): domain Eukaryota; kingdom Metazoa; phylum Chordata; class Mammalia; order Rodentia; family Muridae; genus Rattus; species Rattus rattus. The sequence goes on from NC_046162.1 coordinate 1,246,335, forward strand.
CTCCTGAGGGTTCTGGACGCTGGGGGAGGTGCCAAGACTCCAGGAAGCTCTGAGGAAGACATGGGATGTCAGAGGTCTCCAGGCCTCAGATTTGAGACAAGGGGACACTGGGGAACCCTTTTCCCCCATAGACTTAAAAGGCTTCACCCACATGCCCACACTGTGACCCCGCAATGTCACTGTGCTAGCATTCTGACTAAGCTCTGAGAAAGACAACCATGTTGTCACAGTCCACTGGGCTCTCCATGCCTGAGGCTGCGCCTGGAGAAACCCCATATTCAAAGCCCTCCATCCATCCTTCATGGCTCAGTCTCTAGCTGGCTCGACTCATCCTTCCTTCCCCCCTCTGTTCCCTTCTCCTGCACCAGGCTAGGTCTCTGCTCCTTCCTTACCTGGGCTGTGTGCTCCTAGCCCCTTTTTCTTGTCCCTTTATACCCTGATGTCACTGGGCCAATGCCACCGTGGGGCCTCCCTACTTCCGCTCTTGACAAACTTTCCTGCAAGAATGTGGGGCTACTTCCAGGACATGCTGGACACTATTTGTGTTCCTCTCCACTGCCTTTGAACAAAACCCCACAGCCCGTGCCGTCCTCTGCAAATGCAGGGAATATCCTGTTGAATCCCACCGGGTCACAGGATGGTTTTACTGCGGAAACAGGGAGACTTGTGGTCACACTTGGCGGTTTCCATAAATCCTGGCAAAGCGGGTATCCAGAGCCAAGAGACAAGTTTGTCTTAAGCAAAGGAAGTGTGCAGAGTCACGAGCTCGTGTGTGTGGAGAGCAGATATGTCTTGTGCATGACTTCACTGGGAAGGACGGGCTCAGGCATCGGTCCCATCTCCCTCCCACCACCCTCCATTTTATGGATTGATCGCTATCTGAGACCTTTCCAGAGTCTTCACTTACAGCATCTGTTTCCAAACACTGCTCATAGCAGCTCCCACCCGTGAGCAGCCAGAGTTCTCAGCACAGCCTTGGTCTCGGCAGCGCTGAGGCTACCTCTGCTGTCTATTTTATAGTCAGACAGTGAGAACCAAGTGGTTTAGCCCTGATATGTCAGCCTGGCCTTGGGACACACAGAATCTTCCTGCTCCCATCTCTCTAGGACACATTTCCAGGGTCCCCAGAAAATCTGGCCCCAGGTTGGGCAGTTGTTCCAGGGTGACCAGCTCTGCCAACTTGAGTCTTTTACACGGTCTCTCCGGTTCACGGTTCCCGAGCTCTGGGCTCTCACCCCTTGTCTGGGACAATGAGTCCATGACCACACTAAGAGTCTTCTGCACGGACCAGCAGGCCAGAGATGGACTACTACCCAAATAGATAGCCATTCTCTGAGACCCGCGAGGAATAAGCCACTCGGCCTGGTGTGTCAGGTGGGAGCTGGAGTTCTGGCAGCTGCTCCACCAAGAAGAGAGCCCACATCCCCTCTCCACGTCGTCTAGAATGTTCCGAAGCCCAGGTTCCATAACTCTGTCTGTCTATCTGTCTGTTTGTCTATCCATCCATCTATCCAACCATCTATCCAGCCACCCACCCATCTGTCTGTCCATCTGTCCATCCATCCATCCGTCTGTCCATCCATCTATCTATTGATCTATCTGTCTGTCTGTTTTTTTAAACAGGACCTCACTCTGTAATCCAGGTTGTCTCTGAACTTTTTCATGGTGGAAGTCCCCCTGCCTCAGCCTCCTAAAAGCTGGCAATATGTGCATGAACCCCCAGGCCAGACTCGAACCCTCTTCACTTTTTATTTTGAGATGGAGTTTCATCAATTTGTCCAGGTTGACCTTGAAGTGACTCTGTAACCACAGTGGTCTTGAATTTGTGGTCCTCTTGGGATTCCAGGACAGGACTGGGGTCACAAGCGAGGCTCCAAACATTTTATTTTTAAAGTAGCTGAGTGTAGTGCCACCTGCCTCCAGCACCCGTGTGGAGGGGACGGATCAATTCCAGGCCTAAGGCCAGCCTGAGTTACACAGTGAGATCCTGTCTTAGGAAACTGATGATTAGACACATCCCCCAAATAAAATATACTTTCTGTTGTCATTACTGTGTGTGTGTGTGTGTGTGTGTGTGTGTGTGTGTGTGTGTGTGACTGTGTGTGTTTGTACGTGTGCATTTGTGCATGTGCATGTGTGAGTGTGTTTGTGTGCATGTGTGTATATGCGTATGCATGTGCGTGTGTGTGAGTGTGTGTGTGTATGTGTGTGCATGTGCATATGTGTGTGTGCATGTGTGTGTATGTTGGTTACAAACCTTTTGCCTGCCTTGCCACATACTTAGGTTGCAGACACTCACAGCCTTTCAGGGTTTTTTAAAACCCAGATTCTGGGTATCCTAACTTGGGTGTTCAAGCTCATGGGGCCAGTTATACCACCTTATTTTTTAAGGTAGGATCACTGAACCTAGAGTTTTCTATTTGGGCTAGAGTCTGGCGAGCAAATCCAGAGGACCTCCCTGCCTCCACCTCCGTGGTCCTGGGGTTCAGAGTGGACCTCAGCACCCATCTCTTACGGGGGCACTTGGAACCCAAACCTAGGTCCTCACACTTACACAGCAAGCGTTTTTACTCAGTGAGCTGTCTCCTTGGCACCCTAATAAGGCATTTCTAAAGGACAAGGACGCATCAAATATCGCACAGGCTGGGACACCTTTAAAGAGCATTCACCGTTTATTGACAGTTTGATTAACCTGGGGGGTGGGAATGACCGTGCTTGTGTTTATGAAACTTGACAACAGTAACCCAAAATGCTTAGGGTGCTGTAGGAGAATGGCAGAGCCTAGGAACAAACCCTAGGGAGGACGGTTGAGGGCTGGCCTGCCCTAAGGGACTGAATGACCTTTCTTGGGCAGAGGGAAGATCCAGAGTGGTGAAGGACACCCAAGATGGCGTCTGTGTGCCGGGGTGTGTATCTCTCAGTTCATCCAGTGGTTTCTGACACTACCAAGAGGCCCTAAAGTCACCAGAACTATCTGAAGGGGGCTTCCAAGTCTCTGTGATACTTTCTCAACCAGAAGTCCCCACCTCCTCCCCCACCGCCTCCCTGAAGAGGAGTTTCACTCTTTCCCGAGCCTCGGCATTCCAGCCTGTGTGGGCTCAGGTCAGGCTGGAGAAGCAAAGGCAAAGAAAACACTGGGTAAAGTTGGGGCTGTGAGATTCGCGAATGTTCTAAAGACTCCAGCGATAAGCCACAAGCGGTGGGCACAACCAGGGCACGCTACAGGGAAGCCCAAAAGCCATAGCCCTGCTCACCCACAGCAACATTCTCGTAACACGGATATCCTGGATTTTCCCCTGATCTTCACCTCTGATTGCCCTGCAGCCCCGAACAGAGGACCAGAAGGGGTGGCATTAGGAGAGTTCTCACAGCCACTCCGTCATCCCCAGAGGTCCTCTTGCCTAGGTCAGGCTTGGGAGATTATACATCAAGTGTGGGAATTCACTCTGGGCTCTGCAGGTGGGATCAGCAAGGAGAGCCAAGGTCAGCAGCAGCAGCATGGCTCCTGAGGGTTCAGGATGCAGGGGGAGGTGCCAAGAGTCCAGGAAGCTCTGAGGAAGACATGGGATGTCAGAGGTCTCCAGGCCTCAGATTGAGACAAGGGGACACTGGGGAACCCTTTTCCCCCATAGACTTAAAAGGCTTCACCCACAGCCCACACTGTGACCCCGCAATGTCACTGTGCTAGCATTCTGACTAAGCTCTGAGAAAGACAACCATGTTGTCACAGTCCCCTGGGCTCTCCATGCCTGAGGCTGCGCCTGGAGAAACCCCATATTCAAAGCCCTCCATCCATCCTCCATGGCTCAGTCTCTAGCTGGCTCGACTCATCCTTCCTTTCCCTCTCTGTTCCCTTCTCCTGCACCAGGCTCGGTCTCTGCTCCTTCCTTACCTGGGCTATGTGGCCCCTTGACTTGTCCCTTTACAACCTGGTGCCACCCGGCCATATATCTTGTGGGACTGTGGTTCCATCTTGGGAAGAATGTGGGGGTGTATCCAGGACATTGGGGACATTGCACCCACAGTCCCTGAAGAAACGAACCTCTTCTTTTGTGCCACCTGTCAAAGCCGTCTGTTGTTGAGAACCCTGGCCATGGCGTAGGAAGAATTCAGAGCTAAAGAAATAGAGATGGGGTCACACTTGGTCCAGGGACCCATGATTGTCCCAAGCTCCCAAGATGTGCAGAGTCACAGGCAAACTTCCTGTCTGTGATGATCTCACCAAGAGGGATGGGTCAAAGGCAGGTCTGTGGATGGCCGCCTTTGGAGACTGTGTATGAAGGGCACAACCCTGTCCTTCCTCTGCTGGGCTGTAGTCTGCTGCATGCCCGTTCCCCACTTCCCAGAACTACTCCTGCCAGCCCCCGCTCACTGGTCAGGGTTCCCAACACAGCCTTAGCCCTCCAGGAAGCTCTGGTACCTACTTACAGCTGAGATGCCAAGTGCTTTATTTAGGCCCTGATAGCGGTCACCGTGGCTCAGTTCGGTCAGCGTCTAGACTCTTTGTGGGATACTGTGATGCATGGGGTGGGAATTCATTCCACAGAAATGCAGCCCGGAAAAGGAAACCAAGAAAAAGCACCGAGTTCTGGTGCCTTGGGCTGGGACAGGAAGCCTCACCTTCAGGTTTACTGCCACTGTAAGCCCTTTGCTGTTTGTCCAAGGCAGCTTCCTGGGAAGAAGAGGGAGGGTTGGGACTCCAGAAAACTGGTCTAGGGATTTAGGTGGATCAAGCAAGGAGACAACATTATTTGTCCATCACAGAGCTGAGAACAAAGGGTAGACATTTACTTCACTGAACACGTGAGCAAGCAATCTGCTCAGAGGGGAGGTGCGGGCTTAGGTCCTCCATGGAGACCTGAGAACCAGGCTGAACAAACACCTTCTTTCAACATGGCCTTTCCCCCTCTCAATAACGAGGGGACCAGAACCCAGCAGCCTCCTAGTCTCCACTGGCTGCATGGGTCACTGTCCCCATCAAGGGGCTCTGCTGTTTCCAAGGACTGCTCTCCAGGAAGGGATGCAGACAGCTGGCCCTGGAGGTTCCCAAGAACTGCAGGTGAGCTAAGAACACTTTCTGCACCCTCTAAGGAAGAGACAGCTCCTGCAAGGGAGGTCCTGTGTGAGTTCACTGGCCTCTAGAAGGCTCCGTGTCCCACGGCATCTGAGCCTGAATTTGTCCAGGGTATTGAATATTACCCAGGGCATGGGCCTTTGTTCTGGGACCAACCATGTAGAGCTATTTACGGCCATGATGCTGTGGAGTGTTGCTGCCCTCTAGTGGAGAAATGCAGAGATGCGGCTACACACTAGACCGCCTTTGAAATTCGTTAAGCTAAGGACTAGAATCCCTGGCCTGGAGGACCCGGCTATGACAGAGGCAGGCACAAAACCACGGTAGGATTAAGTTTCGTTAAAATATGACTCTGAGGAGTATAGCTGGGGCTCCTCACCCTGCCCAACTCTTCTCCCATCCTGCTCATTAGATTCCCAGAGGATCTAGTGGGGTGTCAGAGCAGGGTCTGTTTGCTAGGGCTCCAAACCTAAAAGCCAAGAGTCTGTGCTCCCCATAGACTCTTTGACCCTGGTTCCAGTCACTCTGGGATCATCCAAATCCATTTATATATTGTGAGAGTTTAGCAAATATGAATTATTATAGTAAACATACCAGTAAATTCATTATTTAAGAAAAAATACCATTTAACCAATTTTATTTTGTATATAATTAATTTAAAATATTTTTCATTTTTTTAATCTTAATGTGTAGGAATGTTTTACATACATTTTGTGTGTGACTGGTGCTCTCAGTTGTCAGAAGAGGTATCTGATCCACTGAAACTAGAGTTACAGATGGGTGCTGGGAGCTCAACCCAGTCTTCTGCAAGAGCAACAAGTGTTCTTGGCCACCGAGCCATAGCTCCCGCCCCTCTTTAATTCATTTTTATTGCTTATTCTTTTTTGAAATAGCATCACTATGTAGCCAGGGTAGCATGAAACTCATGGCAATCCTTCTGCCTCAGTACTGGGATCATGGGTGTGAAACACCGGGCCCAGATCATTTAAACCAGGTTCAAGTATACACTGCAGTCCTGTCAATGGGTTCTGGAACTTTTTGTTATTCCACATGGAACACAATAGCCAGCCTCAATACTTCATCTCGTGTCTCTTAATGAGGTATTTTTTTATTTTATGCGTGTTTGCTTTCTTATCTGTCTGACCTTTACACAGGGATATCGTCCACCTCCTTGCAGGCACACAGCCATTCGTGCAGTTTGCTTTCTAGCTTTCTTTGTCTTGCTTTCTGGGGCTTAATCATCTAAACTTCGTTACTCAGTTGCACTTTCCTGTTCAGGCTTAACCGACTTTATTGAGGTCATAACTCAGCAATAAAAAGCCCGTGTGAGCCAGGTGTGGTGAATACAAATGTTTTCCCAGCATTCAGTGGGCCAAAGCGGGGAGCATCTGAGCTCAAGACTAGCCTGGGCTACAGAGTGAGAGCCTGCCAAAAAGAAACAAAAAGCAAAAACAAACGTAGTTATGTTGACAGTGCGGTCAGAAGACTTTGAGTAAATGTGCACACTCCCATGTCCTCTGCTGTCACTTAAAGTAGGAAAGCTACCTCCAAGACATTCAGTGTGCCCCAGAAGAATGCCAGACAGCTCCCACCCCTGACTAGTTTTGCCATCTCTAAGATTCGTGTAAAAGAAATGGCCAGGAGGCAGACTTGTATTCCTTCATCTGATACTATGTTTCTGAGAGTCTTCTGTTTTGTAGTTCACTTGTGTCCTAACTAACTCTCCAGCCGCTGTGACAAAATGCTCTACAGAAGCCACTGAAGGAGGAAATGGTTTATTTTAACTCACAGACCAAGGTACAGTCTGTTATGGGGAGGTCAAGGTTTGAAGCCGCTGGTCACATTCCATCCATAACAAGGATACAGAGAACCATGAATACAACCTGCTTCTCAGTGCCCTGTCTTTATTTTACAGTCTGGAAGCCCGCTGTGCAGAGAATGGCACCACCCACAGTGGGCAAGACTCCCAGTATCTACTAACGCGATGAAGACCGTCTCTGGAGCTTGTCTCCCATCTCCCTGTGATTTTAGATCTCATCAAGTTGTTTATTGAGGTTACGTGTCCTAGGTAAGCTTTGTCTTTTTTTTTTTTTCTTAATTTATAACCCCTTTTTTATTCATTTATCAGGTGGTGGGCATTTGTGCTATTTGTTAGGGGCTGTAAAATCTTGGGGGAAGTGAGGTTTATATTCTTTCTGAAGTGGAATTAACGCTCCTAATGGAAGTGAAAATGTTTAAAACCATCGGAGTATGATGATGCACATCTGTGGTCCCAGCACTTTGAAGATGGAGGTTATAGGTCAACCTCAACTACATGACAATTTCAAGGCCAGCCTGGCCACATGAGACCCTGTCTCAACTCCCACCCTAGCCCCAAAACAAAGAGAAGAAAGGAAGCACCAACTCCGTAAGTGGCAGTACCTCCGGTCTTTCCCTCAGAAGGAAGCTCTTCCCAGACACTCGCCATCCTTGCTAAAGTTGGTGTTGTTACTCTTTTTTATTGGGACTTCATTAGTCACTTTCCTGTAGCTGTGACTGAAAGACCTGAGGAATGGACAGGCCAGCAAAGTGCCTCAGCAGGAAAAGCTGTTTGCTACGAAGCCTGAACAATCTGAGTTTCATCCCTGGGACCCACGTGGGAAGAGAGCACCAACTCTCACTCTGACCTACAGTCGTGGGCGTGACTCAGGCCACACTCACTCCCACAGATGTTCATAAGCATAAATTAATCCAACACAGCACCCCGCCATCACCACAGGGTCATACACATAATTTAAAATAAAAAAGTACTTTTAAGCAAATCTTTAAAACCCACAGGAGAGGCAGGATGGGATGTAAAGTGAATAATTAAATTAATTAATGGGAAAAAAAAATCACATGAGAGACCAGGTGGTAGTGGTGGACTTGGGAGGCAGATGCAGGTGGATCTCTGAGTGTAACAGACAGACAGACAAATAAACAAGCTTTTGAGAGAATTTCCTCAGGGACAGCTTTGTCTGGCTCTCAGTTTGGGAGCTCACAGTTCTTGGTTGCTTAGTCCCACAGGCTTGAGCCGAGCATCATGGCAGTGACTGTGACAGTTCGCCTTAACTGTCAACTTGACCCATCTAGAATCACCTGAGAGACATGCCTCTCCAAACATTAATTGAGGTAAGACGTCAAAAAGCCTTTTCTCCCCTAAGTCGCTCTGGTCGCTGTCAGACAGCACGAGAGACAGAAGTGAAAGGAAGACCGCGACCAGCATCATCCAACAAGCTCCCATCTGCTAAGTGCTCTGCACAAGAGCCCCAGGGGACCTTTCCGATGGAGATGACAGCCTGGACCACTAATGAGGACGGGGGAGCCACTTTCTGGTGCAGTGCGTGTGTTGTCCATCAGAATGGCTTCTTTCGCAAGCCTCTGCACAGATGTCTGATTTTTTGTGTCTGTTTTAATAGGAAACCCCTGTCTTGGAGAAGAAGATGGAGAGAAGTCTAAGGGCAGTGTGCAACGTGAACAAATGAGGGGCCCCGGGACATCAAGATGGCTCAACTGGTAAAAGCATTTGCCACCAAGCCTGATAGGTCCCCTGGACCTACATATTGGAAGAAGCATCAGCTCCCAGAGCTTTTCCTCTGACTTTCGAACACGCACCCTGGGACACTCGTGAGCAAGCACACACATGCACACACGTGACAGATAAATAAGTAATTTAAAAATACTAAAAAAGGGAAACAAAAGAAGATCTCTCCCTTCCGGGTTCTGCTTGCCCTGCCCATTGCTCGCACGGGGGTATCAGAGAGAGGTGGGCAGCTGTGATTGGTCTGCCTTCCTCTGAGAGTCTCGCCTTTAAAAATTCAAAATAGAAATTACCCGCCTTGAACATAATGCCACAAAACATGCACACGCGTCTTTAAAAACTCAGGCATGCACCTGTAATCCCAGAGCTGAGATTCACAGACGCTTAGAGCTTGCTGGTTAACCAATCTAGTCAAATCAGAGCGTTCTGGAGTCAGCGAGAGATTCTTTCTCGAAAAGTAATGTGAACAGTGAGTGAGAAATACACCCAAGGTCAACCTGCCCTGCACACATGCACACAATGTGCACACACCTAAAAATGCACACTTTTAGTGTTGTTGTAAAAATATAAAAATAAAATAGTATATTGTTGGTCTTTTTCCCCCACTAGGTCCGCACCATGGTGCCCCAAGATATCTGCTAGATATCTTGGCAGAAACACATCCCAGCCGCACACTTTCCTACACTCAAACCTTCACATAAAAAAACACACAATACAATAATCTTTGACCCAATTGATAAGATATAATTGCCCACTTAATCATACAAAGCCCAGCACCATCCATCCCTAGGAACATTAATAACAACCTGTAAATACACAGAACAGAATCTTAACATCACCTGCCATGGCTTCTCTCCTCTCTCTCCCTCCTGTCTCTCCTTTCTCTGTTCTAGTCTCCTCCTCCTCCTTCAAACTTCTCTCCCGCCCATCCTTCCTTCTCCTCCAATGACAGGCCTCCTTCTATCCTGTACCTGCCCCTCACCTGTACTTTACAAATTCAATGGGGAGAAGGCTCTGGTGAAGTCACCTGATTCCTGAGTATGTGACTGGGCTGCTGTCCTTGGGGCAGTGGAATTAGCATCAAAATACAGATAACTTCAGGGCAAACCACAACATTTTAGCTTGGGTTTTACTGCTGTGAAGAGATACTATGACCAAGGCAACTCTTATAAAGGACAACATTTAATTGGAGCTGGCTTACAGGTTCTGAGGTTCAGTTCATTACCATCATGGCAGAAAGCATGGGAGTGTTCAGGCAGGCATGGTGCAGGAGGACCTGAGAGTTCTACATTTTGATCTGAAGGCTACCAGAAGATTGTCTCCCAGGCAGCTAGGAGAACGGTCTCAAAGCCCACTCCCACAGTGACACACTTCCATCAACAAGGCCACACCTACTCCAACAAGGCCCTAATAGTGCCACCCCCTGTGCCAAGCATATTCAACCACCATAGACACATAACAGTTGGGCAGTGGTGGCACACCCCTTTAACCCCAGTTCTCAGGAAGCAGAGGCAGGTAGATCTTTGTGAGTTTGAGGCTAACCTGATCTAAACAGCGAGTTTCAGGACAGTCAGAAATACATAGAGAGACTCTGTCTCATAAATAAATAGATAGATAAACAAACAAATAAACAAATAAATAAGCAAGCAAGCATATAACAAAAAGAAATGGTTAGAAAAGTAGAAAGACATTTTGGCAGTGAGCAAAAGAGAATTGAAATAGAGTTGTCTGGAAAGTCAAGGGCCGGAGCTGTAATTCAGTAGGCAGAGTGCTTGCCTACCATGCAAGAAGCCTCGGGCTCAACTTCTAACACGACATCAGTCAAATCTGATCATAAACACGAGCATAATTACCATGCGCTAATAAATTGTGTCACTGGAGTCCATGGTTATAAACTCCTAGCATTTGGAAGGAAAGAGGCAAGAGGATCAACCTGGGCTACATAACAAGTTCAAGGCCAGCCTGAGACAGACGGGACCCTACGTCATCAAAAATAAACAAGCTGGTAGAGAAATATATGCATTGAACACAAATTCAACAGGAAGTGATGCTTCATTCCTGCAGGCTGCAACAGGAGGATTACCACAAGTTCAAGGCCAGACTAGGCTAAGGAGTTTGACACTGTCTCAAGAATAAATCAATAAATACATACACAAATAAGATCCATTAGCCACATAGTCACTGGTGAGTGTGTGTGTGTTTGTATGTGTGTGTATGTGTGTGTGCACGTTTGTATGTGTGTGTGTACCTGTATGTGCGTGTGTGTATGCATGTGCATGTATATGTGTATGTGTGTATGTGTGTGTATGTGTGTGTGCACGTTTGTATGTGTGTGTGTACCTGTGTGTGCATGTGTGTATGTGTGTGCATGTTTGTATGTGTGTGTGCACATGTGTGCATGTGTGTGTGCCTGTGTGTATGTGTGTGTATGTGTGTGTGCACATTTACCTGTCTGTGCGTGTGTGTGCATGTTTGTATGTGTGTGTACATGTGTGCATGCATGTGTGCCTGTGTGTATGTGTGTGTATGTGCTCCTGTGCATGTCCATGTGTGTGTGTACATGTATGCATGAGTGTGTGTATATGTTTGTATGTGTGTGTGTGTGTGTGTGTGCATGTGTGTGTGTGTGTGTGCATGTGTGTGTGCCTGTGTGTATGTGTGTATGTGTGTGTATGTGTGTGTACATGTGTATGTGTGTGCCTGTGTGTATGTACGTGCATGTTTGTATGTGTGTGTTTGTGTGTGCATGTGTGTGTGCCTGTGTATATGTGTGTATGTGTGTATGTGTGTATGTGTGTATGTGTGTGTACATGTGGATGTGTGTGTCTGTGTGTATGTGTGTGTACATGTGTCTGTGTGTGTATGTGTATATGTGTGTACATGTGGATGTGTATGTCTGTGTGTATGTGTGTATGTGTGTGTATGTGTGTGTGTTCATGTGGGTGTGCAGGCAGGCATGTAGAAGCCAGAGGACGTTGTTGGGAACTAACTGTCTTACTCTTTGGAACTCTTTCTTGTTGGCTCAGAATCTGCCAGTTCAGCTAGACTGGCCAGGTTCCTCCTGCCTCTGCCTTTGCAGAGCTGGGAGTTTTAGCCAAAGCCACCACATCTGGGTTTCATTTGTTCATTTTGTTGTTTTTTGAAACCTGCCTTCTGGGGCTGGATCCTTGTGCATGCAAGGCAAGGGCTTCATCGCCTGAGCCGTCAACCTAACAGCCATTTTGTTTTCAATCAGATTCTTCCTTAATAGAGCAGGCCAGGCTTGTATACAAGACAATCCTCCTGCCTCAGCCTCCTGACTGCTGGGATCACAGTACAAGCACAGACTATCAGGGGGCGCGGACTGGAGCAGGAGAAACAGACTGTGAGCAGGAGCACACCTGTGTCCCTGTGGCTGGGAGGGCACAGACAGACCAGAGCAGGAGCGGACTCACTGTGAGCAGGAGCACAGACTGAGCAGGAGCACAGACTTTCCCATCCTGTAATGAGGCAAACAGGCTCTGCATCAGATAAGCACAGACACCGACTTCATGCCACGGACTGCAGGAGCCTGGGACCAGGAAAGCCTGCAAGGGGGACTTTCCAGAAAGACAGCAGGTGCTCAGAATGTGCACACAGACAGACTATGGCTGCCACCTGGCTTCCTGGTCAGCCGTCAAACGCCAATCAATAGTAAAGATGTTAGATCACCCGCAGCAAGACAGGCAGACTGTGCAGGAGCAGACAGTGAGCAGGAGCACAGACAGACAGACAGTGAGCAGGAGCACAGGCAGACTGAGCAGGAGAACAGACAGACTGTGAGCAGGAGCACGGACGGTGAGCAGGAGCACGGACAGACTGTGAGCAGGAGCACAGACAGACTGTGTGCAGGAGCACAGACAGACTGTGAGCAGGAGCACAGACTGTGAGCAGGAGCACAGACAGACTGTGAGCAGGAGCACAGACAGACTGTGAGCAGGAGCACAGACTGTGAGCAGGAGACAGACTGTGAGCAGGAGAGCACAGACTGTGAGCAGGAGCACAGACAGACTGTGTGCAGGAGCACAGACAGACTGTGAGCAGGAGCACAGACAGAGCGGGCGCACGCACGGACTGTGAGCAGGAGCACAGACTGACTGTGAGAGGAAGGACAGACAGCATGTGAACGGACGGACTGTGAGTAGGAGCACGGACAGACTGTGAGCAGGGACAGGCACAGAGCAGGAGCCGGGACTGTGAGCAGGAGCACAGACAGACTGTGAGCAGGAGCACAGACAGACTGTGAGCAGGGCACAGACTGTGAGCAGGAGCACAGACAGACAGACTGTGAGCAGGGCACAGACACAGGAGCACAGACAGACTGTGAGCAGGAGCACAGACTGTGGGCAGGAGACTGTGAGCAGGAGCACGGACTGTGAGCAGGAGCACAGACAGACTGTGAGCAGGAGCACAGACAGACTGTGAGCAGGAGCACAGACAGACTGTGAGCAGGGAGCACAGACAGACTGTGAGCAGGGAGCTGTGAGGAGAGCACAGACAGAGCAGGGCACAGACAGACTGTGAGCAGGGAGACAGCAGGAGCACAGACAGACTGTGAGCAGGGACAGACTGTGAGCAGGAGGACAGACTGAGCAGGCAGGACTGTGAGCACAGACAGACTGAGCAGGAGCACAGACAGACTGTGAGCAGGAGCACTGGACAGGAGCAGGAGCTGGACTGTGAGCAGGACAGACTGTGTGCAGGGCACAGACAGACAGCAGGAGCACAGACAGACTGTGAGCAGGAGCACAGACAGACTGTGAGCAGGAGCACAGACTGTGGAGCAGGAGCACAGACTGTGTGCAGGAGCGGACTGTGAGCAGGAGCACTGCATGAGCAGGGACTGTGAGCAGGGAGCAGGGAGCACGGACAGACTGAGCAGGAGCCAAATGGACTGTGAGGAGGAGCACAGACAGACTGCAGGAGCACAGACTGTGAGCAGGAGCACAGACAGACTGTGAGCAGGAGCACAGACAGACTGTGAGCAGGAGCACAGACTGTGAGCAGGAGCACAGACAGACTGTGAGCAGGAGCACAGACAGACTGTGAGCAGGAGCACAGACAGACTGTGAGCAGGAGCACGGACTGTGAGCAGGAGCACAGACAGACTGTGAGCAGGAGCACAGACAGACTGTGAGCAGGAGCACAGACTGTGAGCAGGAGCACAGACAGACTGTGAGCAGGAGCACAGACAGACTGTGAGCAGGAGCACAGACAGACTGTGAGCAGGAGCACGGACAGACTGTGAGCAGGAGCACAGACAGACTGTGAGCAGGAGCACAGACTGTGAGCAGGAGCACAGACAGACTGTGAGCAGGAGCACAGACAGACTGTGTGTAGGAGCACGGACTGTGAGCAGGAGCACAGATTGTGAACAGGAGCACAGACAGACAGACAGACTGTGTGCAGGAGCAGCCTGACCTGCTGTGCACTGTTCTAATGCCAAGTTTCAAGCTATGCCACAAACAACAGCACAAGCCACTTGACAGACATTCAAAGCTTCCTGGGAGAGCATCCTAGACTGTATCTCATGACCTACCTGTCCTACGCTTGAGCACAAGCCCTGAATAGAAGCCTTATTCCAATGCTGCCATTGGCCTTTTTGTGATGTTTATCTGTATTCCAGTGAAGGAACCCCTGCTGAGCCAGTCGCACTGTCAGAGGAAGGAGGAGGTCGAGACAATGGGTAGGAAATCCGTGGTGGCAGAATTGCCTTCCTGGCCCTGCACAGGGAGGTTGAATCCTGCTGAAGAGAGCGGGGATGTGCACGAGGTGGGATGCAATGATCAGATTCGGGGGTTGTGGTTGTTGAATGAGGGGATCAGTGGGTGGGTGGGTAAGTGGAGGTGTATGTGGGTAGATGGATGAATAGGTAAGTGGATGGACAAACCACGAGATGGGAAGGTGGATAACTGGATAGATTGATAAAGAGATGGGAGCATAGACATATGGGTTGACAGGCGAGTAGGTGATATTAGGATGAGTGCGTGGATGAGTGGATGAGTGAATGAACCTATCGATGAGTGTACAAATAGTTACGAGGGTGGGCATACCAGTGAGCACAGAGATGTCTGAATGAAGGGGGCGGGGAGACCAGCATTCAACTTGTGGTAATTCTTACACAACTGTTACTCATTTAACCGTCTTAAACACCTTGTGGGGGAGGTTGATTGATTCTGATTCTTTTACTGCTGAGAAAGTAAAGACAGCAGAAATAATTTTTGTGGCGAGGTATGAGGTACGCTACTGAAACCCAAATCCCGCCCCTCCTAGCACACCCTGTGCCCAGCCCACCATCCTGAAGGGAATGGCCATTTCTGAAGCTTCCTGCACCATCGCACCAGTGACCTCAGCATCCACATCGTGGAGGGTCTTTGCTTTGCAAGCCTGGAACCAGCCACATACGGTGCCACAGGCACAGCCCACGCGTCCCTGAGATCACCGCTCACCGACTTATTCCAAGTGCCGGGAGGATCTACCGTACCCTCAGCCCTGGGCTACCGCTGGGGAAGCCCCGTTGGCTCCTGGCTTAGTTCCTCATCTCAGCCAACCATTGCCCAATTTGACCTTTGGACCGAAATCATCTTGTGGGTCTTCTGAACATTTGAGTAAATTGTAACTACTTCCTTATCCTTGTTCCAGCCTGACTCTGCAGGGAGCATCTGTGGGTTGTCTGTGTTGGCCGCGAGCTGCCTCCTCTTGTGTAACACGGAACTGGGAAGTTCAGCTAAACCTGTCCAAGAATCAACTTGTCACCAGATCTGTGTCTGAGGGAGGCCACCCAGATCACACGGACAGTGCAGCCAGAGGAGGTGCCTGTGACAAGCCCCTGTGTAGACAAGGATGGGTACAGTCACCAGGGTGCCACAACCTCTGCTCCCTCGGCTCCCATCTACCCCCATCCCAACCCCAGCACCTCCTTGCCTGCTACCATAAACTGGGAGCCAGGTGAGAGGGCATCGTAAGTAGAAATGCCCACCTTGGCACTACCATCCTGGGAGAGAAGCCAGGCTAAGAGATGACTAAGGGGACCCATGTTTGCACAAATTCAAAACCAGGCTGCAAAAACTGTGATGTTTTTCTGGGTTGCTTTCTGCTCCTTCCTGGAGGCTGTTGTTGGGGCAGTGGGGTGGGGTGGAGGAGTCCTTTGAGGAGGGGGGAATCTACCCCTGGGAGACAAAGGTTGGTCTACACATGGAGGTACACAAGCTCCCACAGATGCATGGAGAGACACACACTTAGCCTGAATCGGTGTGTGTGGGGCGTCTCTTAGACCTGGCTGTGAGGTCACCTGAAGAAGGGATAGGGGCTGCTATCTAAGGAGGACTCTCGTTTGGAGACCTCCCAGGGGTTGACTCCTGCAGGACAGTTTGCCGATTGTCATGGGCTAAGCAGGAATGCAGAATTGAAACCAGGTTTAGTGGCACGTCCGTGTGACCTCAGCACTCTGGAGGTGAAAGTGGCGTGCTCTGGAATCAGTCATCAGCAGCTACACAGTAAGCCAGGTCCAGGCCAGGCAACATCAGATCCTACTTAGAAAACAAATCGTGAAACAAAACTGGATGGAAAAACTGGGACTTTTTTATTTATTTATTTATTTTATTTATATGTTATTACACTGTAGTTCTCTTCAGAAGAGAGCATCCCATTACAGATGGTTGTGAGCCACCATGTGGTTGCTGGGAATTGAACTCAGGACCTCTGGAAGAGCAGTCAGTGCTCTTAACCTCTGAGCCATCTCTCCAGCCCAAACTGGGGCTTTTTTTGTTTGCTCCACTCCACTGTCCTCTGCTGACTTCGGAGAAGTAGTTACCCTGAGGCATGAGGAGACAATGTATTAGCAAAATACTTGACCTTGGACATCAAGAGAAAATGAGAGACAAGGTGGGCTCTGAAAGGCAAATTATTTCAGCAGACTCCAGTTCTGGATTCTGAAAGAACAAATGGGGTAGAGCAGAATGCAGGAGGGGGGGAGGCACAGAGAAGAATTATGTAAGGAGCGGGGACCATGGGAACAGAGCAAAGGATTCCACAGCACCCAGAATGATCGACATTTCTTCCCAGACATAACAAAGAGGGTCAAGGGTGCCTCTCCTCTGAAAGGGCAGAGGGTCCAGGGCTGACAGGTCTCTTGTCCACAGGTCCTCTCTCTCTGCCCTGGGCAGTCAGCAATAGATTTGGGTGTGATGTGCGTGTGTGTGTGTGTGTGTGTGTGTGTGTGTGTGTGTGTGTGTGTGTGTGTGTGTGTGTGTGTGTGTGTGTGTGTGCGTGCATGTGTGTGTATGTATGTATGTATGTATATATGTATGTATGTGTTGCAGTAAATATTTTTTAAAAATACCTAAAGCTTTAATCCCACACTAGCAACGGCACTGTTGGGACACATGGCACTGCGGGGTGTCTTTGTCTCGGTGGCTCCGTGCTGACCCCAAGTACTCATGGACCCAGGCGGTCCACAAGCCGCTCCAGCGTGGCATCTTGCCACACTGGTCTCTAGTGTTAGTTCTAGCACTGGAGGGCCATATGGAACTAACCATAATTTATCTCGGGTTAGTATCTCTCCTGGCAGCTCTCTGGTTCCAGCTGCCTGGTAAAATCAGGGCTCTAGAAGTCCAGCATGGGGCGGCCTATCATGGCTCCCAGCCACGGACTCTGCCCACACTCCCGCAACCGCCCCCTGGTAGTTAAGGTAAAATCTCCCAACCACCCAGTGAAATCAGGACTCGATAAGCTGTAATTTATCAATCAGATTTATATGATAAATTCTCAATCCACAATACATCCACACAATAAACTCACAACCAAGTGATAAGGATGTAAACTGCCCACCTAGATAAGATAAATTGACCTATAGAAATCCATCCCTTAAGAAATACACATGGGGTGGGGGATTTAGCTCAGTGGTAGAGCGCTTGCCTAGCAAGTGCAAGGCCCTGGGTTCGGTCCCCAGTTCCAAAAAAAAAAGAAAGAAAAGAAATACACATAACTACCTAGGACCATTTAAGACCACCCTGATCTGGGTCATCCTTCTCCATCTCCGTCTTGATTTTCTCACTTTCCCTTCTCTCTCCCCTTACTAAAACTTTGTCCCCGCCTTACATTTTTACTGTCTAATCATGGCCTTGACCTAACTTGTGCCAGCCCTCGCCTGCATATGGATATCAACCCATACTTCACCCTTTCTGTCTAATTAAAAAAAAACATTTTTTCCCAATTATTTGTCTAGTAAAACTATTACCATTCTGTAATTTATAAAGTATAAAATGTATCTAACACCCAGTCCAACATTTTATCAGTTAAACAGAACATTTAGTTATCCATTCCAGCTTAAGAAAGTCTTAAAATCCATGTTGTGCCTTGGCTAGCTTGTGTACTACCTGATAACGATCTAATTAAATATGTATTCTCAAAGTTAAACAGCCTGGGTAGGCTATGAGACTATAATCAGTCTCCAACCCTATTAAAAATCTGAGAGTGACCAATATTATCAGAAAATATAGGAAGCCTAACACGGCTTCCGGAACTGAGGCAGGTTGAAGAGACAGCTGTCTGCCGGCACAGTCCCCTATTGGAAACATAGAAGACCCCCAGTCTTCAGCCTTCTGACCAGGAATCTCACAGACCTTAGTAAACGGGAATAAGGATTAGCTCATTCTGTCTCTGCAGAACCAAGCTGTCCTAACCTGTAACCGTGTCCTCTCTAGGACAGTGCAGATCTGTAGAAGAAAAAGGCAATTTCTCCCCAGTGGCCACCGAACCACAGTGGACCTCACCTGGACCTAGAGATGCTCAGCTGCTTTCTTGAGTCCACAAACGGGGAGCTGTCGGCATGAGCTGTGTCTCAGCAAGTGAGTAAATAGCATTAAATGTCACGTTTTGCGGATTTCTGACATTTTTGAAAACCCTCTAACTGTAAGTAATCTGGACTGTTGTCCGTTAACTATCTTAATAAATTATCTCGAAAGCACTCTAACAATAAACTTAGGCCCATGATAGCAATAAACTTTGCTATCTGGCCCTTAACTCACATGTTTAATCATCTCAGATTAGTTTTCTAATAGCAGTAAAGGGCTGGGTATAAGCCTTGTATACTTAAATGTGTGGTATAGGCAAAATGCCTATATATGAGAGTAACAATAATAATTTTAATTTTAAATCAATAAGAAATACATATCAGGGGCTGGAGAGATGGCTCAGTGGTCAAGAGCACTGACTGCTCTTCCAGAGGACCTGAGTTCAAATCCCAGCAACCACATGGAGGCTCACAACCATCTTCTGGTGTGTCTGAAGACAGCTACAGTGTATTCATATAAATAAAATAAATAAATGATTTTTAAGAAAAAATACATATCAAAGAAAATCTAAACTTGTATCAAATAAATTCTGTACCAATGTGAAAGATCATAACTCTGGCTTAGTAACAAATACAAGGATTTTTACCAAATGAGATTATGGCTGTATAGTCAATTCTAGCTAATTCCTCCCTGTTAAATCATGACCATTTCTAAATTCTCTAGAAAGACAACCTTAGAATAACCACTTTAAGCCTCCCAAAGTTTAGGGAATTGGGCGACGACTCTTAAATAACTTCTTCATGCTGTACGTGGGCGTTGAAATATCCTTGGGGTTAGGGGGGGTAAGGAAAATGGGGGAGTTGGTGTAGTCTGATGTCTGTCTGGACTGGACCTGGCTGAAAGTCCCTGAGATCAGGAATCCAAGCAGCCCAGTTCAGCATTCTGAGAGTGAGCCTCACCAGGATGGACATTCCGCCATATATAAATCTCAAAACAAAACTTTAGTACCATCAAGATATCTTTTTGTTTGATTCTCTTGAGTCTAGTTGAGGTCCACCCTTATCAAATCCAATCAGTATAACTCTGGAAGGTGTCCAGAGCCTGATCACGCCTTTTAAAAACACAAAGACAAAATCTTTCTCCCAAAATAGCATGTGCTTTAGGTTGTAACCGGAAAAGTTTGTATCTTGCACTCTCTCCCAGAGAAAGAATATAACCACAGGACTCAGAATCACACCCATTATGGAAATTAAAACAATTTAGGAAACTGAAGTAAACTAAACAAATTTGCTCAGGCCTGTTAGGCCTTTTTAATTTGTCATGTCAGGAAATCAACTCAAAATTTCAGTGGAGCCCACATTAAGAGAATATGGGCCTCCTGCTGTGGTAAATATCAAAACTAACCACAAACACTCGCTAGCCAGCATCAATGAGCCATATGACATTAGCGGGTGATTCATAAAACAATTTAATCACACTTTTATTAATAACAATAGGAAGTGAGCAACTTGTCAAACTAAGGTTTTAGCCCAAAATACATCTGTCTGTTAAGCTCTCTACCTGGAGCATCAGACTTTTATTTATTAATAACTTCTATAATCTATGTCTGTTTCACTCTCCCTGGTGTTCAGACTTCTCTTTTATAACAACTTTTATAATTGGCAAATATCACCACTCTCTACTTGGAGTCAGTGACTGACAGGCAGCTTGTCTAACCAGGATTTCAACTCAAATCTCCCCGGGAGCCCATGTTAAAGAATATGGGTATCCTGAAAAGACTTAATAAAGTATTATATCTTTATACCAACTTTAAAACAAATAAAGCAGGCTGGAGAGATGGCTCAGTGGTTAAGAGCACTGACTGCTCTTCCAGAGGTCCTGAGTTTAATTCCCAGCAACCACATGGTGGCTCACAACCATCTGTAATGAGATCTGATGCCCTCTTCTGGTGTGTTTCAAGACAGCTTCAGTGTACTTCTATATAATAAATAAATAAATCTTTAAAAAAATAAAACAAATAAACCAAACCTAAATTAAATCATTTTCCAAACAGCCTTTGTTAAGGAAGCAGGCAGCTTCTAATCTCTGTGTCCAGGGCAGCCTTCACTTTTCACAGCAGGGGACCTAGAGCCTCCAAGCAAACTGTCTTTGTGTTTCAGCACCACACACACACACACACACACACACACACACACATGCTTGTGACATCACGTGACTCAACATGGCGCTGGCTCTTTCTCACTCAGAAAATAAAACTCAAATCTTAGCATTTAGGCTGATAAACTTAAATTTTTAGTAGATTCTTGCCTAACACATTGGTTTGCCACCTGTATATAGACATCAACCTACATGTGTGCATGTGTATGTGTGTCTGTGTATGCATGCATGTGTGTGTCTGTGTGTATGTACCTGAGTGTATGTATGTTTGTGTATGTATATGTGTATGTATATGTGTGTGTATGTATGTGTGTATATAAGTGTGTGTATGTATGTGTGTGTATGTATGTGTGTATGTGTGTATATGTATGTGTATATGTGTATATGTGTGCATGTATATGTGTGTATGTATGTGTATGTATGTGTGTATGTATGTGTGTGTACATGAGTATGTGTATGTGTGTATGTATGTGTGTATGTATGTGTGCATGTATATGTGTATGTATGTGTGTATGTATATGTGTGTGTATGTATGTGTGTATGTATGTGTGTGTGTGTATGTGTGTGTGTATGTACATGAGTATGTGTATGTGTGTATGTGTGTATATATGTGTGTGTATGTACATGAGTATGTGTATGTATGTGCGTGTATGTATGTGTGCATGTATACGTGTGTGTATGTATGTGTGTATGTATGTGTGCATGTATATGTGTGTGTATGTATGTGTGTATGTATGTGTGTATGTATGTGTGTGTATGTACATGAGTATGTGTATGTGTATATGTGTGTATGTATGTGTGTGCATGTGTGTATGTACATGAGTATGTATATGTGTGTATGTGTGTGTATGTATGTGTGTGTATGTACATGAGTATGTGTATGTGCATATGTGTGTGTGTGTGTATATGTACATGAGTGTGTGTGTGTATGTGTGCATATGTGTGTGTGTGTGTGTGTGTGTGTAGGCCAGAAGCCAACCTTGAGTGTTTACCTCGTTTGCTAGCCGTCTTATATTTTGATACAGGGTCCCTCTCTGGCTCGGAGCTCGGCTGGCTGTTCAGAAAGCCCCAGAGCGTCTCAGCTCCTCCTCCTCAGCCCTCAGAGGCTGGTGCTCCCTGCTGCACCTGGTATCTTCACATGGCCGCTAGGATCCAAGCTCGGGTGCCCATGCTAGTGCAGCAAGGACCTTACCAACTAAGCCACTCCCATTCTGCCCCTTGGCTTTGCCAGGCTTCTCTGGCCTCACAGTCCTCTCTAGGGAGCACTCCAGACAGCCACCAGGAGTGAGCAGAGTTTCAGGAAATAGCGCTGACTCTGAGAGGTTTGGATGGTTTTCTCAAAGAGGGTAGTTGTCTCTTCCGCAGCCCCTGCAGCCCAGTCACCTCATCTCACACAGTGGGAGCTTCTCTAAGTTCCCAAGAAAGGCTGAAATTTGCAAAGGTCTCTCTCACCTTCTCAGGCGCCCTCTTGTGCATCTGATAAAATCCAGGTAGAGGGCGCTCACCAACCAAGTAGGTAATGGCACCCACAGCTGTTACACAGCACCTCCAGTCTAGGTTAGGAGTGTGCAGTAGATGTTTTGTGGGTCAAAGCTAGCAAAATGAGGACCATATGGCCTTTAAGTGGCCATGGTAACCACATGCTGGGACTGACTGAGTCAGGATGATTATCAAGCTTTTGAGACACTTTCAAGGAAAAAAAATGGGAATTTTGCTAATAACCATCCAGAAGAAGGACCACAGCAATTCCTACTGTGAAGGCACTGAAGAAATGGGCAAACTGCCTCGGCCTTTGAAAAATATTTCCAAGACGTTATTGTTATTTTAAGACTATGATGTATTGCCTGCATGCATGTAAGTGCACTACATACATGCAGTGCCCATGAAGGCCGGAAGAGGATGCCAGGTCCTCTGAAACCATACCTACAGACCATTGTAAACTACAGTGTGGGTGCTGGCGGGTACTGGGAATTGAACCCTGACCCTGTGGAGGAACAGTCAGTCCAAAAGGAGCCATTGAGCCATCTCTCCAGCCCATGAAGAGATATATATATATTTTTTTTAAACATATGATTGCTTTACCTGCATGCACACCTGAATACCAGAAGAGGGCATCAGATCTCAGTACAGATGGTCCTGAGCCACCATGTGGTTGCTGGGATTTGAACTCAGGACCTCTGGAAGAGCAGTCAGTGCTCTTAACCTCTGAGCCATCTCTCCAGTCCCACGAGGAGCTATGTTTAAATCTACCATAGTGTCCTTTACAATTTGGAGAATAATTTATGGCAGCGATGCTTGCAATTTTAAATGAGTGAGATCGTTAAGTATATAGCAAATCAAAGAATAGAAAGAAAAATAAAGAAATCCTTTTTTAAAAAGGGGATTGAAGAGATACATAAAATAAATAAATAAATCTTTAAAAAAAATCAGCTGGATTCCCAAATGAACTGTCCCTCTGTGGTCAAACTTCCGCTTCTCTTTTCCACGGCGGGTGCTTTTATAGCATGGAATAAGCGCGAGGAGCTTCTGTTGACAATGCTCCACTTTCTAGCAAATCTGAAGGACACCAGGTTTTTACTCCTGCCCTGTCTGCTGTGGTATCTCCCTGTCCTAGAGCAACAGGAGCCAGCCCATTACTAGACAAGGGACCATGAAGGACACTTGGGGGCAAGCATGCTTGGGTCTTAAGTGGATGGGGGCAACCCTATTGCCAGAGCGAGCTACTCAGAGAGCTCAAGCAGCACATGACAGTTTACCAATTAGATGTATGCTACACATGGTTACTTCTGCAAAATACAATGCAACTGAATTGCTTAAAAAAAAATGTGAAAGAAAGGAAGTCCCAGGGTCAGACTGAACAGGTGTAAAGTTACTCTGTCAAAGGATTTCTTTAAAATATGTATCATATTCTGGGGGCTGCAGAGATAGCTCATTGGTTAAGAGCACTGGCTGCTCTTGCACAAGACCCAGTTCAATTCCCAGCACCTATGTGGCAGCTCATAACCATCTATTAATGCTAGTCTGTAACTCTAGGTTCAAGAGATATGCATGAGCACTGCACAAACACCCACCGGGATACAATAAACAAATCTTTATAAAAATTAGTTTATTTTTAATTGTGCGAGTGTTTGCGAATCATGTGTGTATGACCTCAGAGGACCTCGTGCCGCTGTAAGCGCTGGTGCTCTGGAAGTCTCTGAACTGCTAGGCCACCTTTCCGGTTCCATGTCAAAGGAATTCTTTTCTCCCAGAACAATGGTGCGTTATGAGTGAAGAACAGAAGCCAAGTGTGGTGATGCGTGTCTTTAAAAGATACATTTGGGAGGCTGAGGCCAGCATGGGCCATACAGTGAGGCTTCCCTCTAGGCTAGAGCATAGACCATCCATGCCTGTTTAATGGAGATTCTACCCTAGCAGCTAGCTGTGTGACCTTAGGAAGCTCGCATGCCCTCTCTGAGTATCTCTACTTCCCAACTGCAGCACTGTTGTGTGACCAAAAAAAAGAGTTGGTCCAAGTAGAGCTGACACGTACCAGGCCTGTGTTAAGTGACATGTAGGTGGCTGCTTGACTTTGATAGGATGTGTCCCTGTGTTCCGAATTACTATGTCCTTAAGCTCCGTGAGTCACTGCGGCCTCCAAACCTCCCAGGCTGTCACCTGCAAGACCTCCATTCCAGGTTCATTTGCTCAGTGTCTATTTTGAGCTCCTGAGTCTCCAAGCCCAGCAGAAGAGGATCCAGAACTCTAGAGCTCACGATTCACAGGGACTCTGGCAAGGCAAACGCCAGCAACACCAGCAGCAGTATTGGATATGCCCCAGAGGCTCTGGAGCGGCATCCGTAGGCATCAGAGTGGTTCTCCGCCAGGGTTCTCTGAATCCAGTCTACGTAGTCCGGCACCCGAGTATAGACACCAGGCTTGTTTGGCCGAGCACAGCCAATACCCCAGCTGGTGATCCCAACCTGGATCCAAGAACTATTGATGGCACAGACAAGTGGGCCCCCAGAGTCACCCTGAAAGAGAAGGAAGAGGGCCCGGTCAAGAAAAACATTTAAAAACACCCTCTGGCCAGGCCAAAGAGCCTAGGAGAGAACTCCGGTGTTCCTAGATTCCCTGGGACATGGGACATGAATACAGACAGCGTGACAGGAGTGCCAGGGAGACCCAGAGGGCTGTTGTCACCTGGCAGGAGTCTTTCTGGCCTTCTACAAAGCCAGCACAGAGCATGTCTGACTGGATGACTCTCTTCCCTGACAGGCTGGTCTCCCCGATGTGGTACATCCTTTCACAGTCCTCTGAGTCCAAGAGAGGCACAGCTAACTCCTGGAGGACACTCGCCAGCTCTGCACCAGAGAAAAGCCTGGTCTGAGTACAGCCTGAGGCCCATCATGCAGACAACCTGGGTCTCTGTACTGTATGGTTTTGTGTGTCAACTTGACACAAGCTGGAGTTATCACAGAGAAAGGAGCCTCCCTTGAGGAAATGCCTCCATGAGACCCAGCTGTAAGGTATTTTCTCAACTAGTGATCAAGGGGGGAGGACCCAGCACATTGTGGGTGGTGCCGTCCCTGGGCTGGTGGTCCTGGGTTCTATAAGAGAGCAAGCTGAGCAAGCCAGGGGAAGCAAGCCAGTAAGTGTCATCCCTCCATGGCCTCTGCATCAGCTCCTGCTCTCTGACCTGCTTGAGTTCCAGTCCTGACTTCCTCTGGTGATGAACAGCAATGTGGAAGTGTAAGCTGAATAAACCCTTTCCTCTCCAACTTGCTTCTTGGTCATGATGTTCATGCAGAACTAGATTGACTAAGACAGCCTCCTTCTATCTTTCTGTTCTCTAGTCCCTCCCATGTCCTCAAACCAGAAAACAGAGTCAGGGAACAGGGTTCGAGTCCTGTCTGCCCCTGTAAGCTCCCATAATCTCATGGTTGCGGAGCCTCAGCTTACCCGTTTCTGCAGTAGGCAGAAACCTGGACACTGGCTGGGCTCCCCAAATCTACCATGAGTGGGCCCCTTGGCAGCATGTCTCCCAGACAGGTCTTGCCCTGGGCAGGAGTAGGGACTGGGTATGGACATATTCCCTTACCTCTTTCGTGGGTAGCCCCCCAGCCTGTTACCCAGCAGACAGTCCCAGGGGTGAGAGGAGCCTGGGCTTGTGGGAGGCAGACAGGAGAGAACTGAGAGGGCTGCAGAGGAGTGTCCAGCCGCAGCAGAGCAATGTCTCCGCTAGACGCATCTTCCCAGAGGTAGGTGGGATACACAAAGATGTCCCTCACGGCCACTAAGGTTGAGTGGGGTTCCGTAAGAGAAAGTGTCAGTCCTCCAACCTTCACGTGGTAGAAACTGGAGTTCAGAGGCCTAGGAAGAGACAGGCCCAGCCATGGAGGCAGCCGCTGCAGAGTGACAGGGTCAGGAGAACGCAGCCTCTCTCCACCCTACCTCACTAACCTGCGGAAGCAGTGGGCAGCCGTGAGCACCCACACCTCGTGGATGAGGGAGCCCCCGCATATGTGGCCCTCTTTCGCTGTCCTCAGGCTGACTTGCCAAGGCCATCGTCCTTCCGGGGCATCTTGGCCACCCACAATCTTCCCAGCACCTGTGGAGTGGAGTGACCCCACACTGCAGAGGGACCTTCTCAGAAAGTCAGTCCCTCTTGGGTCCCACCGTCTCCATCCACTCCTCTCATCCCCTGCCCTGGACTTTTCCCTGGGAATCTCTGGGCTGTCCGTTACCTGAATGCAATATATCTCCATGTCCTCCTGAAATACAAGAGAAGGTTTCTCAATGGGCTCTGGTTAATGCAGACACTCACAACTGGCCAAAACACTAAGAGCAAGCAACCGGATGCTCAGCCCTAAATGGGACAACCTGTATCTACGTCAACACCCTCCCAAGCTCCAGAGCATCACAGAAGAGGGGGCAGAGAGAATGGACGCCGGAGGATGGGGAGGTGTGCTGCGAAACGCTGTCTTCCAGATATGACGTGGTGGGTGCATCCATGTAACCACTCATAGCTGCTGTAGAAGCCGGCATAAGACCTGTGCAAGGTCAGGGAGTCAATGCTCGCTCCACGGCGGATGGGCAGTGACTCCTCAGACCCAGCCTAGCAGAGGAGTTATTGCAGCTGATGGCTGGTGGGTAACTGAGGGTAATTTTTCTTTGGGGTGTGACCACCGATGGGTTGCCCACACTCCACTGGGTGGTCCACACCCATGTGCGGGTGAACAGCAGTGGCTGGACTCTGGGTTGCAGTAAAAGGAGAAGAGGGAGAGAAAGGGGAGATGACGATGATGTTGGGAGAGTTACGTGTTGGGCAGTCCCAGGGGAGGTGGAGAGAGGGGGCAGGCAATGGATAGGATCAAAATAGATTCTATGCACATGAAATTCTCATAGAATTTAAAAACAAAAACAAGAGAAGGAGCCTGGCGGGGGACATTTCATTCACAGAGTTATTGTCCCCATGGGGCCTGACTCAGGAATGGTGCCCCACTCAGAAAGAACAACCGGCTTCTCTTTGCCCCTCTCCCCTCTTGTCTTTCTCGGAGAATCGATGGACACCAGGGGTTTGGTCTCCTACTCTCGGCCTCCTCCTGGTTCTCTAGGGAGAGTGGCTGAGGGTCATAAGGAAGCAGGAAGATGGAGGAAGGGTGTGGAGGCCATCATGGGGGGAAGGAGTTGGGGAGGAATGAAGATTCAACACTCCTCACCTGTCAGGATCTGCAGCAAGAGAAGAAAGATGCACCTTGCCCAGGACTCCATGGCTCCTCTCTGGTCCACGGCACAGTGGGGTCAGAGTCCCTGAAGCATCTAGGGGAGGATTGCATTTCAGTGTTCAGAGGCAATTAAACTGGAACCCAATTACCCGACAGGACCCGCCCAGTCAGGCTCCTGTTCTGCAGTTCCAGGGATGTCGTTTGGTGAAGGTCAGGAACCAGAGGTGACAGGAGCTGTCTGTCAGTCCGCCTGTGAGGTTAACATAGGGAAGTCTCACCCATTCTTCAGGAAGGTGGGGGCCCCGTTGCTTTACCCACTCTGTCTAGGAGACCCAGGGCTCTACCAAGGAAAATCTGCCCTCCCTGGCCCCACACCAAACTCAGAGATGAGAGAGGAACACCTAAGCCCAGGTTCCCTTATCAATACTGTGGCTCATGGGCCTCTCTTGGCCAACCCTATTTAAGAACTAGGAGCCAATGGGAGTCCTTGTTGATCACTGTGGAAACAAATAGCCAGGGTTTGCCCTCCAGTCCAGGAAGTATCAACTCAGAAACACTCACTGTTTTTTCAGGAAGATATTTCCTTCTGCTACTATGACGACTTCAAATTTCCACTACCATGCAAGGGACAAAAGACAGACTCGGGTCCACCTCCAGTCTTGCTGAGGACACAAGGCCTCAAGCCAGGACTCCAATGAACCCCCTCAGTGGGGTTCGACTACTATCTGTTTCCTGAATCAAAGTTTCTGAAATGAGTCTTCCCTCTGACAGCTACACTGCTCTCCTATAGTGCTGGCCTCTGACTCTTAGCGGCTATGGAGTCTCCTGGCCTCCTGTTTGCAGTTTTCTCAGAATTTCTAGGGCAAACTTGGCCCTGCTTCGTCTCTGATGCAGGAACAGGTAGCCTAGAACCTCAAGCTCATGGCTTCCTCTCCGTGTCCACTGGCTTCTCAGACCTCAGAATTCTGCTCCATGGGCCCTTCACAGCTCTAAATGTCAGGAGTTCCTGGCCCTCACTATTCTCCTAGCTGTCGTTAGCTTCTTAAGCGTTTAAAATCGTTTTGCTTTTTCAGGTATCTGCTTAACTTTAGAGCAAGCTGATAATTCTTTGCGTAAAATTTTCATCGCCCTTGTTACAGGGTTTTCCGTGACCTTATGTCCCCCTGCCAGACACGCCTGGGTTTGAAGTACAGGGCTGTGTCCCACTTTGCTGCATGTGTTAGTAAGGCACCCATCTGTGACAGGAATGTTCCCCTCTAGGGGTCCAAAGGCTCATTTTGAGCCTCAGTGTAGACAACATCATCAAGTGATCAAACATAGCAAATAAATATGGAACAATGAGTTGCTAATGATACAACAAAAATGTACCTAATCTCTCTCTCTCTCTCTCTCTCTCTCTCTCTCTCTCTCTCTCTCTCTCTCTCTCTCTCTCTCTCTACCTTACTAGGGAAATAATTTTGTTATGTTGAGGACAGCCAAATAGTGAAGAAAGCTGTCTCCTTGTGGAAGAATTCCATCAAGGGAATGAGGCACATGAACGTGTCGCAATCTAATGAACTCCTTGGTCAAGCAATGATAGTCAACGACTTCTCTCGTCGTCTCTCGTGCTAGCCCCATTCATCACTGACAAAATGCCAGAGCAAGTCAATGCAAGGGGGTGGGGGCAGGAGATGGAGGTCTGTGCTCACAAATTAGCACTAGGGGAGCCTGGTGCTTTAAGTTCACAGAGTTGGTCTTTCCAGGGAAGGAATGCAAACCCCGTTATCCACCCAGAAAGCTGTGAGTGGGCATGCTGTCCAGTTCGGTGACCTTTGCTCCGTGTGGCTAGAGACCTTTCTAGTCCTGGATCATCCCCTAGACCCTTATTGTAAATGTGTTTTTCTCAGTCAACCTATCTTTATGGATTTTACAAAGAGGTCTTTTGCTTTGATTGTTTGTTTGTTTTCTTTTGTTTTTGTTTTGTCTTTTGAAACAGGGTCTTGTTACAGTTGGCAATTAACCTTTCAAGTCAAACCCTTGCTATTCATCCCAAAGTTCTGAGTTCCTGAACTATCTCTCTCTCTCTCTCTCTCTCTCTCTCTCTCTCTCTCTCTCTCTCTCTCTCTCTCAGATTTAATATGCCTTTAACAGCTCAATGGTTAGATCACTCCAAAATGTCCATGTGCCTAACCTCCCCTCTGATACTCCTGAGTAATACTTACTAAAATAAATATTCCATCTTTGTTGTTCTAGACCCAATCAGGGCCCCCCCGGGGCTGCTCTTCCCAGCTCTTACAGGATTGGTATGCTCTCTCTACTGCTCTCTCTTCTGCGAGTCTCAAGTCTGAACCTTCTCCTTTCCCATCTTGGTGATTCTCCCTCCTTCCTCTGTTGGTCCCCTTGCCCTAAATTCCTGCCTCTGTCTCCCTGCGCAGCCATTGGCCGCTGGCAACTTTATTTACCAATCAAAGCCAACAGTGGACAGGGTCCCTCAGGGTCTTACGTGCGGATTCTGGTACAATTTTGGGAACCCAAATAACACCATACAAGCATTAAACCCAATCCACACTCTAGCTCTAGCTGTCCTGGAACTCACTCTGTGGGCCAGGCCGGCCTCCAATTTACAGAGATCCACCTGCCTCTGCCTCCTGGGTGCTGGACTTAAAGGTATGAGTCACCATACCTAGCTTAAAAAAGTTTCAATGTAGTATTAATCCCACTGGACTAAAATAAGACCACTACCACAAATTTTGAGCCAAATTTGAAGCAAGCCTTATTAAATACTGGCCAGGACAATGGACACTTGCTAGCATTCTGTCTAAGCTCCACCCGACAGTTACCTGGCAACAGCCAGGTGTGCCTGACACTATAAAAGGGGCTGTGTGCCCCTCCTCACTCTTTTTTTTTTTTAAAGATTTATTCATTTATTATATATAAGTACACTGTAGCTGTCTTCAGATACACCAGAAGAGGGCATCGGATCTCTTTACAGATGGTTGTGAGGCACCATGTGGTTGCTGGGAATTGAACTCATGACCTCTGGAAGAGCAGACAGTGCTCTTAACCGCTGAGCCATCTCACCAGCCCCCTTCCTCACTCTCTTGCTCCTCTCTTGTCCTCTCTTGCTCTCTTGCTCTTACCTGTTCCTCTTTTGTCCTCTCTCCATTCCCCTTCCCGCTTCTCTCCATGTGCTCATGGCAAGCCTCTTCTCTCTCTCTCTCTCTCTCTCTCTCTCTCTCTCTCTCTCTCTCTCTCTCTCTCTCTCTCTCTCAGAAGGTTTCTCTGTGTAGCCCTAGCTGTTCTATAACTCACTGTAGATCAGGCTTGCCTGGAACTCAGAGGTCCACCTGCCTCTGCCTCCAGAGTGCTGGGATTAGCGGCGTGCACCACCACCACCACCTGCACGGTAATTTAAACCCAAGACATAACCCTAGTCCTCACAGTAGCCATGTCAGATCTATATTCCACTTACTTCATTCTTCAAGGAGATTTGTATATACTTTGTTGTATAAATGGGATTGAGTTAGTTATCACCAGAAAAGTTTTCACCAAGTTGTGCTGTGCTTAAATATGCCTAAAACCAACGGCCTGGGGTCAGACTTCCCAAAGTTTGAACCAACACCAGCTACTGAGGTGTACTGAACCAACTGACTTTTCCCTCTGTGGATCTTCTCTCCGCAGGCCTCTAAGGTCTCAGACACACACACACACACACACACACACACACACACACACACACACGACACTCTAAATTCAGCCACGCACTCTAAATTCAGGGCGTGGAGCTGGCGTATTGCAATCAGCCCAGGCAGGTAGAGCATCCTGGTAGAAGGGTGTGTGGCTGAAACAAGCGGGTCTCATTGGCAAGTGTTTGCTATGCAAACATTGAGGAGCTTAGCTGGAGTCTCATGCAAATGTCTATGATCACAGTGTGCCCCTGAGGGGTGGGAGATGGAGACAGGAAGCAGAAAGGCCTGAAAGCCTGGCTTACCCAGTGGGAAGAGATCGTCTCAAACTAAGGACTGGTTGACCTGATCTCCACCGGAGTGCCGTGAGGGCGCCGGTGTGCCCAGCCCAGCTCTGGATTTAGAGAGACCCTGCCTCACCTGTGCGCATGCGTGCCTTCTCCCTCTTCTAAAAACAGAACAAAGCTACGGATATTTTCACTCTGCTCATCCATTTTACAGATGAAAATGAAAAAAACAAACTCTCTAAAATCCAGAGTAAGGAAGGGTTAGGCACGTTGCTCAATCCATAGACATATGTCTAGCATACACGAGGACCTGCCTTTGATTTCTGTGCCACAGAAACTGGTTGGGGTGGTGCAAGCCTGTTACCTCGGCCTCTTGGTAAGAAGCGGCAGGAGGATCCGGAGTTTAACGCCACTTGCTACACAGAGAATCTGAGGCCCGTGCGAACAATAAATAAAGCGTGACTTAAACCAAAACAATAGACTTCAGAGTGGAGATGCCCAGCGTCTGAGTCACCCAGCTAAAGGGAGACGGTAGAGTGAGCACAAGAAACGGCCAGGTGTTCCTTTCGCAACTGGAGTGAGATAGGGTGGCCGGCTTTGTGACAAAGCCAGCACCCACTAAGTTTGCAAGTGGAGACTTCCTTCCAGGCAGTCAACAGCCTGTGTGAGCTCACAGCTTCCCTACCTCCCCAGGAACACTAAATCACGCGGCCCCACCCACAGCTCTGGGTTGAAGCTCTCCAGACTCCCAAGTTCTGTTCTTTTTCCTTCAACAGTTTCTGAGTTTAAACCAGTTCAGGAGAGGGAGGGAGAGAGAGAGGGGAAGGAGAAGAAGGAGGAGGAGAAGGAGGGGGAGTTACTAATAAATTAATAATAATATATAAATAATAAGAATAAATAATGCTTAATAATAGAAATATAAACAGTCAATCCCACAGGAGGGATGCTGAGGCAGTTTAGCCGTGAATGACTTGAAAGGGAATTGACTGGATTGAGATCTAGTCAGAGGACATCAGCCTCTGGGTCGGGTGGGGCAGGGGTGCTGCTTTGAGCAAAGAGAGGGGCAGGTTTTTATTGAGTTTCGAGGGGAGGGTAGCTTCTTGTAATTTTCTGCTAGCCGAGGCTCCGTGTCAAAAGATGTTTTTCTTCTTACTCGAGACACCGGTCAATTGGACCGTTGGCCAGCTCACCCTAGAAACTACTGAGCACCCCTTGTAGTTGATACCATCGCTCTACACAAACATCCTGGCCCTGTGGTTTGCTCTGGGCCGGATGACAGGTGAGAACAGCTGAAGGATTGCGCACAGGGCGGGGTAGAAGAAACTCGCCGGCTCCAACACGCGACAGGCCAAGTTCACCGTGTGTCACAGCCTTGGACAAAACGTTCCTCCAGTGATCCATCCACGCGTCCATGTACAGTTCCAAAGGTTTAGGCTGGGGAGGGGAAAGACACAATGTGGAGGCAAAGATGTGACCCATCAGACCTCTGAAAACCAAGGTGAAGTCGGTGCCTTCAACTCCACGAGAGGGAACCAAGGCAACTGTCACCACCGCCCATCCATCACAAGGGTCTTCACGGCAGATCTAGAGGCAAGTTAGTGAGCGGTGGGACTTCCAAAATCAGTCCCCCCCCCTTTTTTTTTTTTGGTAAGTTTTGAGACAGGGACTCATGTAACCCAGGGTAGCCTCGAACCTGCTGCTGTGTAGCTAAGGCTGGCCCTGAACTTCAGGTCCCCCAGCCGTCACATCCTGCCTGAGTTCAGGGGTTAAGGGCAGGCATGCACTGCCATAACCTGGCTCGGAATGAGGATTTTTTTTTCAGGTCAATGAAGGGCAAGCAGAGCTAATGGATTCTCTGGTAAATTCTCCCTTGGTACCTAACACCTGACTGATATGTTTCAGGGGGGTCTTTAAAGGATGGGTGTTTTGTTTGTTTTGTTTTTGGTGCCAGCATACTCAGACCAAACGTTGACCAGACTAATGGAGATGAACTAACAAAAGAACAGCTTTGTGGACTGAGTGTGAAATACACTCAGAGGGTGTTTCACTAGCTATCTTAGTGTGTGTGTGTGTGTGTGTGTGTGTGTGTGTAGTGTGTATGTGTGTGTGGTGTGTGTGTGTAGTGTGTATGTGTGTGTATGTGTGGTATGTGTATTTGTGTGTACACGTATGCATATGTGTGTGTGTGTGGAGTGTGTGTATGTGGTATGTGTGTGTGTGTGTGTGGTGTGTGTGTGGTGTGTGTGTGTGTGTGGTTTTGTGCATAGTGTGTGTGTGTGGTGTGTGTGTGTGTGTGATTTTGTGTGGTGTGTGTGGTGTGTGTGTGTGTGTTTGTGTGTGTGTGTGTGGTGTGTGTGTGGTGTGTGTGTGGTGTGTATATTGTGTGTGTGGTGTGTGTGTGTATGTGTGGTGTGTGTGTGTGTGTGTGTGTATAGTGTGGTTTGTGTGTGGTGTGTGTGTGTGGTGTGGTTTGTTTGTGGTGTGTGTGTGTGTGTGTGTGTGTGGTGTGTGTGTGGTGTGTGTGTGTGTGTGTGTGTGTGTGTGTGTGTGTGGTGTGTGTGTGTGTGTGTGTGTGTGTGTGTGTGTGTGTGTGTGTGTGTGTGGTGTGGGTGTGTGTGGTGTGTGTGTGTTGGTGGTGTGTTTGTGTGTTGTTGTGTGTGTGTGTGTGTGTGTGTGTGTGGTGTGGGGGGTGTGTGCGTGTGTGTGTGTGTGTGTGTGTGTGTGAGTGTGGTGTGTGTGTAGTGTGTGTGTATGCATGTGTTCCTGAGCACACATATACCACAGTGTATAGAGGACAGAGAACATTCTGTGTCATTTCCGTCTCTCCTTCCGATGCGTAGGTCCCAGGGATCTAACTCGGGTCCTCATGCTGGACAGGAGATGAGGCGTCTCTGCAGTCGGGTTTCAGAGTCTTTAGGAGATGAGGCTTAGCTGGAGGAAGAAGGTCGCTGGGGGTTGGTCCTTTGGAGGTGCGTTTTTCTTGGCTCCTCCCTGCCATATTCTCTCAGCTTCCGTGAAGAACATTGGTCCCATGCTCCTGCCTCCATGAAACTTGAAAACTGTGAATCAAAGTGAATCCTACATCCTCCTCTTGGGTGTTTCTGTTGGGTTTCATCATGGTGACAAGAAGAGTAATGAATGCAGATGGGTTTCCCAGTTCCCACGGGGAATCTAGTTCTCGATGGGTCTCTGGACCTGGTCACCCGCTAGGGCGCTTGGGTAATCCCTGGATAAGGCCAAGTCTAATGGGAGAATGTGATGTTCAGAGGAGGAATGAGATAGGCGATAGAGAGGTCTGCACCGTTGGCCAATCAAACGTGTCACAGCAACTGTCATTGGATAACGGCCCTTCACTAAGTTTATGACTGAGCAAGGACATATTTTGGGACAGCAAGTGGACCAAATGAAAAGATAAAGATTGAACCCCAATAGATAGGATTCTTCCTTCTTTTTTTAAAGGTTCTATATTTTATTATTGGACAAACCATACCCCCAATTTAGACACAAGCAAGTCTCCACGTTGTTGAGCTCCACCTGGTAGGATTGCTGGATGATGGTAATTCCATATAAGGATCCATTGTGCGGATCCTGACGGACCCGGCTTCAGGCTCCTACAGTGTCGTCTCTCGGAGTTGTACCTGATTTTGTTACCAGTTTTCATCCAAATCTGTTGCTGGGTAGGATGGTTTTGCTTGTTTCTTGGCCAGGAATTGATTCTGAAAGTCTTGTGAGAAGACGTGGCAAGAAGCCAAATCAGGTGTAGGCACACGGTGGCAAAGGAAAGGAGAGGAGGGGTTTCTTAAGATGATCAGGGCTGGCCAGGGCTCAGCAGCAGGTCGGGTGCTTGCTGCCAACCCAGAAAACTGAGTCAGATCATGGGATCCACAGTAAAGAATGGACTCCAGTTGTTCTCTGAGTTCACCTATCTCCCACAGCTCATACATCACTACTCATACATCACAAAATAAACAAATGATTGTGAAATTAAAAAAAAAATTTAAAAGAGGCCAGGCATGGTGGCACATGCCTTTAATCCCAATACTGGGAAGGTAGAAAGAGGCAAGCAGTTCTTTCTGAGTTCCCAGCGAGCCAAGGCTACATAGTAAAACCCTATCTTAAAACAAAACAAAACAAAACAAAAAACAAAACAAATCACCCCCACCAACAGCAACAAACAAACGAGGAGTCCAGTCCATGCTAAAGAGTAATAAATGTTCTGAGAGAAACAGAAAGCATGGAAGACGAGAGGTAGAGGGCTGGGGAGCCACACTGATATAAATACAGTGACCCATGGTCAGAGGTCAGAGGTCAGGAGGAAGTAGACCACAGGTCACGGAGGGAGGAAGGAGCTGCAAGGGCAAAGGTCAGAGCCAGAGACTTGCCTGTCGTGTTCCAGAAGATAGGTGGGGAGCCCCGGGCTGTAGTGAGGTGATCAGGAGTCAGGAAGGAGCCTTTCAGGATGCCACTGCCTCTGAGTTGGATAAGAAGCCGCCACAGGGTTTCAGTAGGAGAGTGACATCATTTACTTTAATGTTGCTTGTCCCTGTTTCCTTTCTTTCTTTTCTTATAGTTAATGTTTTACTAATATCCACAATGTAAACCGATACATACAAAGTGTCTTTGTGATCCCTTAGGACCTAAGTCAAGACATCATATAATTCCCAAGCACCTTTGACTCCTAACCTCTGCCAGTGCTGTAGCCAGCGCATGGCCCCTTTTGATAATTCCGGTTTTACTTTCACAGGCATTTGTCCTGGACTCTTCTGCCCACTGATGAAAAAAGAGTAAACGATTCAAACAAATCAGGAGGTCAAAGCATGTCTGCTGACAGAGGTGTGGCTTCTTCTGCTTGAGGAAGCTGGAGAGGGCATGTCTTCCCTGCAGGTCACAGTTCCTTCAGCCCCAGCTTCCTTCTGCAGTCTCTGGTCAGTTCACCTCAGACCAGCGCACCCCTTCACACACACACACACACACACACACACACACACACACACACACACACACACACACACACACCTTTTTTTTCTTTTTGAGTAAATTCCAGGTGATTATCTGTTCACTCAAGAGTTAAGAGACATTTGGGATGTTCACAAGGATTTTGTTGATTCTAAATAAAGTTGCCACAAATATTTGTTGTGTTTTATAAAAAGATAGAGAGGGAATATGTTTGGTGGATGTGTAGTTGGGTGTTGGGGAAGGGGGTGCCTCTGTGGGCCCATACTGAGGCATCCCTTCCCCGTGAGGGACCAGCCTTAGATGGTACAGTATAGAATAGAGCTTATTCAGGGCATGGGGCGGGGGGAGGGGAGATGAGGGTGGAAGCGCATTGATGGAGTAGAAACAGAAAAGAAGAGAGCGTAAAGGAGTAGAGGCCGGCCATGAACACGTGGAGAGAGAGGGGGGAGGGGGAAGGGAATGGAGAGAGAGTCGGGAGGAGCCAGAGGACAGAGCCAGAGCAAGAAAGCAAGAGAGAGGAGGGGGCAAGCAGCCCCTTTTATAGTGAGTCAGGCAAACCCGACTGTTGCTAGGTAACTGTGGGGCGGAGCCTAGACAAAATGCCAACAATAATGGCCCACGGCTTTTTGTCTGAATCTCTTTTCTTATGGCTAAATCTGAGTAGATGCAGCAGGTACAACTTTACAGGATCTGAAAAAGACTGAGGAAGCTCTTGGCTCTCACTGTGTATTACCTTTGTGTCACTGGGACAAAAATGCCTGCTGACAAGTTAGAAGAGGAAGAATTTATTTTGGTTTCTTGGTTTCAGAGAGTTCGGTTATTCTGTGTGGACCTAGCATCGTGGTGCTATGGCGTTCCTGACCCCTGGGGAAAGACCATAGACTCAATCTAATTATAATTAAAAGGTTTATTGGGGGTTGGGGATTTGGGCTGGAGGGGCTTGCCTAGGAAGGCAAGGCCCCGGGTTAGGTCCCCAGCTCGAAAATAAAAAAAAAAAAAAAAAAAAAAAAAAAAAAAACAAATAAAAGGTTTATTGGGCTGGAGAGATGGCTCAGGGGTTAAGAGCACTGACTGCTCTTCCAGAGGTTCTGAGTTCAATTCCCAGCAACCACATGGTGGCCCACAACCATTCGTAACAGGATCCAATGCCCTCTTCTGGTGTGTCTGAAGACAGCTACAGTGTATACATATACATAAAATAAATAAATAATTCCTTTAAAAGAAGGTTTATTAATTAGATGCCCGCAGGACAAGAATTTCTGAGCCAAGTTTGAAACTGCCTTACGAAAAGAGGTAAGGGAAAGATTATTTTTAATTGATTACTTGAGAATCTCACATCAGGCACCCTGATTGAGTCTTCCCGTGTCTGCCCCCCTTCTTTCTGACCCACTCAGCCCCACAAATAAAGCAGAAGAAAACAAGTTTATCTTGTACTGTCCCTAGACTCAAATTCCTAGTGTCTAGCCGCCACACTCTCTCTCACCCCCAGGGAGGATGAATCTTTCCCTACCTGCATCCACACCAGAAGCCATCACCTGAGGAAAGCCTGCCATGACTGGGGAGTGATGGGGCCAGCTTTCCCTAGACGGGTGAGGCCAGCTCAAGGGAAGGGTTTTTAAAGGCGAAACCCACAAGGAGACCTTGGGTGTCTGCACAAGCGACCCAAGAACTGTTCTATTCTCCCTAATTAGGTGATCAAGGTAACCTCAAAATAGTCCTTGAACGCATGCACAAGCAGGTTATGGCAGCCAAAAGGTAGGTAGGTAGTCATGTCGTAACAAGTAGGCAGGCGGTCAGGGCTGTACACTTCTGGGTCAGGGTCACTGAGTTAGGGGTGCAGGCAAATTGTCTTCCAGGGACTGGAAGTCTAGTGGGTCCCGAGATGGATGCCTAACATAAAATGGAGTTTCTTCCGGCATCACAATGGCTGTGGAAATGTGTGATGGGGCAGAGCAGTTTACCTCACTGTTGATCATGAACCAAGAAGTAATGCTGGCCCTTCCTCCCCTTCCCTGGTTATTCCCCCTGGCTCCCCAGCCCACGTGTGATGCTTCACACACTCACCCTGTCTCCCCTTCTTAATTAATCCTTTCAGTAAGTGATCTCATCAAGGGTAAGCTTTACCAGTCTCCTAGGCGACTCAAACTCCTGCCAGGCGGACAGGGAAGACCAGCCATCTATTAGCAATGTGAGCGTCCTGGTCACTACACATCCAGCAAGGGACAGTTGCAAAGATGGATTCTTACTTTTGCTAAGGTGCAAAATGAGCTGGTGGCAGGGGCCGGGCTTGGAGGGGAAAGGTAGGGTTTGGGTCAGATTGTGTTCTGGGTGAGGTTATTTGTCATCTGCATGGAGGGGTTGGTGGCCGATGGACACATGGGGAGAGCATTCCTTTTGGAGTCACCTGTCCATGGACGAAGGTAGATGATGCTGTGAAACCAGATGGCTCCACCCCAGACCTGAATATAAATCGGTGAGGCAGGACAACAGCCCAAGGGTTGACTGTGGCTCTGTCACAAGGGACTGGAATGAAGAGGAATCACTAGGATGGTGGGCTGTCCTTTGAAGGCCAGTGCCAGCATTTCTTCTAGGCTCTGCCCCACAGTTACCTGGCAATGATAAGTTTCTATGAAAGGACTGGTTGCCCCCTCCTCACTCTCTTGCTCTCTTCCTTCTCTGTCCTTTCTCTCCCCATCACCCCCCCCAAACACACACACACACACACACACACACACACACACACACACGTGTTCATAGCCTCTCTCTCTCTCTCTCTCTCTCTCTCTCTCTCTCTCTCTCTCCTCTCTTTCTCTGTCCCTACTACCCCCCTCGACTCCTTTCCCATGCCCTAAATAAACCCTATTCTATACTATACCGTCCTATGGCTGGTACCTCAGGGGAAGGGATGCCTCGCCATGGACCCGCAGAGCCAGCCCCTTCTCCCGTACCATACAGCGCTTTCACCAAACATATTCCTGGCTTCTTTCTCTTTTTTATAAAACACAACAAGCCAGGGCGGGCCTTCTACATGGGCAGTGGCGATCATGTCCTAGAGGCTCTCGTCTGCCTTGGGCTACCCATGGCTATTTGCAGACGCTCACAGGAACCAGTCCTTGGTCACCTGGGTGGATGATCCATGAACATGAGGGTCAAAGAGTGACTCGGGAAGGACAAGCCATTCTTCTGCCGCCATATGGAGCCCACACAGCCCAGTCGAGCCTATAAAAAGTGGCAGTTCAGGGAGCTTGAAGACACAAGACTCCTGGAAGACATCAGGGAGACTCTTTCCTATACTGCTCTGTGGACTGGGATGTCTACTGGAAGAGTAAAAAAGCAAAGATGGACTCTTTAATTAATACGGGATAAAACCCAAGGACACCTGAAGACAACTGGAGGACGATTTGAGAATCTAAAATTCTAGTGAGCAGGTTGGAGCCCAAATTGTTCATCATCTGGGTAATTATTTTATTGCAATTTGATTATGGGGATGACGTCTAACTGTACCTCTTCCATAACTTGGAGACCTCTGTGATTTTTTTTTTTAAGACCAGCCTTCATGGTGCTTTCTAACACTTAAAATCTTCCTGCAAGTTCTAAACTATTATGAGATGGAATGCTTGCGGCAAGTATGTCATTAGGAACACACTGAATATATATATATATATATATATATATATATATATATATATATATATATCCAACTGTCAGATCCAAAGGAAACTCTGCTTCCCCAAGTTCTGGGTGTTAGGTAAAAGCCAGCAATCCTCAGGAATTTGTGAAGCTGGCTCCCCTCTACCAAAAGAAGCCGGTTCCCTTGCCCTTGGCAGAGGATAAATGGCCTCCAGGCTCCTCAGTGTCTGTCACAAGTACCCATTACAAGGTTCAAGTGCATGTGAGCATCCCTGCCCTTCTCACCTCCTCCCCTCCCTTAACACCCCCTCTTCCCGCCCCCCAGCTACTCGGTCTCCTTATAACCCTGCTATGCCAGGCATGCTCACACTGTCTCTCGTTCTCCATTTCTCTTCCCCTCTCTCTCTGTCTCTCTGCTCTACTCCTGCTTCTCTCCTGCCCAGGTCCAGTCTGGTGGCCATGTTCTGGCTACTGCTTTCTTGCTCTGCTCTAGACTCTCCATCCTCGGCCTGATCTCCCTCTCCTTCCCCTTAACCATACGATGGAGTGGCCTTGCCAACCGCTGGGTGAGAAAAGGAAGCCAGACCGGCAGGTGCTGACTGCATCCAACTGTGCCTTCTCACCCATGGCTTCGCAGTCTTTGTTCACGGCCATTGGGTTGTTAGTGTAGTCACTTTCCTCTTTGTGGCAAATTACCTGACCTAAGAAATTCAAGGGAGAAAGGACGTATCTTCCCTCCTGGCTTGAGGCTGCCATCCATCTTGGTAGAGTTGGTGGGCAGTGGCTGCTTGGAGCACAAAGCAACACATGGTAAGTACCCAGCTCATTTGCTCTGTGCTGTCCAGGAGCACAGCCAAGGGAATGGTGCCACCCACAACAGGCAGGGCTTCCACCTCAATTAATCCAAGATAATCCCCGATAATCCCCGATAATCCCCGGGAGACATGCTCAGAGGTCCGTCTCCCGGGTGGTTCTGGATCTCATCCAACTCACAGTTGAGATTCACTATCATAGATGTCAACCTGTAGCCTCACGATCGTCAGATGATTGCTAACGTGTAGGCATTGCATTCACATCCATGACTAAAGGTAAGCTGACAGGAAGGGATGTCCCCAGCTGAGCGTGTCCCTTCTGTCAGAGACAATGGCTTACTAAGAAACCACTCATCTCATTGGTCATCGATCCCATAGAAAATGAGGCTTAGTGACCAGGAGAGAAACTTGAGAAACTGTAGTGTCTGGGGTTGGAAGGAGTGAGAGAGAAGCACGGAGAGAGGTGTTGGCAACCAGTGCAGAAACCCTGTGGCTAAGTGCGTGTTTTAAAATCCTTGTTCTGTGTGTGGAATAGAGAGACTAGGAGCCAGACAGACACCTTGGTAGTCAGACAGATAGGGAGAGGGGCCGTAGCTAGTAAAGATAGTGAACTTCAGGGTGACCAGCTGCTTCTTCACCCTCCTGAGCCGAGACAAAGGCCTAGCAGCTTGAACAAAAGTCTTGTCCTCTTTTGACTCTCAGCAGCGTGCCCACTGCTGATGGGCTGGACCAACCCTGATCAAGGGCTGGATCACAACAAGCTTCCACACAGTGTAGGTCAGTCAGCCATCCTGTCTTTCCTCAAACCAAGCAAACTTAAATTAGGGGAGGGAGATGTTAAAACCCCAGGCCGTGAGAAGAGCTGGATGTTTTTGATTTTGAGTTCCCAGCTCTGCTTTTGCTGAGGGCCTTTTTCTCTGTGTGCATCTATGGTGAGCCGGTGTTTCACCCCCAGAACCTTCACCACTGATTCTGTCTGCTCCTGTTTGCCGTACCCAAGGTTTCTCTGCTGATATCTGGCTCTGTTCCATATGTTCTATGCCTTTTCATCCTTCAACTGGCTGAGAAAATAAATCTGATCATGACCTAGACTGTAACATTTCCTTACTGGGTACGGGAGCGATGCTGAGACAAATGGTGTAGAACTCATCCAAGATGTATCTGTCTTGAACCCTGACACCACAACTGCACTGGGTTGGAGGAAAGGTTCCTTCCACCTGTCTTCCTCGATATCCGGCGTGTTATGGCCATTCAGGGGAGGCAGAACACAGCCTGTCATAGGGGTCTCTAGGTGTCGTCCTCTAAGAATGGATACATTTCGAGGATCTCTGATTTCCACGGGGCTCTGGTGTAGCCTGAGCAGCCAGTGTTTGAGCTCTCTGAGGGGAAGCCGGTGCAGAGCAGGTAGGCGGGGTCTCC
Source organism: Rattus rattus (assembly GCF_011064425.1). Lineage (NCBI taxonomy): Eukaryota > Metazoa > Chordata > Mammalia > Rodentia > Muridae > Rattus > Rattus rattus. The sequence goes on from NC_046162.1 coordinate 1,288,413, forward strand.
CACTCGACCCGTAGCAGCACAGTGCCAGCCGCAGGGGCAGCCAGCTGTGGTGAGACAAGTACTTGAGAGAAAGCTGTTCCCAGAGTGCTAGCGCTCAATAGAGCAGCCACTCTCAGACGAGTTTCAGTGAAATAACCCCTGCTCTTTATTCCGTGTGGACAGGGACCTTATAAACATTTTGGGAGTAGGGTGGGATCCGGGGCTAGATGCTTCACGTTAGCTCAGTCCGAGGTGTTAGGGATGCTCTATTTGCACGGAGAAGTACTTCAGGTGTTGTCCCTACATGGCTGGCAAGGAGCTGGCTGCACAACTGCCGTTCTCAGTTCTGAGATTCCCCCGGGGTTTGAGCCTGTTCAACCTTACCAGTTCTACGTAGTAATAATATTTCTAATAAATCCGGGCACGGGGTTACTGCCCACCTTAATGGCTTATGTTCCCGAAAGAAAGACACGCACGTGGCCTTTATATTTAACAGACCTTACGCAGCACAGTAGCTGGGACACTGCATAACCTCCACGCTGTTAGAATCCGCCTCCCACCCAGAACTCCGAGTTACTACTTATTAATTACTCTGCTCCATCTTGGCTGCTCTTGACCCAATTGAGCTGCCCTCTGGGTTATGTTCTCTTGGCCCCTTTATATGGCGCCTCTGCTTCTCCCTCCTGCACCTTATCACCCTTCCATAGCGACCTCTGTGTCTCCTTCCTCCTTCCCCTCCCCCTCCCCTCCCCCTCCTCCTCCTCCTTTTGCTCCCAAGCCCAGGAACCCTTAACCCTGCCTATGTTTCCCCTCCACAGCTATTGGCTGCTGGCATCTTTATTTGCCAATCAGAGTTAAGTAGGGGCAGGTTCCCAGAAGCTACTTCAGCAGGCCCTCCCATGCAAACAGTTTTGCGGGACTCAATTAGCTTTAGAATGTAAGCAGCTTGGGTTCTTCTGTCCCGTGGCACAGGTCCACTCACCCCACAGTTAAGAGTTCAGAACTCAAGGCAAGAGCCAGGGGCAGACTGGGAGGGGAGCACCCAGACCTCAGGGTGATGAAGGCAGTGTTCTGGCTGTGATGACTTTTGTCAGAGTCCTGAAGGTCTCCACCCAGCTCTGGAGAGGATGCCAGGCTCTGGAGGAAAGGCACATTGTTTGCCAGTCAGAGGTTCGATCCTCTGAAACTGCCCACAAACCAAAGGTCTTCATCTGCAGCCCCCAGCAAGTTTTATGTCCCCTTTCCCAGAGCAGGACACACTCAGGCCATTCCCTTCTTGGGGAATGTGTGTGAGTCCTGGAGATATGACCTAGTGCTCTGAGCTAGGCAGGAGACACAGGAATGCTAGAGTCCCCATGTGGGGAGGGGTCCAGAAAATCCCAGTGTGCCCGCTCCCCTTTGCAAGCCCTACGCTGCCTTGGGGCCCTGGATTCGCAGGACCCCTTTATGACGTCACCATCTTGGCAGAAGTGTCAATACCTGAGAAGAAAGTTGCCCTCTTCCCTTTGACTACCACACCACTGAGGCCACGGACCTCAAAGTGGGGATTTCCTGGGACTCTCATGCTGGGAAAAGCAAAAGCCTAAAGCCTGGTGCCAGCCCAAAAAGGGGCCATGTCTCCAGAAAAGAGAGCTCACAGTTCCAACAGTTGGTCATCTCTAGGGCCGTCTTGCCTAAGGGACTGGAGCTGGACTTGAAAGCGCAGGAATTCTGGGGTAGATGAGACGGAAGAGGAAGGCTAGGTGAAGCCTCTTGCCAGCAAGAATATAAGAAACCAGCTTAACTAAGAAGTAAGTCTAAGTCCTTTCTCACTTCCCAGTGGTAAACCTTCAATTCTCTAGGAATTTCTTCAGAAACCCCATTCAGTGAGGGCCATGTCCTAACCCCTTAGGGCTTATTGTTTTCATTTATTAGATTACAGTTCCATTTGAGGCATTGCCACCGTCCCCCCCACCCCGCCATAATCTCAGTTACCGAAAGAGATTTCCCGTAGACAAACACCATCAGCCTGTCAAGCCACTGATTGGGGACCACAGGTAGCTGTTGAAGATATTTCAGTAAGGATGACATTGGAGGAAAGGTTGGAGAGACAGACACACAGGGGGTTGGGGGGAAGAAGGGAGAGAGGAACAGGATGGAACAGGGTCTGAATACAAGTAAGACGTACAGAAACAGGACAGAAAGGGGAAACTAGAGGAGAAAGAGATGAATAAGGGGCTGGAGAGATGGCTCAGTGGTTGAGAGCACTGGCTACTCTTCCAGAGGTCCTGAGTTCAAATCCCAACAACCACATGGTGGCTCACAACCATCTGAAATGAGATCTGATGCCCTCTTCTGGTGTGTCTGAAGACAGCTACAGTGTACTTATATATAATAAATAAATAAATCTTTAAAAAAGAGAAAGAAAATAAGATAGAAGCATAGAGGGAAAGAGCGCTGGCTGTTTCTGAAGGACCTGGGTTCGATTCCCAGCACCCACATGGAGATGCACAACTGCCTGTAACTGCAGTCCTGAGACAGCCGATGGCTTCTCCTGGTCTCTTTAGGCACCGGCCATGCAGGTGGAGTATACACAGATATGCAGGCAAAACACCCATATACTTAAAAGTAAAATTAAAAATTAAAAAGAGGGCCAGAACCAAGACAGGGCAAGGTGAGAACTTGAGGTTAGAATGAAGAGGAACCAGCAGGAGAGGGAGAAGGCCCTGAGGGAAGGAGAGGGGGTCAGCAAGGGAGAGCTGGGAGAGAAGCACAAGAGTGGGAGGGGCAGGGGGACATTTGCAGATAGAGCACACTAGGTCACAAGCAGAGAGGCTGTGGGGAACTCAGCCATGTTTGTGCTGGGACCTGGAACACCTGAGTCACCAAGCTCTCCCAGGCTATATCCCTTACAAGCAGGTGGCCAATTCGGGCTGTTTGTTTTTAAACAACATTTATTGCTTTCTAACAACAAAATAAAAAGAAATCAAAACAGCTCAGTGGTTGTAGGGGACTTGCCTCATGTGTAAGAGGCCCTGGGTTCCTCCTCTAATGTGTGTAGGCTGGGACAGTGGGAACAAATGTTTCAGGACCGAACTCTCCGCAAAGCACGAAACACACACAAACCTGGACAGCGTTCTTGTAGACACGTCACCTCTGTTGTTCCTGGTAGGAGACATTGTTTAGTAAAGATTGTTTTAGTCAACTGTTGGAGCTGGCTGTTCTCTGGCCAGTTTTAGGTGAATCTCCAAGGTATCAACCACTAAAGTGCACACTCATCCAGCTTTAGTGGCCCAGCCACCTCGCCAAGCAGATGGAAAAGTCCACAGCCCTGGACTGGGGAGGGGGCCTGGGCTGCAGGGCTGAGGGCATCAGACTTTGGTCACAGACATACTGGAAGCCACAGACCCTCTCACAGCCTAGACCATGCTGTCGCTTTGCTCCAAGGGAAGAGGAGAGGTGACTCAGGCCTGCCGCCTCCATGTTTTGCACCTCCTTGGTGGACAGGAGTTTATGAAGCCATCTTATGACTCAACAACTTCTGGCAGGGTGCAGCCGTTCACCCTATGGGGTAGACACAGTCTGACAGAGGTTGGCCTGGACAACTTGCTTCAAGAGCAACTCGTTTCCGTCCCGCAATTGGGGGTGAGGGGAGGGGGATCTGGCCTCAAGAAGAGCCAACCCCCATTCTCACAGACATAGGCCTCTTGTCATAGCCAGTCCTACTTTGGTGGGACACCCTTAACCCTGCCCTCCTCAATATAGCACAGCCATGTCCTCAGGCCAAAGTTTCCTATCTCCTTCCTACCTCAGAGAAAAGGCTAGCAAAAGCAAGAGTGGACCTGTCCTGACAGCCAAGCTGGAATCGTGGTCAAGCCCATCGCAACCTCACACCAACAGTGTCCCAGCATTTTTGTTCCAAATGGGTTCTTACCATACATGGGAGTAAAGAAAACGCAAGAGCTAAGAATAAATAATTTATTGAAACTGGAATAAATATGTGGACATGGTTACAAATAACTGTAAAAAAACAAAAACAAATCATTACACACACAAACCCAGGCACACACACAAACACGGTCCTTGATTGAGGGGCAGGAACTCTCTGTGGGAGGTTCCAGGACTTCCTTGTTCTCCTGCGCGGGCCGTGGGCGCCCCCAGGAGGTAGAGGACATATTTACAGCGGAGAGAACTGCCGGAAGCTGCTCATCTTCAGATCCCAATTTAAGAGCTCCCTGTGTCCCCACTGTCCGCCAAGCGCCCTCGCAGCTGCACCCCTTGCACGATCCTCTGCACCCAGGGGCGGTGAGCTAGGAGGCTGGTGTACACACCGGGCCGGTTGCGCTCCGCGCAGCCCTCTCCCCAGCTGATTATGCCCGTCAGGAGCCAGTGGTCATCCACCTGGCACATCAGGGGACCTCCAGAGTCGCCCTGCCGAGAAGAAGGGAAGTCAGGAAAGCCACGCCTGCAGGCAATGTGTGCCTCCGAGGCTGCAGTACTGAGCCGACCGTTCTGCGAAGGCCCTAGAAGAACAGGCTTTCCAAACAGAACCACTTCCAGTGGCATGCCCTCCCCACAACAGGAGATAAGACTGCTTCTGTTTTACAGGTTTAAAAGGTTTACACCATTGGCAACATGGGCACTGCAGCCAGGCCAAATGCTGGCCACCTCAGGGCTAACTACACCACCATCCTACCATCCTCATTTAGTCATGTGACTAGCCCTTGAGGTCAGGGTTCTGAACCACTGGGCCCTCCCCAGAATAACAGCTGCCAACCCACGTTTTACTGCTGAAGTGCTCTGTACACAACCCATGTATAAACAAGAAAAAGTCCAGACAGGCTAAAGGGGAGCCAGCCAGAGAGAGGTGAGACAGGATGTCCCCGGGAGACTCTGAGAAAGGAGGCATAAAAAGAGGTGGGTGGTTTCCCAAATGGGGCAGACAAAGGGTGGCACTCACCAGACAAGCATCCCGCTTCCCTTCCAGGTAACCAGCACACAGCATGTCCTCGGTGATGGCTTCCTGGCCAGCTCCCCGCCAGTACAAACTTTTGCAGAGTTCAGGGTCGATGATGGGCACCTTCAGCTTCTGAAGGGTCTGAGGGCGGGGCAGGGGCACTGGGGAGGAAGGAGAGAGTCAGGCCCCGTGTGAGCATCTAGTCCCCCTTTCACCCAGCAGCATGTCTCAAAGGTAAGTGGATCTGCTCCTCAGAACCCTAGTCCCAGACTCTCCAGCTCTTGAATTCAAATTGGATGATAGCCCTAGATTCTGCCTTCAGTCAGCTCCCTGATGCCCACGGGGGCTACACAGCAGGATGGTGGTTCTGGACTTCCTGCAAGGGCAGTGTGTTTGGTAGCCCCTAGGTTCTGAATTGCATCTGCCCCACACCCTCCCTAGAGTTAGTCTGAAGACCCCAAAGAAAGGCTGCGACTGCAGAGTTCTAGCACCTGCCCATGCCTGAGCGACTCTGGACCCAGATCCAGGCTGTCTCCCTCCCTGTTGTCAATGCCCTGCTTCTCCTTCAACTCTGTCTTCTAGGTCTCGGCCGTGTTGTCTTCCACAGATGACTTCTGTTTGTCTGGGCTTATCCCAGGCTCTGTCTACCCCAGTCTCTGTCTGTCTGTCTATCCCAGGCTCTGTCTGTCTACCTCAGACTCTGTCTATCTATCCCAGGCTCTGTCTACCCCAGTCTCTGTCTGTCTGTCTATCCCAGGCTCTGTCTGTCTACCTCAGACTGTGTCTATCTATCCCAGGCTCTGTCTATCCCAGGCTCTGTCTGTCTATCCCAGGCTCTGTCTGTCTATCCCAGGCTCTGTCTGTTTGTCTAGCCCAGTCTGTCTATCCCAGGTTCTGTCTGTCTGTCTATCCCAGTCTCCGTCTGTTTATCCCAGTCTCAGTCTGTCTACCCCAGGCTCTGTCTGTCTATCCCAGTCTCTGTCTGTCTATCCCAGTCTCTGTCTATCCCAGGCTTTGTCTGTCTACCCTAGGCTCTGTCTGTCTATCCCAGGCTCTGTCTGTCTATGTCTGTCTAACCCAGACTCTGTTGGTCTATCCCAGGCTCTGTCTGTCTATCCTAGGCTCTGCCTGTCTATCCCAGGCTCTGTTTGTCTAATCCAGGCTCTGTTGGTTTATCCCAGGCACTGTCAGTCTGTTTGTCCCAGGCTGTCTGTCTGTCTACCACCTGCCTCCCTCTTGCTTCTCTTCTACTTCTGCTTCTCCTGTTTTGTGATCGTAGGTGATATTTTCCAAACCTCCAGACTTGGTTTGAAAATTGGGCTTTATAGGAATAAACTACTTTTCCTTCTAGGAATTTTGCTTGCTATTCACAGATGCTGCCAGCAGGAGTGACCATTCCCACGTGTGCTGGCTACATCACCATCTTGCCAGCCTGCTCTTCACTTCTACCCATTCTTGTGTCAATAGCTTTGCAAATGCCTCTCTGTCTCTCTGTGTGTGTCTCTCTGTCTCTGTCTATCTCTGTGTGTTTCTCTGTCTCTCTATCTCTCTGTCCCTCCCCCCCTCCGCCCCATAGGGTCTATGTAATCTTGACTGTCCTAAGAACTCTCTCTGTAGACCAGGCTAGCCTCTAACTCTGAGTTCTGCCTGCCTCTGCCTCCTGAGTGCTGGGACTGAAGATGTGTGCCACCATGCCCAGCTTTTTCTTCCTTCCTTCCTTCCCTCCTTCCTTCCTTCTTTCCTTCCTTCCTTCCTTCCTTCCTTCTTTTCTTCCTCCCTCCCTCCTCCTGCTCCTTACCCTCTTCCTTGCTGCAAGTCTCTATTGTGCTTTAAAATATGGTCAAAGATTGAACTAGACATGACCTAAAAATTGGCAGTTGACTTTTTGTGAGTTCACTTCTCCAGTCCCCAAATCATCTTTTCTCTCCTCTATAATGTACACACATATGGTCTCTACCCTCTCCTATCCCTGGAATCTGATCTGAGTGGCATCTGCCCTCTATCCCCAGCTATCCAAGATCTCTCTGGAGTTAGAGGGAAACTGCACGCACCTCCGTCCTGGATGCTTCCCCAGCCGGCAATCCAGCAGTTAGTGTTGGGAAGGAGATGGACAGAGGAGTCAGGTAGGCAGATGGGCAGGATCCGCTCAGAGAATTGGATGGGGCGTTCCAGGCGCACCAGGGCAATGTCTGCATGGGTCCCCTCCTTCCGAGAATACCTGGGGTGGGGCAGCACCGAAGCAATGCCTACTTTCTGAGACCTTGGGCCTGGGTTCCCTAGCTTCCAGGCCCCCAACAATACTGAGTACGGAGATGGTTTGTCCATATTGCTGGAAGGAGAAAGAATGAGATGTCAGAGAGGGAGAATGCCTGGTCCAAGGGCGTCAAGATCCCTGAAGAGAGGCCTGGGCAGCCCAGAGCCTGAGGTAGAAACTCTGGGTCCCAGAGAGTCGAAGGCAAGCCCGATTCCCCGTACCTGCTAAAGCAGTGTGCGGCTGTGACCACCCAGCGGTTGGTGAGCAAGGAGCCTGCGCAGTGGTGGGAGCCGTTCTTGAGGATACTAACGATCCAAGGCCACTGGGCATCCGTGCTGTCCTCACCTCCCACGACCCTGTTCAGCTGCTGCGGCTTCCCACAATCTGGCGACCCTGGCAGAATGGATGGCATCTTCCATCATCTCAGTAGACACGGTTGCCTTCTGACTTCCCTGCCAACCACCCCTGTGCCCTCCGAGGCCTCAAACCTGTACCCAGCCCAGCATGTGCCCAGCACAGTCTACTGCTGCAGGAGGCATGCTGCCTGCCTGCCCTGTCCCTGTCCCCTTCAGTTACCAGGGACTGGCCCTTCTCCTCTTCTCTCCTTTATCTGGCCTTCCCTCCCACTCCCCTTAACCTTGATTTCTTTGGTTCTGTTGGCCCCTTCTGTCCTCCCAGCCTTCTCTCTGCTCGGTCTGTCACCTTGCTAAGTCCTTCTCCATCTCTTCTCACCTGTATCCATCCCTTCCCCCTCAATCTCACACTCCCCTCTGACTGGGGTCCCCACTTCTGACCTGCCCTTAGAGTCAGACACGAAGACCATCCACACCACAGCCCCACCCCCACCCGCCCAGGCAACCTGCTCACACTCACCTCGGATGTTGGCTGCACTGACTGTGGCTGAGGGCAAGAGAATAAAGAGGGTTAGGCCTGGTGGTGATGAACCCCGTGCCCCATGCCTGGGGATCCCCTACCTTCAAGAACAGACTCATCCTGGGCCCTCCAGCAGTGTTCGATGTCCCTCGACCTGTCTCTCTCTCTCAGTCTCTCTGCCCCCCCCCTCTCTCTCTCACACACACACACACAGATTTTCTCCCCCAGCTCCCATGAAAGCTAGGGCAGCTGTCCTCCTGTTCCAGAACAGAAGGAGACCCAGGATGGAAACCGTGGAGGAGGAAACAGGAGATGGAGGACATAGGGAAGCGACGCTGACAGGTATGATAACCCACGCAGATGAGAGAGGAGCTCGCGTGCATTCAGTCCTCATAGCTGCTAGGGAAACTGAGGCATGGGCCTTGGGGTCAGACCACATGCTAGAGGAAGGGGAACAGAGACAGAGGCATGGCAAGATGAAAGGAGACAGTGGCAGGGAGAGAGAAGGAACTCAAGGGAAGGAGCTGAGCTGAGCTGAGCTGAGCTGGCAAACAGGAGGTGACTGTAGGCAGGAGGGAGGAGAGGACGTGCGGAGGAGGAGCAGGTCCTCGGGGCTCACCTGTGGAAGTCAACAGCACCAGAAGGATTAAGGTCCTGAACTGGTCCCCACCCAGTGCTAGGGGAGGTCTGGAAATCACCATTGCAGGTAGGGGTGGAGACCCAGCAAGGCTGCTGACCGTCTCAAAGCACCTAAGGGCTGTGTTGGTTGAGACTAGCAGGACGGGTGGCTGTAGTGTGTAGGGTTCCCCACAGGTGGCCCCAGGTTTTATCCTGTGAGGTGGAATGCTGTTGGACCAGTCCCCCGGGTGGCTGAGACTGGGCCACCCAGACTGTGGGTCAAGGAGGTGGGGCTGCCGGAAGGAAGCAGCTGGGCTTTAGGGGTGACACCAGTAGACTGGACAGGGTCTCTGGCTCCGATGTATGCCCAAGGTGCACCCTGCAGTGGGGTAGGAAGAGACTTGTTGGCTGTCTAGGGCACGGCTTTTACACCGACTGTCCAGGTAGGCAGGGAATGATCCCTGTAGCTTGCAGAGTGTTTGGGGTAGGAAGTGACTCAGTCTGGAATGGCCTTTGGCTGGGGTTGCCAGGGGGACCTTGTTCCTTAACGGCCCATGTCCAGGGCCCTGGTTGCTTCCATGACTCAAGCCAGACACTTGGGGCCCTGGAATCCCGTTAGCCCACTTCCCCGAAAGCTATGACTCAGGCCCCAAAGGGGTAGGCATGATGTCCTCTTGGCCATTTGGCCAAGCTGTCCCTGGCACTTCCTCTCAGTTGTCCCTGTAGGTGAACTTCAGGTGACTCATTTCTCACCTGAACTCCAGGGAGCAGGCCAACCCCAAAGCAGAAGTCACAGCCTGTGCACCCCAACACACACTTGAGAAGAACTAACCCTATGGTCACGTTCACCCCATGGGACCCCCCACAAAGGGCCAGGGAGCTGAGCTTTGGGAAGCTGGGGTGTCGTAGGCTGGTGTGAAGTGTCCTTGACTCGTGACACCTTCACCTCAAGCAGGAACCAGCGACATCACCCCAAACAAATGTGTCCCTCTCCCCAGGATCGGATCTGGCTGTGAAGGAAATGGGGCTTAATGAAACAGTACTGCAGTCTGAAGCTGTGCCCCCCACTTTGTGCTGTCCCCAAGTCCCCTCATTACCCAAGAAACCCAGGCCAGCTCATGGAGCTCAGTAGACTAGCCGCTGGGTTGACTTGGGAACTTAGTGCCCCACCACCACCACCACCACTACCACCACCACAGGATCGGAGGTGCCCGACCCTCCTAGGGGCAGCCCACAAAGCTTGCTCTGAAGAAAAGGCCATGACTTTAGCTGCTGAAGAGTAAGTGTGGGAACGGATACAGTAAAACTGCACCCAGAGAAAGAAAGAGAAGTTGGCCTCTTTCCACTTCTGGCCCAGCCACAGTTCTCTTGGGAGTTCCCTGGCCTAGGTCTCCAAGCTGCCCAGAGCTGAGACCCCGCATAACTTTGTTTGGATACTGTGAGCTGCAAGCAGGCTGAGGTGTGTTCTATGGGTCACTGTGAGGGGAAGGAAGCAGGTCAGGGTTAAACCTGCAGGCAAGATGAGACAGAGAACCCCTGCCCCACCCCACACCAAACATGCAAAATGTGTGGCCTCAGGAACCCCAGTGGTGCATTCTTCCCCTCCTAGGATTGTGGGTGTCACTACAGGAGCAGCCAAGATTCAGCCAGCTTCCCTATACACCCCCAAGGCTATAGAGCAAATGTGGGGGGAGCACTCACTCACCTAATCACATGTCCCCCTCGGGGCCACTTCTGCACCCTCATCTGCTCCCACACTACTCTAATCCACTCCCTGTGACACGGAGGGCCTTGGTCACCCCAACTCACTCCACAAACATTTCTTGGGCCCCTGCTGTTTGGCATACCCTGAGCTGGGGTCACTGGGACACCCAGCGAGGAATGAGGCTTCGGTCCTTTCACACCACATAGGAAACTCACATCTCCCAGGGGTGGGAGGCGGGAGCTGAGTAATAACATTGAGGTACTTGAGAGGTGGGCAGAAGCATGGGCCTAGAAGTGAGCCCTGGAGGAAGGGGCCTCTCCCCCAGCCACTCTCTGATCCAAGCCTGCTCCTTGCTGCACACTGGGTTTCAAGAGATGTTTGTCGAATGAATACACGATTGTGGAAGATACAAGGCTGGAGATCAATAGCCCCAGCATCTGCATTTCCTCTTCCCTTCCCGGGTTCCTGACTCACTGTCCTGGGGACCTAAGAGGCAGACACTTCCCCGGTATGTTGCCTTCTTTGAGAAGGGTGATCAAGAAGAAAACCCCAGCAGAAGGACTCTGTGGGAGTCATAGCTAGATGGAGATTTCCTGGTATAAGCTCTGGGAGAGATACTCTCCTCCCCGGGGAACCACTGGATACTGCCCGTTTCCTAGGACAGAGTGAAGAGTCGGTTCTCAAAGTCCCTGGCATGATTCAACATTCAGCAAAATATTTACCGAGTGCCTACCATATGCCAGACTCACAACCAGCATCCCAGCTGGGCATCTTCATGCTATGCAAGAGATGGATGAGGTAGGTGCCCAGCCCTGCCACCCACACCACGGGTCCCTGCCAGCCTGCTCAGGGAGACCAGCCAATTCACACTGAGGTGTTGATGGCTGACGGGGCTGCTGGAACATTAGCTTGGTAAGAACAGCTGCAGCCAGCAATGCTGAAACCGAAAAAGAAAAAAGACGGTGACTCAGATGTGGGCCCAGGGAGTCAGGGGACAAGGTTATCTATTCTTTATCCAACCAAAGGCTAGAGGGCAGCGCCTACTCCTGCTGGACCTTGTACAAAGTCCTGGAGTCATCCACAAAGGGAATAAAACACAACCAGTTAGGTCAGTCACCAGGCATTATTGAACATGGTGGGGGGTGTCAGAAGGGGGAGGGTCAGGAGAGTTGGGGGGCTTGGAGAGGTCTGGGAGGTTGGGGTATGGGGGCAGGGCACAAACCAAACCAACATCTGCTCTGGTGGCTAAAATGGAACTGGAAAATAAGTGAATTGGCCAAGGCGGTGTCTCCTGTTTGTGATTCTAGCACCCAGGAGGCAAAAACCAGAACATCTCTGCAAGTTTGAGGCCAGCCTCGGCTATACATAATGAGTTCTAGACAGGCCTGGGCTATGACATGAGAGACTGTCTCCACAAAGCGGGGGTGGGGGTGGGGGTGGGGGTGGGGGTGGGGGTAGGGGTGGGGGTGGGGGTGGTGGTTCGTGGAGATGTAGCTCAGTTAGTGAAGTGTTTGGATTGCACGAAGTCCCGTTCTGTCCCCCAGAACCACAAAAAGCTGGGCATGAAGCCACACGCCTGGAATCCCAGCACTAGGGAGGTAAGAGCAGGAAGATTAGAGACTCGGGGTAATCCTCGGTTACATGGTGAATTCAAGGCCCATCCTGGGCTACATGTGACCCTGACTCAAAACAAACAAACAAACAAACAAAAAAAACCAACATGACAAAACAAAGTCACCTCTTCTAGTGGGTGTCCGGCATCACCCAGTTGATTTACACCTCATTGTACCCCCAACCCGGGCCTCAGTTCATCCTCCTGTGAAAAGAACCAGCCTGCAGTCTCGTGGCCTCCTGAGAAAAGGCTGTAGGGCTAGAAAGGGCTGCCGGCCTTAGTCTTCATTGGCTGAACTTGGAATCACCCAGGAGACACGCCTCTGGGTAAATCTGTGAGGTGTTTCCAGAGAAGTTTCACTGAGGGAAGAATCATCCTAAATGTGGGTGGTGCCATCCCATGGGCTGGGGTCCCAGGCTCTCCTATTACGTCTTCATGGACATGATAAAACACTTTGACATGGGTTGGGGATTTAGCTCAGCGGTAGAGCGCTTGCCTAGCAAACGCAAGGCCCTGGGTTCCGTCCCCAGCTCCGAAAAAAGAGAAAAAAACAAACAAACAAACAAAAAAAAACACTTTGACATGAGAAAACTTGAAGGAGAAAGGGTTCTTCTCTTCCTTCACAATCCAAGGTATAATCCATCGAGGCAACAGGAGTGGGAGGAGATCACGTGACACCCACAATCTGGAAACAGGGGGATGGAATGCATACTGGTGTTCACTTCCCTCTCCACAGTATACAGCCTGGGATCCCCTGACTAAGATGGCTTTCCCCACACCAATTAGTACAATCAAGGTAATTCCCACAAAGGCTTGCCCATCTCCCTGGTGGGAAACTATCCTATCAGATTGCCAACACAGACAGGACTTAAAGGGGAAAAGGAAGTGGCCAGCTGAGCAACATCATCCATCTCTTCCTGCTTCCTGAAACATCATACCCAGACACCTCACACTCGCTGCTACACCTTACCGGCCATGTGGACTGTTTCCCCTCAAACCATGAGCCCAAACCAACCTCTTCCTTACGTCCATCTGTTGGGTTGTTGCAAGAGCTGCTCCCTTCTGGAGATGTAAACAAACGTCTATCCCCTCCTTCCAGGGTCCCAGTGACAAACCAAAGTACACTACAGCCCAAGTTATGGACCCAAGGAGTTTACTAGGTTCATGTACAGATCACAGATCTTACTTTATAGAAGCACAGGTGGCCTCAAAGCTGCCAGACTACTGGAAAACCTCACCCCTGAGTGGCTGTTGAGAACCCCACCTCTTAGCTAATCCTCCCGGCCTGTGGACTCTAGCATCAAAGGACACACGCAACTAAGGTAGAATTGCATTCACATGGCCAGACAGTGCAGGAGGGGACAGCTCTCTCAGGAGAGAGTCTAATGACCCTGTCCACCCCTTCCTTCTATAAAGCAACATCAATCAAGCCTGATCTCGGGGTTTCTTGCAAGTCGTCACAGCAATCCTGGTGAAGATGGGGGCTATTACACCCGGAAGCACGCGTATCTTGTCCCAGGGATGAGAGAGGTAACTAAGGTAGAAAATTACTACCAGTGAGAGGGTCGTCACTGTGAAGAGCGTGACCACGCAGGCCTCAGGACTGGATTGTGAGAGGGCAGAATGGCAGCCATTTTCAGCCAGAAGAGAGCGCAAAGTGGCTCAAGACAAAAAAGCAACGGACTAAGGTGTTTAGTAGAATGTCCGACACGGCATTCAGGCTGCAGCATGGTGACTGCTCGCTGCTTCTAACCAGTTCTGCCAGGGGAAAGTTCTAAATAGGAGGGAAATGCGCAGTTTGATAAGAAAACGGTCCAAGTTTGAAGACGGAGGAAGGATAGATACAGAATGCGGCCGTGGATGCAGAGGTTAGCACCGCTCTGGAGAGACCCTGAACTCCACCCTGAGACAGACCCTCTTTGAAAACAGGACCCCGTCATAGTGAAGGCTGTCAAACGTAAAGGTGAGACTTCACGTGAGCGAAGGGAGCCTGGAAGAACACCACGGAAGGGCTCCCTGCTAGACAACTGCGTGGGCAAGTTCAGCTGATAAGACTCACGGAGACAAGACAACTTCCATTTTATGTCCAGATCATGGAAGCCTGTACCAAGGCTCCAGAAAAACCACTGAGGTCAGGTAATGTGTGGCAAGGTTGGTTTCCCTGCAAGGAGTCTATTGTGCAACGCTATGAAAGTGAACCCTAAATTGTACCGGAGCCCCTAGGGCACTGGTTCTCAACACACAACCCTTAGGGATCCCACAACCCTTTCACAGGGGTCACATATCAGATATCTTGCATACCATATATTTGTGTTACAATTCATAACAGTAGCAAAATTACAGTTAGGAAGTATCAACAAGAATAAGTTTATGGTTGGGGTCACCACAGAATGAGGAACTGAATTAAAGGGTCCCGGCATTAGGAAGATTGAGAACCATGGCTCTAGTTGACCATGCCAGGGCTCAGACATCCACCAAGGAAAACTACAGGCACAGAACAGACCTGACCTGAGAGAGGCGTATATGGGCCGCAGGCTACAGAACTGCAGGAGGGGACTACCTAAGCCTATTGGAACCCACACGCTGCTGCACAAGCTCCAGATGCCAGACACGGAACTGTAGGGTTTTCCCTCAGAAGTCCCGACGTCGCTTTGGTCCACCTCTTGCCTGCATTCTTCCCTTATGGAATGGGACTGTATGCTGTGTGCTGTTCACTTTTGCAGATTTACGTAAGCACAGATCGAACACGCAGGTGCACCTATCTGTCCGTTGTCATCACTGTGCAGCCTGGTGTTGGCATCAGTGACTCCGATGGTCAGCCATGCTGCCCTTTCCATGATGGCTTCTCGGTTCTTGGAGGAAACTTTGCAAATGACTCAGCACAGTAAAGTAACCGAGGCACATCGGGAGGACTTCCAGCTCCTGCTGAGGAACAGAAACTTCCTGAACCCAATAGGCAGCATGCGTTTGGTCTTCTTGTTCTCATAGCCAATTTTGGGCATCAGAACCTTGCCCTTGAGTCTTCTCCACACCCAGCTGCTGACACTTCGGGATTCCTGCCAGCCCTGCTTCATTTTGACACATCCGTCTGACTGGTGCCAGGTGCACTTCTTGGACCTCTTTTCAATGATCTTGGGCTTCCTGGGAGGTTAGAGGGCAGCCATGATGCTGCACAGGAGGTCGCAGCCACCTGGCAGGCAGCACGGAGGGAGAAACTACTCTGTAGCATTTTATATTGGAAATGTATAACATATATCTTTATTTTACAGGGATTCAAAGAGACAGGTACAAGTCTCAGAAGAGATTCCAGCTTTTCTTTTTTTTTTTTTTCCGGAGCTGGGGACCGAACCCAGGGCCTTGTGCTTCCTAGGCAAGCGCTCTACCACTGAGCTAAATCCCCAACCCCTCCAGCTTTTCAACAATATTGGAACTATTAAGATTTTGGGGACTCAGCCAGGCTTGATGACACGCACCTTTAATACCAGCACTCAGGAGTTAGAGGCAGGTGGATCTCTGAGTTCAAGGCCAGTCTGGTCTACAGAGAGAGTTCCAGGACACCAGGGCTACAAAAGAAACTCTGTATCAAACAAACAACAACAATAACAAAAACGACTTGGGGCGGGGACTCATACAATGAGTAAATGTGAGTCTTGAGGGAAAGGCTGAAATGTTACAGATAAAGTTAATTGGTTTGGGTATCAGATTGAGGAGGAATGGGCTTTTGATTGTGATCTTCATTGTCAACTACATCAGATTTGGAATTACCTAAGAGACACACCTTGTGGCCTGCCAAGGGTATTTCCAGAGAGGTTTAACTGAAGTTGGAAGGCACAACTTGAACATGGGCATTACCATCTCATGACCTGGGGGCCCAGCTTGAATAAAAGAGGGCCTAATGACCACCATTCTCTTCTCTCTGCCTCCTGACTGACAACTTGACACAACCAACCTCCTCACATGGCCACAGGCTGTGAGCCACTCCACACCTTCATGCTGCGAGGGACTGTATTCCCCCCGAACCACAAGCCTTCCTTAAACTGCTTTTGTTGGATATTTTGTCCCTGTGGTTAGACAATAAGTAATGCACAAGCTGAGCATTTACTGATCCACTTGGGCAATGAGCTTCAGGGGCCTGGTCTGGTAGACCCTAAGAATACTGGGCTACCACTGAGGTGCTCTCCAACAGCCTTTCATCACCTTCACATGACAATGTCATGTCACCCACTTGATCACACTCCCAGCTGGTCTGGTAACCTGTTTCCTTGGGAACCTACATGGCCCTTGGGCTTCTCTACCTCTCTAAAACTTGGCTCTATCAGGACCCCGACCAGTCCTAGGTTGTGGTTCCGTCCCCTCAGAACCCTCCAATGTTCCCATGCCCTTGACCTCATGTTTTCTTAGCCTTTGTTTAGGCTCTTCTAGACTCCCAAAGCTCTGCCCCTCCTCCCCTTTCCCCAGAAGCCCACTGTATTAGCTACCTTTCTGCTGCTATGATAAGGCAGCCCAACCAAGACAACTCATGGAAGAGTTTGTTTAGGGCTTACAGTCCAAGAGGGTTAGAATCCATGATGGCAGAGCAGAGGCAGCAAGCGAAAAGTGGTAGGATCAGACGCAGAGAACTCACATCTCCAGCCACAAACAGAAAGCAGAGAGAGCTCATTTGAACCTGTAGGAGTCCTTTTGAAACCTCAAAGCCCACCCCCCACTAACATACTTCCTCCAGCAAGGATGTACCTTCTAATTCTCTTCTAACAATCACTAACTGAGGACTAAGTTCTCAAATGCTGGAGACTTACGGGAGACATCTTATTTAAACCACCACATCTGGTCCTACGCTGCTCCTTCCACAGCTCTCCTGAAGGGTGGGGATGCCAGGATGGGGGCTGCCCAGTACATACCCATGGGGCTGCAGATACCTGCGGGATCCTTTCTGTCCTCTTCTACTTTCCAGTGCTGGGCTGTGTGGTCTGAAACCTTCCCACCTCTGAGAACAAAGCTCTCCCTGACCTATCACATGACTGTCGTCTCAGCGTTTCCTACAGGTGGAGATTAAGCATCTCTCTCCCTGCTCAGCCTTCCTTCCTGTCCTCTCAGGGATCCCTCCTGGTGGGGCCCTTAAACTCCATCATCTACCAGCCCCTACCTTCTAAACACTTTAGAACTTTAGCTGTCCGACTCTGCGGATGCTGGGCTTCTAGAAGCTCCATGTTATGTGACTCCCATAGCATCAGGCTGGGGCTGCCATTCTGGAGTGGACAGTATGGCGGCTTCTTCCATTTCCCATGTGTTCACGGCTGCACTCATCCCTGCCTTTGGGGGCCCCTTTGAGTCCCTACTTTCTCTGTCTTTCATAAGCAGCTTCCCTGTAAGATCTTGCCTTCCAGAAACTGCCTCAAAGGTGTGTGTCCAGCCTCTGTGTCTTGGAGCATTGACCTAAGTCTGGTGTGATGATCTACACCTGCGGTGGTCCACACTTGGGAAGCTGAGGCAGAAGGATTATGGGTTTCAGCCAAAGCTAAGTAAAAAGTCCTATCATGAGAGAGAGAGAGAGGCGCATTTGATGTTGAGATAAAAGCTATATAAAATAAAAAAAAAAAGAATTGCTGTTAGAGTTCTGAGACGTTTACCGCCTTTTTCCACATTGACTTGTGCTTCTCCTGGACAATACACAGCAGCCTGGGATGGGCTCTGGAGAAGAAAGTGACCAATCCTCCTGCAAGAATATTATTGAGCTGTTCACCGTGGGCTCCAGGACCCTCATGCTCCTCCCAAATCCCAGCCTGCTCTCTCTGCTGGAGGAAATAACTATGTGCTTCTTTGTGGGTGATTTGCATGATCTTGGGTGAGCTTAGAGTTCCCTTTTCATCTTGTTTGCCCTTAAAATCACAGGCTAATTAAAATAATGCATCCTCTGAGGGCGGAGCTCAGTGGTAGATAACTTGCCCACTACGTGGAAAGGCCCACATCCCATCATGCTCAGCACCATGACACATTTAAAAATAGACAGACAGACAGACAGACAGACAGACAGATGTAGGTGTGACCTCAGCATCCAGGAGACCAAGGCAAGAGGACTGCAGCAGGTTTCAGGCCCTCTGGCCAGTCAAGGCAGAACCCTGACTCAGTAGCATAGAACAGTAGTAACTTGTGATGGGCCTGTCGGCAGGGACCGAAGCTAAATCTCCAAGTATTTTGCAAACTTCAAGTGGTTGGCATCACATTAGCATCTTGATAAGGCAGGACAGCAAATGCCACAAAACTGGAGGACAACCCCTGAACAGAGCCAGAAGGTCCAGGGGGAGGCAGGCACAGAATCCAGCCGGGGAAATGACCCAGAGAAAATGGGCTACAGATACACAGGGGTGCCCTTGGCCAAGATAAACTGTTCCTCACACTCCTGGTGACTCACGCTGACTCACTGGACAAGAGGTAGGGCCTATGGGTTCTGAGACAGAGGTCATGGCCGAGGTTATCGCCTAGCCAGTGTCTGATTCTTACAGAGCAGTAACTGACTGGCCACGTGGGGTTTTAGCCTGACTGGAGGAGAGGTACAAAGCAACAGTCCTGCTTCTGTTCCCTGGTGAGCTGTAAACATAGCTGAGAACTTCAGGTCTCTGTCTTGGGGGGCACCTCTAAGCCACGGCCTAGCTGTCCTCCACCCCAGGCGTGACCTGGGCAGCCACGTCATGCCTGCCACAGAGGAAACATGGAGAAACCAGCTTGGGCCACCCCCACAGGGTGGGAGCCACTTCCCAGCCTGTTCCTCCTCCCCCTCTTCCCTCAAGGGAAATGAGTGGTTCTGCTAATTGCTACTAATGAGCCACTCCGGGCCAGTCAGAGTGGCTGTTTCTGCAGCCAGGAGGCTGACAGGGTGGGGAGCTGCAGGTGTGAGGAGCAGCAGCCTCAGGGAGTGGCCGCCCTGGGTGCTGGGTGGTCCCCGATCCCCACCTTCCATACCTGTCTCTTCAGGCGTGACCTTCGTTCTGGGGGACCTGAACTCTGAGTAGACGTCTCAAAGAGAGTCCTTTGAATCAGATGCTCAGAAATTGGCACCATGCTCCCCATTGCTCAAGACACGGGTTAGGGAATCATCCTTGATTCATTTCTTCCTCCCCACCTACATCTGTCTTCCACATTGCATGAACACTGCGAAGGCCTGGAAGATCCCAGTGGATCCGGGAACTTTCCCCATGGCCACAGACCCCACGGATAAACCCAGACACTGCAACAGCCCCATGGCTCAAGCTGTTCTGATGAGTAGAGAAGTTTCCCCAGTCAGAGTGTAGCCACACAGGAGGTGGAGCTCAGGGATCCGTGCAGAAGAGAGAGAGGAAGGACTGTAGGAGCCGGAGAGGTCGAGGACACCAGGAGAACACAGCCCACAGAATCACCTGAGCAGGGCTCACGGGGGCTCACAGAGACGGAAGCAGCAAGCACAGGGCCTGCGTGGACTGCACAGGCATCTGCCTATGCTGTGGTTGCTTAACTTGGGGTTTTTGTGGGACTCCTAGCAGTGGGAGTGGGGTTCTGTCTCTGACTCTTCTGCCTGCTCTTAGGACCCCTTTCCTCCTACTGTGTTACCTCTTCCAACCTTGATGTAAGGGTTCACGCCTGGTCTTATTACATCTTATGATGTCAGCTCTGGGTGATATCGCCAGGGTCCTGCTCTTTTCAAAGGGAAATCGGAGCTCGGTGGATCTGGGGGAGAGAGGAGGTGGGGGCAACTGGGAGGAGTGGAGGAAGGAGAGGCTTCCCTCTGGATGGATCGTATGAGAGAAGAGTAAACAAAAAGAAAAAAAAGATATGCATTCGGGCCGGTGTGGTGGTCTTTAGGTTAGAACGGCACGCGCTGCCGGATCTGACAGCCTGAGCTCTACGCTAGGACTCACACGGGGGGAGGAGAGAGTCAAGTCCTGTAACCTGACCTCTGTTTTCTACATATATGCTGTGGTGTGCCAGTGTTAATGTGTATGCACATGCATGAACACACACACACACACACACACACACACACATACACACACACACAAATGTAATTATAGCAAAATTTTAAGCCATCCTCAGCTACGCAGCAAGACCCCAGGCCATTCTAGGCTCCTGGAGGCTCTGCCTCAAATAAACAAACTTACACAAACCAAGGTTAAATCTAGTTTTCCAGTAAAAGCCTCCTGTAACGCTGCTTTGGGAGGGGTCTAAGCCGTCGGCCAACTGACCCTTCTGACTGCTCTGCCTTCTCTCCTTCCTGCTCTGGGCTCTTTCCTCGGCAGTCACCCTGAGTCACTCTGGTCCTGGATTTCCTCTCTGCCCCTTCCAACCCAGGGCCTTTGCATATGCTGCAGTGAGGCTGAGGCAGTGAGGCTGAGGCAGTGAGGCTGAGGCAGTGAGGCTGAGGCAGTGAGGCTGAGGCAGAGTGGCTGAGGCTGAGGCTGAGCAGTGAGGCTGAGGCAGAGTGGCTGAGGCAGTGAGGCTGAGGCAGTGAGGCTGAGGCAGTGAGGCTGAGGTGACAGTGAGGCTGAGGCAGAGTGGCTGAGGCAGTGAGGCTGAGGTGACAGTGAGGCTGAGGCAGTGAGGCTGAGGCAGTGAGGCTGAGGCAGTGAGGCAGAGTGGCTGAGGCAGTGAGGCTGAGGCAGTGAGGCTGAGGTGACAGTGAGGCTGAGGCAGAGTGGCTGAGGCAGTGAGGCTGAGGCAGTGAGGCTGAGGCAGTGAGCAGTGAGGCTGAGGCGACAGTGAGGCTGAGGCAGTGAGGCTGAGGCAGTGAGGCTGGGGTGACAGTGAGGCTGAGGCAGTGAGGCTGAGGCAGAGTGGCTGAGGCAGTGAGGCTGAGGTGACAGTGAGGCTGAGGCAGTGAGGCTGAGGTGACAGTGAGGCTGAGGCAGAGTGGCTGAGGCAGAGTGGCTGAGGCAGTGAGGCTGAGGCAGTGAGGCTGAGGCAGTGAGGCTGAGGCAGTGAGGCTGAGTGAGGCTGAGGCAGAGTGGCTGAGGCAGTGAGGCTGAGGCAGAGTGGCTGAGGCGACAGTGAGGCTGAGGCAGTGAGGCTGAGGCAGTGAGGCTGAAGAGCCTCAGCCGTGTCCAGAGTTGGCCTCTTCTCCTCAGGCTCAGTGCGAGTGGCATCCTTTCTATTACTCATCCCTGCTTGGAAAAGCAAGGAAGGCTTGAGGTAGAAGACGAAAGCACCGGGTAGGAGCCACCAAGGACAGGTTGCAGCGTCAGGCTGCACAGGCTCATCCCTCCTTTGACCATGAACATGAAGTGATTTGAGTCCTCTTTAGAGCACGTCATACATGTACCTTTACAAAAGGCTTCATGTATTTTTATGTGTATGACTCTTTTGTGTGCACAAATGTGTGTGTGCTTGGGACAGTCAGAAGAGGGCATGAGATCCCTTGGAACCAGAGTTACAGACAGCAGTGAGCCACCGTCTAGGTGCTGGAAACCAAGCCTGGGTCCTCTGCAACAGGAGAAAGAGCTTCTAACTGATGAGCCATCCCTCCACAGATGCTGCACGTCTTAGCAGGCTCCTCCACTGACTGAGGAGTGCCGTCTCCACGGTGGCCTTAGGGAAGCCATCATGGTGCCTTTTGCAGACCATTCATTTCTCCCATTAAAGCTTTGTTCATTAGTTTATTTATGACGGCATCTTGCTAGGTAGCCCTGGCTGTCCTGGAACTCACTATGTAGACCAAGCTGGCCTCCCACTCACAGACATCTGCCTGCCTCTGCCTCCTGAGTGCAGAAATCAAAGGAGTGCACCACCACACCAAGCTCATTAAGGTATTCTTTTTTTTAAAGATTTGCTTATTATATACAATGTAGCTGTTTTCAGATACACCAAAGAAAGCAACAGATCTCATTACAGATGGTTGTGAGCCACCATGTGGTTGCTGGGAATTGAACTCAGGACCTCTGGAAGAGCAGTCAGTGCTCTTAACCACTAAGCCATCTCTCCAGCCCTCATTAAGGTATTCTTAAAAGTGTTGTGAGTTTTTATTTGTTTTCGAGACAAGGTCTTACACTGTAGTAAAGGCTTGCCTATCTCTTGCCATGTAGCCCAAGCTAGCCTTGAACTTGTAGCAATCCTCCTGCCCCGGCCTCCAGAGTGTTGGGATTACGGGTGTAAATTAACAGGCCCACAGTAATGTACTTGTGGTTAACAAATTTACTCTAATTGCGGTCTCCGTGGTCTGAGCACAAGAACTGACTTTGAAAGGCTTTGAAATGGTCACAGGGTTCCGTGAATCATCCTTTGCAGGAATTTGGTCTGCAGGGTTGTGTGTGTCTTTGTCTTCTGCTCAGCTGTTCATCCCCTTCGTCTGATAACGAAATTATTTCAGGGGGCAGAAGATGGCTCAGCTGGCACAGGTGCTTGCCACACAAATCTTGCTGGCTGAGCTTGACCCCTGGAACATACAGAAAGAGACAACTCCACTGAGCTGTCCTCTGACCTCCGCGTGTGTGCTATGGCACACACACACGCATTTTAAAATGTCACACACATGCATTTTAAAATGTCACACACATGCATTTAAAAATGTCACACACATGCATTTTAAAAATATTCTAAATGCTGTCTTTGATTGCTCTGTAAGGTAACAAACAGTTTTAAGATTTATTTTTATTTATTTATTTTATTTACTTACTTTTTTTTTTGAGGCAGGGTTTCTCTGTGTAGCCCTGGCTGTCCTGGAACTTGCTCTGTAGACCAGGCTAGCCCTGAACTCAGATATCTGCCTGTCTCTGTCTCCTGAGTGCTGGGATTAAAGGTGCCACTACATCCCGCTTGTTTTTATTTCTGTATTTGTGTGTGTGTGTGTGTGTGTGTGTGTGTGTGTGTGTGTGTTTATGTGCACATATCCAATGTATGTGGGTACCCAAGGAGGTCTGAAGAGTGCTGGGGTCCCTGGTGCTGGAATTAGAGAAGCTTGCAAGCTGTCCAATATGGATGCCAAGAACTGAACTTGAGTCCTCGAGGAGAGGGGTAAGCATCCTTAATCAAGCCCAAGCCCTGCCTGGCCCCCCAACCTCTCTCTGATGCTTGTAGGTTCAGATGAGTGCCCTGAGATGCTGCCCCAGCACCATGCCTGCCTGTCTGCCGCCATGCTCCCAGCCATGATGGTCATAGACTTACCCTCTGAAACTGTAAGCGAGATCAGAATGCGTTCTGCTCTAAGTTGCTGTGGTCACGGTGTCTCTCCACAGCAGTAGAACAGTGACTAAGACAGACAAAGCACACATGCACATAAAAAAGTCTAAAACAATTAAAACTCACCAATAAACAAAAGGAAAATTTTTTCAAAAATTTTACTTAATTCAACAAGCTATAGACTGTATATTCTATATATTTTCTTTTTATATTATTAGATGCATACTACTACACTAATTGGATTTAAATTATAATATAACCTGGCACCTTCCCATGCCACAGGGCCATTCATGACATGGCTATTAATGCCTGTATAACATGCCACTGTAAAATGCAACAGTGTTTACTTAAGCTTGTATCGTCTCAGACTGGACAGACATTCCTTTGAACTGTTACATATAATGTCTCAAGAAAACCTGCCCAAAAATCCTTGAAAGCATCTCTAGTTACTTCCTCGAGTTGGGAAATAGTTAGGTCAGAGGTAATACATGTATTTGCACCTGTCAATAATGTATTTTATCAGATCATGCTCAGGAAGGAATAGCAATTCCTCTCTCTGTCTGTCTCTGTCTCTGTTTCTCTGTCTCCCTGTCTCTCTCTCTGTCTCTCTCTCTCTGTCTCTCTCTCTGTCTCTCTCTCTGTCTCTCTCTCTGTCTCTCTCTCTGTCTCTTGTCTCTCTGTCTCTCTCTGTCTCTGTCTCTCTGTCTCTCTCTCTCTCTGTCACACACACACACACACACACACACACACACACACACACACACACACACTTTTCCTCTTTTGACAAGATATCACTATGTGTCCCAGGCTGGCCCAGAGCTCAGGACCATCCTGCCACCATCTCATAAGTTCTAGACTTGCAGGTGTGTGTCATCCTACATCTTCTTTTTCTTTACCACAAAAAAAAAAGAAAGAAAAGAAAAAGAAAAAGAAAGGAAAAAAGGGAAAAAGAAAAAGAAAAAGGAAAGAAAGAAAAAATAAAAGAAAAAATATTTTTTTTCTCATATCCTGGTGAGGTTTGAAAAATTTGTCTTTCTTGCCCTTGAGCCAGAAGTCACTTTTGGGTGGCTAGTGATTTGGCCACAATGCCTGTGGAGAGAAGAACAAGTCTGAGGGCAGAGTGAACAGAAAGTGCCTCTCTAGGAACAGAAGAGGCAGCATTTCCTCAACTCCAAAACGGAGGGTCTGATGCTACAAAAGGAACTCAAACACTCAGGAATCCCTGGAGCAGATGTTCCAGTGACAGATCCCAGCCCTTAGGAACCAGAGGCAGGAACTGATCTCTGATCAGAGTCAGTCCCTCGCCCGATTCTGCTCTGCACGGGCTGCACTAACAACCTGAAGCTGCCGATTCCCGTAGTCCCACAGCAATGTTCAGCCATTGCTCTCAAAGGGCTAAACTGGATGGCAACAGTGACTTGCTCAAGAGCCACTTCCGGGGCTGACACAGGTGGCTCAGCAGTTGTCAGCTGAGCACTCGTTCCTCTTGCAGAGGACCCAGGTTCAGTGCCCAGCACCTACAGGGTGGTTCACAATCATCTGTCACTCCAGTTCCAAGGGATGCAGCGCCTCCCTCTGACTCCCCTGGGCACTGGGCGTGCATGTGGTTTGCACACACATATGCAGGCAAAACACTTGCACACAAAAATGAAATTGAAAAATCTTAAAGACATTTTTAAAGATGAGCCATTTCCCTAAGCCTCCCAGTGTCCCCTGGTGCTCAACTGCCGTATACGCTAGACTTCTCTCCGATTTGCCACGAGAGTGAATACGGCTGGGTGAATGTGGTGCAGGCCTTAAATCCCAGCAGTTGGGAGGCAGACACAGCAGACAGAGTTCTGTGAGCTCCATGGCAGCCAGGGTTTCAGAGTGAGACCCTGTCTCAAACTAACAGCTAAAAAGTAAATAGATATCTAGTAGATGCCTGCTCAAACGGGGACTTCCAGCGTCTACTGCAAGCCTGTTCTGAGAGCTCTTGGCCTGTAAAAACCCTGCGTGCTGAACACTGAGTACAAGAAGTGACCCAAAGGAGTCCCAGACGTCGTAAGCTGGGATAATGGTTAGTTTTTCTAATTTCTTCTGCTTCCTCTCAACCTGAATTACTCCAAGTCTTTCCAAAGTTGCCTCCTATGGGCCCGTGATCTCCCACAAGGTTTGTAGTCTCATATTTATAGTTTGCAGGACTGAGGTGCCCCCCGGAATCATCTGGAACTCTGTTCAAAACAACCGAGGCAGCTATGCTCCACACAGCTTGCCCGCTTGACCACTCTGTCCAAGGTGCCACCTCCCCTGCTGTATACCTGAAGACATGAGCTCAGAAGAGCTGGCCCAGCTCACACGGCTTCCTAGTAGGAAGGCTGAGACTCACACGTTCAGCCATTTTAAGATCTTGACAAGCCCTAGGAAGCGCAAAGCCCTGGGTTCGGTCCCCAGCTCCGAAAAAAAGAACCAAAAAAAAAAAGATCTTGACAAGCTTGAGGAATTATAGTTTGGAAACACCCTCAAGTAGCCTCTGTACAAAGAAAACAGTGAGCTCCAGACTTTATGCCTTGTGTTGCGGTTCACAAGTGGACACATTGTGTTTGGAAGACATTTAGCAACAATTTGTTCGTTACTTTGACACAGAAGTAAGTTTCTGAGTCTTAGACCTTTGCATCAGCCCTTCTTGGTCCTCATAACCAAAAAAGAAGCCTGAAACCTTAGCCCAATCCATGTATACACCTACTCCTCCCCTGCAACTGGGCTCACTGTAACAGGATATCTCTGTTACAAATAACAAAGTCCGTCTTACTCCCCATAATGGCAACAGATAAGTAAAAGTGCTGGCTCATGCTGTGTCTCTGCCCTAGGGAGGCGAAGGAAAGAGAATTAGTTCAAGGTTAAACTGGGTGTCTTAGTCACTTTTTTTATTGCTGTGATAAGAAACCATGACCAAAGCAACTTATAAAAGAAGGCATTCATTTGGGGCTTGTAGTTTCAGAGGGTTAGAATCCTTGGTCATCATGGGATGGAGCACAGCAGACGGGGAAGCAGGCAGCAGGCAGGAGCTCGGTGCTCACACCTTGAGATGCTAGGCAAGCCTCTACCACTGAGCTAAATCCCCAACCACCTGGGGAACCCATTCTCACTCAAACCACCACACTGGACTACAGAGCAAGTCTGAGGCCAGCATGGGCTCAGTGAGACTGTTAAAAGAATGAACCAAACCCACTACGTGAAGCAGTATACTACGGATGCCTTGAGACTTAACTGGTCCAGGAAACACTTGTCCAGGAAGGCAAACTTTGTAAATAACCTTACTGTTGAGTGCAGGAAAATCCTCAACCACAAGACTTTCCCAAGACTTGGAGGCCCTCCCACCATGATACACTAACATGATCCTACCCAATCCCCCCCCTCTCCCAGGCCTTGTAACAAAAAGCCCACCTTAAAGCAGACCCCCAAACCGCGGTCCCCCATCTTTTCCCTCTCCATCTTCACTCTAGGCAGAGCTCTTTTTAACCCGGTGCACATCAAACCCCACCGTTGGACCAGCCGGTTGTCAGTAGTGTTTTCTAGAAGCTAGTTATCTGATGGGGTTTAGACACAGAAGCAGGCATCTCTGTGGACGAAACCTTGACACAGCAAGTTAAACGCTCGGCCGGAGACCATGAAATGGTGGGAGCTCCTGGAAAACCCGGCCTTCCTTCCCTAAACCACCTGCCCCCGCTGAGCAGGGGCCTGTCCTGTGTTGCCCAGGTGCTGTCTGTCGGGGTGACTCAGGGGAAGTGCTCCTCCCTTCGTAATCCTGCTGGGCAAAAATATAAACTAAGAGAAGGTGGTTAATTAACTCCAGCCAATTAGTGTCTGGACTCTGCAGATGCCCAGACAGGAGGAAGAATGGTCACCGGGAGGTCACACCGGGAGGTCTGATGCGGGCTATCAGAGATCAAGGCAGCTGATGGGTAATAGCTACAGGGACGGGGGAGGGGGGCGGCTATTGGGGCGTTACTCGAATGCCAGGGGTACTTAGCAAAATGCTCATAGAGAGCCTGATAACCAGACTGAGAATGAGACCATAAACTGTCTTTGGACGTCCTCGGATCCCCACCATCTCTGTGCATGACCCAGAAAGGCATAGCCCTCTCTCTGGAGAACAGAGCAGGAAGGGAAACAGCCAGCTACCTGGTCTCAGGTTGCCAGCTGAGAATCTGTGTCTGTTGCCACCTAGCGGCCGGGTGCAGTCTCAGGCCTCGCTGCTCGGACGGCTGAATCCCTGATGCATAACTGAACCTCTAGAGCTGGTGGTTAAATTATAGTGAATTTTGCTAAACGGATATTAAAAACATTTTGAGAGTGTTAGCCTAGCATGCTCAAAGCTCTGGGTTTAATCCCAAGCACATAACACACTCACACATTTGAGGGGCTCCAGGAATAGCTCGCAAGTGGAACACTTGCCTTGAGCCTGGTTTCCATCCTCACTACTGCAAATATAATTGTGTACGCGCGTGCGTGCGTGCGTGCGTGCGTGCGTGCGTGTGTGTGTTAAATATTGAATTAGGATGCTGGAGATTAGGCGCACTGATTGCTCTTCCAGAGGACCGGGGTTTAATCCCCCAGCACCCACAAGGCAGTTCACAACTGTCTGTAAGCTCCAGGAGATCTGAGGCCCTTTTCTATCCTCCTTGTGCACCCGGCACACATGCGGTGCATAGAGATGTATACTGGGCAAAACACTCATACACATAAATAAATATCTCAAATTTTACATTTCATTAGAAGCCAGGCATGGGGGCTTCATGCCCCTAATTCCTTGAGAGGCTGAGGCAAGATGATTGCTGTGAGTTTAAGGCCAGTCAGTGTTCTAAGCCAACCTTAGCTCCAGAGTAAGACTCTTCTCAAAAAGGAGGGCGGGTGGTGAGCCAGGTGGTGGCAGACGACTCTAATCCCAGCACAGAGGCAGGTGGCTCTCTGTAAATTCCAAGCTAGCATAGTCCACTGAGCAAATTCCAGGACACCCAAGGCTACACAAAGAAACCCTGTGTGGTGGTTTGAATAAGCTTGGCCCAAGGGAAGTGGCACTATTAGGAGGTGTGGCTTTGTTGGAATAGGTGTGGCCTTGTTGGAGGAAGTGTGTCACTGTGGGGGCGGGGCTTTGAGGGCTCCTAGTGCTCAAGCTCCGCCCAGTGCAGAAGAGACCCTCCCCCTGGCTGTCTTTGCATCAAGATGTGGAACTCTTGGCTCCTTCCTTCTCTAGCATCATGCCTGCGTGCACAATGCCATGCTTCCCACCATGATGATAAGGGACTGAAATCGTAAGCCAGACCCAACTAAATGTTTGCCTTTATAAGAGTTGCTTTGGTCATGGTGTCTCTTCAGAGCAATCAGAACCCTAACTAAGACACCCTGTGTCTTAGCCAACGACAGCAATAAAATATGTAGTGAGTTTGGGGGCGGGGGGACATGGCTGTTTCCAAGCAGACGGCAAGAGGAGAATATTTTGAAATGTCTGGAAAATGAGGAGGAGAAAAGTCAAGGCAGGGAAGGTACTTGAGGTACAAGGTGAGGGCGAGGAGACTGGTCCCAGATCCGCATCTGTGCAAGCCACTTCTACAGCAGAAGGAGCCAAGGGTTGGAGTCAGGATGGGGCCGTCACCACTTTGGGCTGCAGGCTTTGGTTGCAGGCATGCTCTTCCTCCTCCAACCTCAGTGAGTCCAGGGATACTGCGTTTACACTGAACCCATGCTGACCCTCTGTGAGCTATGAGCACTGGGACCTGCACAACAGTGACCAGCAATGGTATTCTGTGGCTGCACCGTGCGTCATGTGCAGTCCGGGGGTGGAGAGGAAGGACTAAGACCTGTGTATGCCTCCCTCTGTCATTTCCTCTCTGGTTACCTTGCCTGCACGTCTTTCCTGCTCCTAAGATACCACTGGCTTGAATGTGTTTGGGCATTTGGAGGCCACTGAGGGAGGTTTGGAGAGTCCACGTGCTATACCTGGGGCAGGGGGATGGCAATTGACAAGATGGGAAAAGAAAACACAGAGCTTCAGGTTTACCGAGGACTGCAGGGAACGGCGGATTCAGCAGAAAGTTCGTTGTCCAAGTCAAGCTTTCGATCATGAGGGTAAGGATAGGCTCCCTGAGCTAGCAGATACTAACGGAGAGCCTGGGTAAGCATAGAGTTTTACATAAACAAGGAAGTCATTAAGTATAAATACACCCCAGGTGGACAGTGTCTCAGACATAGCGTCTGCCTCTTAAACTTGCTGGGGCACCTGGTTTTTTTATTTTATTTTATTTTTTTAACTCTGTCCATTTCAGAGCAGTGTATACAAGAACTACATTTGGCAAACGGACAAGTGCTGACTCAGATTCAGTCCAATGAATGCTTCCCAAGGGCTGACCTGGGAAATATTAGTGCAGGGTTAAGTGCTTGGGCCTTCAGGATCTGCCCTTGAGGCTCTCTGTCCAACAGAGCGAAAGGTAGGATGAAGCATCTGGCTTGTAGGCTATGGGGAGATGGGCAAGGGTGAGCTCCTGGGAACCCCACAGGAAGACACTGCATCAGCTTGCAAACCACAGAGGCTTGCTGGACGGGGAGATGACTGGCTAAGTCTAGAAGACAAGTATAAGTTAACCCTGAAAAGAAGGAGATCTGAATTAGTGTTACTATTGCTGCACTAAATCACCATGACCAAAGCAACTTGGGGAAAGGGTTTATTTCAGCTTTGTTGCTACATCACAGTGTATCTTCAAAGAAAGCCAGGGCAGGAACCTGGAGGCAGGAACCAATGCGGTGTGTTACAGCATATCCAGCAATAGCCCCTTCTGTCCGTGCTTCTTTGCTAGCAATTGCTCATTGCAGTGAGTCATTGGTCTGGCTAGAGGCCTCTGCTACATCATCGATTCTGGAACCTCACTGGGACTTCTCTCAGATATCCTATGTTGCCCTGTGTCATGGAGATCCTGTAGTTTTGGATCTGTTGGGACTGACCCCTTCATGACCTCCAGCAGTTCATCAGTGGGTAGATGTTGGAGTGAACCAATTCAATGCCCTGGATCTGGGCCTGGGAGATATCTGAGCTAGTCAGCCTGCCAGTTCTCCCTACTCACCCCACCAGAGTGAGCTCTCCTGCCCTCAGGCCCTCAGGGCTGACTCTACTGTGCTGCCCAGGGGAGGTGCAGGAACTGCTCTCCTGAGTGCTGCCGCTGGTGAAGGACCCTAGCAGGGCCAGCTCTCCTGCCCACCACAGATGGCAAGGGCAAAAGGGAAGGGAGGGGATCTCCCCCTTGTGCACGCCACCACACAGCTGACAAGAGATGGGGCCAGCTTTCCCATGCTCACACCCTCCAGGTCAGCTTGCCACTACCAGGTCTACTATGCTGCCCAGGTGAGGGGTAGGGCCAGCTCTCCGGCTCTCACGACCCTAGGACAGCTTTTCCAACTGTCACAGGTGGAGAGGGGCAAGCAGGGAGGGTACCTCTCCCTGATTCATGCCACTGCATGGGAGACCAGTGGCAGGGGTGGCTCTCCCATACTTACAACCTCAGGACCAGCTCATCCACAATTCCTGCAGCCAGGACCAGCTCTACTGTGCTTCAGGGGCCCACTCTCCAGAATACTGCAGCTCCCACAATGCCCAGTCAAGGGGTTGGGGCCAGTTTTGCATATCCCTCAGACATCATGTCCCCTGGCAGCAGTCCAGACCAGGGACATTTGCCTGGTCTTTGGTAGTAACAGATCTCTGCTCCTGTAAGGCCATGGACCCAGACGTGGCCCCAGGTGGCATCACTGGCCATTCATTCACATCAGGGTGTTCCTCACTACCCCCCAGTCTCCAGTTCTACCTCTCTTCATTGGGCACACTTCCCTCTGTTTCTCTCTCTTCCATTTCTCTACCACTTACTTGCTCCTCTTAGTGGCACGCAGGGTCTCTTGAGTGTCTGGGGTCATCTCAGGAGTCTTGAGGGTGCTCTTATGGCCCTGGGCAGGGGTCTTCTCAGGCATGGTTTGTTCCCCATGTCTGCTTTTTTTTTTTTTTTCAGAGCTGGGGACCAACCCAGGGCCTTGCGCTTGCTAGGCAAGTGCTCTACCACTGAGCTAAATCCCCAACCCTGTCCATGTCTGCTTTTTATCAGGGACCATTAGGCTACTAATCATTCGGATGTTCAGTGAGCATAGACATGGCCTGTCCCCTCTGCCACCTACTGATACGCCTGTGACATGGCAGCCATACCTGCCACACCTCTAGGGGCAGTGCCTGCAGGTAAGTCTTATGGAGGCATTTTCTCCATTTGGAGTCCCTCTTCTCGAATGACTCTAGCTTGTGTCAAGTTGACACAAAGCTAGCCAGCACAACTGACTGCTTGTCAACTGGATACACAAATGCAACACTATTGAATAGCCTTTCCTTCATCTCCACGACCTCAGGTTAACATCACAATAGAGACGTAGTACATATAACTCTAAAAGTTCCACAGCCTTCAAATTTTCAATACTTCAAAAACTGTCTCTTTAAAATATCCATTGTTTCTTTTATCATCCAAAGCCTTGACGGGCTTGGGGGCACACACGTTTAATCCCAGCGCCTGGAAGGTAGAGGCAGGCAGATCTCTGAAGTGAGTCTGGTCTACACAGAATTTCAGAACGGCTTAGAGCTACCCAGTGAGTCCCTCTGTCTCAGAAAAACTAAACCAAGCTAAACTAAAACCAAACTCTCTCTCTCTCTCTCTCTCTCTCTCTCTCTCTCTCTCTCTCTCTCTCTCTCTCTGAAAATTCAAAGTCTCTTCTTTCAGGTCAGCTTCTCAACCGGGCTCCTGTAAAATAATTTTTTTTAAAAATCAGTTAAATAGTTTCTTATTTAGAAAGGGAGGAACCAGGGCATTTCAACCATCTGAACAGGGCAAGTCCAAACTCCAACAGTATAAATAGCTCAGGGCCCAGTGTCTGGGATTTATTCGTGATCTTTTCTCCTCCAAAATGGCTTGGTCACTTCTGCAGCTCCACCCTCTGCAGCCCACACAGCAGCTTGTCTTTCTAGGCTCCGATTAACTGGATGCCACAGCTGCCGCTGTCCTTGGTGGTCGTCCCACGGCACTGGCTTCTCCAAAATGCTGGGATCTGCTCCAACTGAGGTGTAACAGGGCCCTAGAGCATTGCAGGTCCCCATAACTTAGCACAACTGACTCCATGATGGAAGTACGATTCAGGCTGTAAAACTCAGCACGTAGACAGCGCCGCCTGACAAAACCAAAGCAAAGACCTGATCTATCAGCGTCCATAGTTCTGGGGAGGTCTCTAAATGAACTAACCTTGTTTTTGGCTTCCGTAGTTCTGATGCTGGCTAACTATTCTTGCTAACTGAAGTCTGTCAACCAAACACTTAAAAGCTCATCCTGAGAAAGACGCTACACTGGAATCCTTAATCGCCGGTGTAATTGCTGGCCAGCTAATAAAGACCTTCTTTTGGTTTCAACCCATCTCTCTGGTGGATACCCCAAAACAGATGCTGCACCTCTACCAATGGCTCATTCAGGGACTCCAGCTCTGCCACACAGTATCAAACCTCAGCTGTTCTCCATGACCCCTGCAATCCTTTCACACCCTCAAAAGCAGTAGCACGCGGGATACGCTCACACATCACCAGGTTTCGGCTACCAGCATGAGTTGCTGCCTTTAGGCCACACAGCTCCCTTCATGTACTCATGTACGTGCTAACCCTGAGAAAACACTTCCCAGAAGGTAGATTTCACCCCAAGGATGCTGGTCTCTCTCTCTCTCTCTCTCTCTCTCTCTCTCTCTCTCTCTCTCTCTCTCTCCTCTCTCTCTCTCTCTCTCTCTCTCTCTCTCTCTCTCTCTCTCTCTCTCTCTCTCCCTCTCTCCCAGCTCCTTTTTATTGTTTCATTCTCTCTCTCTCCTCTCTCTCTCCTCTCTCTCTCTCTTTCCCGTCTCTCCTCTCTCCTCGGTCCCTCTCATCTTCCCTGCCCCTTCATATCTGCTCTCTACTCTTGCAACGTGCCCCCCCCTGCAAAAAAAAAAAAAAATGAAAAACAAACAAAAAAATAAACAAAACAAAGCATAAAAACCACCTCATGGTGGAAACTGCAGTGTGTCACAGTGGATCACACAGACCATCCCTCTGTCCACATTTCTTCACGTGCAAAAGTTCATTGCAGTGAGTCACTGGTCTGATTGGAGACTTCTGACTTCTGTGACACCATCAATATTGAGTCCTCACCGGGACTCCTCCTGGTTATCCTGTTGTTGCCCTGTGGCATGGAGATCCTGCAGCTTGGGAACAGCAGGACCTGCCCTTCCACATGCAACAACCGTTCACAGGTGATGTAGACTCTGGGGTGGGCCAACTTAAAGCCCTGGATCTGGACCTGGTTGGGAGATGATCTGTATAGCGGCCAGCTCCCGCTATCCGCACCACCAGGGTGAGCTTGTCAGCACTGTCCTGGTTAACCGACCCAGTGTGGACAGCAGCAGAAGGCAGGGTCAGCTCTCCTGTTCTCATGCCCTGGGGGCTGGCTCACCCACACCCATGCCTCCAGAGCCAGCTCCGCTGTGCCACCCAGTTGAGCGAGGTCCAGGACACGTGCTACCAAGTGCTACGGCCACCGAAGAGCAGAGGCAGCTCTCCCACTCTCCCGAGACCAACCCTAGAGCCAGCTCTCCTGACTGCTACAGGTGTGGAGGAGGGAAGGGTATCACCTCTCTGCCAGCCCCATCCCTTATCTGAGGAGAGGTGGGGCCAGCACTCCTGTGTGCAAGACCTTGGGCCAGTTACCTACACCCCTGCCACTAGCGCCAGCTCTGCTGTGCTGCTCTGGCAAGGTGCAGGACCTGCTTACCCGAATGGTACAGCAATCAGAGGGCTGAGCGCTCATGATCCCTGGGCTAGATGCTGGTCTCTTCTTAATCACATGTGACTCAGACTCCAGACTCAGCCGGGCAGCATCCATTGTTCCAGCCAAGCAAAGTTTCCACCTTAGTGGTTCTGGTCTCTTATTAATTGTGGCTGATTTTTTTTTTTCAGTCCAGCTAACCAGGACCACGGATTCTTCTTTTTTTTTTTTTTTTTTTTTTTTTTTTCTTTTTTTTTAGGAGCTGGGGACCAAACCCAGGGCCTTGCGTTTGCTAGGCAAGCGCTCTACCACTGAGCTAAATCCCCAACCCCAGGACCACGGGTTCTTAATTCATAACATCGAATGGTTCCCATAATGTTTAAGGGTCTCTCAAATTTCACCCTAAAACATCAAAAGCCAGGCCTCCATCATCTGCATTTCTCTCAATACCCTTATCTTCCAAAGCTCCCATCAAATAGTCCTCTGAGCTCTGGCAGCACAAGAACCTGGAGGCAGGAGCTGATGCAGAGGCCATGGAGGGGTGCTGCCTCCTGGCTGCCCCCACTCTTTTCTTGCTCACCCTGCTCTCTTACAGCACCCAGGACTGCCTGTCCAGGATGGCATCACCCACAATGGGCTGGGCCCTCCAGTATCCATCGGTCACTAGGAAAATGCACTACAACCTGCTTACAGGTGGATCTTATGGAGGTGTTTTTAAAACTGAGAATCCCTCTTCTCAAACGGCCCTAGCTTGCGACAAACTGACATAAAACTAACCAGGACAAAGGCTGAGAATGTAACTGGCAGAGAGTGCCTTACCAGAGAGGAACAAGCTAAGAGCAAATGTCAGAGCAGCCGTACCAGATGCCTACTGTGAGGGGGAGAGCTGTGGGATGAGAGGCTAGGGAGACCAAGGCAGGGTAGGAAGGGGATGCGGAGATGAGGGTGAGCCATGGCCTAAGGCCCTGGAATTGCTAACATGAGATGGCAAACAATGCATTTGATAAGTTTATTGGTTAAAAAATCCATCAGAAACATTAAGAATTATTATTATTTTTAAATAAAGAAGCCTCTGCATATACATTACAGCCATGAAGTTTGGTCTTGTGGGAGCAGGGGCTGTCTCTGACTATTTGTTGTTGGGGCCCTTTTCCCCATACTGGGTTGTCTTGTTTAACCTTAACTATGAGGGGAAGTACCTGTCTTATTACAACTTGATAAGCCATGTTTGGTTGAGATCCCTGGGAGGCCTGCCCTTTTCTGAAGAGAAAGGAGGAGGAATGGATGTAGGAGCTGGAAAGGATTGGGACTGGAAAGAGGAGGGAAGGGAAAATGCAGTCAGATGTAAAAGAAATAATGATAGATGATGATAGATAGATAGATAGATAGACCGACAGACAGATAGATGGTAGATAGATAGACAGACAGACAGACAGATAAATAGATAGATAGAGACAGATAGATAGATAGATAGATAGATAGATAGATAGATAGATAGATAGATAGATAGATAGATAGATAGATAGATAGACAGACAGACAGACAGACAGACAGGTAGATAGACAGATAAGAAAAGGTCCAGGGTACAGATGTATACCTCAGTGATAGAACACATAGCTACCATGTTTTCAAGGCCCTGGGTTCTATCCCCAGCATCACAGAAGAATAGAAATAATGTAGAGAAGGAGGAGGAGCAGAGGGAGGAGGAGCAGAGGGAGGGAGCAGAGGGAGGGAGGAGCAGAGATAGAACACACAGCTACCATGTTTTCAAGGCCCTGGGTTCTATCCCCAGCATCACAGAAGAATAGAAATAATGTAGAGAAGGAGGAGGAGCAGAGGGAGGAGGAGCAGAGGGAGGAGGTGCAGAGGGAGGAGGAGCAGAGGGAGGAGGAGCAGAGGGAGGAGGAGCAGAGGGAGGAGCAGAGAGAAGAGAAGACAAGGATGGAGTAGGAAGAGGAAGCTGCAGCCCACAGCTATGGAGGTGAAGATCTGGGTCTGTGGAACCCTGAACCCCTGAAAAGGCTGAGGGGAGGTGACCCTGAAAAGGCTGAGGTGAGCAAGATGTCTGGCCGCAGGGCTGGTCCTTAGGAAGACGGTGTGCTTAAGCTCCACTCTGTTCTGCTCTTCCCGCCTTCCTGCTGTGTTCTGGCCAGAAAAGCAGCCTGAGACTCCAGGACGGCTGAGGGTGTCTGACACTACATCGATGCACACGACAGTGACAGACAGACAGACAGACAGACAGACAGACAAGCTTTAACCAGGTATGGTGGCACACACCTACAGTCCCAGCACTAGAGAGACGGGGGCAGAAGGAGTCAGTGTTTGAAGCCAGTCTAGATTATAGAGGGAGAGCCTGCCATGATAGATAAAAAACCCTTCTCCAATTTAAAATTAGATCAACAGAAGACATCTCTGTGACATCTGCCAGGGTTTGAACAGGAATGTAATCTGGAATAGGAGTTATGTGTAGGGATTTGTTGTGACACGACTTCAGAGGGAGGGTGGGGAGCTGCCACTCAAAGACTTCTGGCACCAATGTGGAGGAAACTCATGGTAGCCGAGAGGACAGGCAAGGAAACATTTAGCACAGTTCTGGGGTCGGGGAGGGGAACTGGAACCACATCTGATCTCTACCTCCAAACATGATGTCATGGGTGACATCAGAGCAGAGCAGGCAGAGCAGCCCACCCTCACCTCCAGGCTGCACCCTTGCTGTGCCTGGACTCTGAGCAGTTCCTGAGGAGAACTCAGATGAGACTACATGTAAGGAACGGTGAACATTTTTTTTTTTATGGGGCTGAGGACATGGCTCAGTCAGTGAAGTGCCTGTTTTGAGGGTGTGAATTTAAATCCCTAGCACTAGGTCTCATGTAAAACCTGGGTGCCACATGTGTAATTTTAGTGCTGGGATTGGGGCAGAGGCAGGGACCCCTGGAAGTCATTGGCCAGCCAGATCAACCCAATCAATGAGCTGCAAGTCCAGTGAGAGACTCTGTCTCAAAGAGTAAGGTGGAGAACAGAGGGTGGTGACACACACATTTAATCCCAGCACTTGGGAGGCAGAGGCAGGTGGCGCTCTGTGAGTTCTAGGCCAGCCTGGTCTACTTAGTGAATTCCAGGCCAGCCAGAGCTACATAGTGTTGGAGTCGAGGGAGGAGTGGCTTCCCTAACGACACAAACACCAATCTCAGTCAGACAAGGACGGCTTATTGCATGCACACCCTAAAACGGATCGATCAGGGCTGTAGCTTAGAATTCCAGGCTGAGGCTATGACCGCCAACATTTCACATGAGCTCATGTGCAGGTGCAGGAAACGATGCCCTGGTTGGTCGGCTCTGACTCAAGCTATTTTGACGAGGTAGACAGAACCGTTCTAACTGACTTTTATTCTGATGGGTTCTAAGTGAAGCTTATGGTGGTCAAATTTCTTAAGATTAACAAACCTCAGAACATACAGAGCATAACAGGGGATGTGGTCAGCATGACCCTGCTCTGAGTCAAGTTGTTTTTCTGTGTCAATGACTGGCAGGCAGATTACCGCAACAATATGAAATATCTGGTGGGCATAGAACAAAATGGCTTCAGCTATGCTAGGGCAGGACAGGGCTCAACACATAGTGAGACCTTATTTTCGGAGAGAGAGGGAGAGAGCAAGGAAGAAAACCAATATCAACCCCCTGGCCTTCACAGGTACATATGCACTTGAACACACACACACACACACACACACAAACACACACTCACGAACATGTACACACATTCACATATTTTTTTTTTAATAGAAGGAAGAATGGAAGCAAAGAGAAGGAAAACCATTTTCCAGGCAGGCCTCATCTGAAGCAAGCTACTCCTAACAGCACTAACTGCAGCTCAGAGAACTCCATCTTGGAGCTCTTTGAGTTCTTTGAGCTCTCCCATGGCTCTCTGGTTGCCACTGTCCCCTCTGACCCTGCTGGGGTCTCATTTCCTCTTCCCCTGGTTTGGGTTCCTTTCCTTGCATCTCAGGAATTCCTCAGCTGAAATCTTGTGCTGGAGCGAATCCTTTAGTAATCTCATCCGGTTAAAAAGTCAGCGCAGTGGCAGAGTGCACAATGGTGCCAGTCCTCTCAGACCGGAAACTCTTAAATCAGCGTCCCAACCTGTCGGATTGCAACCATGGGAGCACTGTAATGGGGGGGGGAGGGATTGCAACCCTGGCAATTGCCCTCCAGCATCCCTCACCTTGCTATTCTGGTGGTTCCTTTTGTCATCACGGTGGGAACCCTGCTGCTCCATTGTTTTTGTTTTTTTTTTTTTTTTTTTTTTTTTTTGGAGCTGGGAACCAACCCAGGGCCTTTTTTTAATCCCCAACCCCTTGTTTTGTTTTTTAATAGCCTCCTTCTTCTGTTTACTTGGTTTCTTCAGTCGGAGGCTACCTTTCCTCAATGGCGTCCAAGAACTAATTGTGTGTGGAAGTTTTGGGGTAAAGTTTTGGGGAGTTTCATGCACGAAGCAGTCTCACTCACACCTGAGAGACTGATGTCACTGCTCCTCAGTCCCCAGCACCCTTCCCTCTGCCCCATTAAAAACTCCTGCACTGTGGCTGTGTGAGCCAGTCACAAAGCCCGAGTGAAGCAAAGCTGGAAATGCCCTGCCTTGGACATTTCCACAGGATAGAGTGGGAAAGCTTTGCTCCTCTGGGCTGGGATTCCCTGAGGACAGTGGAGCCGGCAACAGGCACCTACCTCAGGGAGTCACCTCAGAGTGCTGTGCTTGCAGGCGCCCCAGAGGTAGGCCCTAGGGGATGGGATAGGTGATACATACCCCGTCCCTACCCTGAACTCTCCAGTTCTTCCTCCTGTTAGAGTATCACAGGAAACCCCAGGATCCCACAGCATGACCACCCACCACAAACCCCAAGTATAGGTTAGATTCCTATCTTGGAAGGGAGTCACATGACTTCAGAACGGCTTAGGTATGGCCAGACAGAGTGCAGACTTTCTTCTTGGGTGCTGTTGCTGCCAATGTTATGAAACTAAATTTTTTTGGTCAGGTAGGGTGATGAACAATTGCAATCCCAGGAATCAGGAAGCTGAAGCAGGGGGTTACCACAAGTTTGAGGCCATTCTAGGATACATAATGAGTACCAAGTTAGGACTACATGCTAAGACACTGTTAGCCGGGCAGTGGTGTCCCATGCCTTTAGTCCTAACACTCAGCAAGCAGAGGCAGGCTGATCTCTGTGAGTCCAGCCTGGTCTACAGAGTGAGTTCAGCATCCAGGGCTACACAGAAAACTCTGTCTTGAGGGAGAAGAAGAAGGAAAAGGATCGAGGAGGGGAGGGGAAGAGGGGAGGGGAGGGGGTAGAAAACAGGAAGAATGGAGAGTGTTCAATTTCAAACCCCTTACAGTGCACTGAGCTGTCTATTTACCCCCATTTATCATATCAAAGCAGACCTGGCTTCCAGTTTCTTTTCAGCAAACCTACCCTGAACTCTCTAGCCCAGAGGTCCCATAGAAGTTCTTCCTTATATAATCCAGACATTTTGGTTACGTGGCTGCCATTTTTGTACCTGTGGCCTCGTGGCTACTGCATCTCCCACCCCACCCCACCCCACCCCACCTCTATGGACCAGTTCAGTATGGTCAGGTCCACTCTGGACTCTCCCAGACATCCCTGCCCTGCTCATGCTCTCCCACATGTCTCTAATAAGCTCTCTTCTCCACCACACCTAGGAGCAGCCAGGTTCTTTCCTTTTTTCATCCACCAGATGACAGAGAAGAAGAAAGGAAGTGTTGATCCCACTGGCTGAGAACAAGTTCCCTAAACAATTTAAAGCCAAATTTGAAGGAAGTTCTAATTAAATACTGGCCAGGTCCAGATCCAGGTTCCCAGGAAAACGGCCCTGGTCACATTTTGCAGGGTCTTAAAAAGGCAAAACCCAGAATTCACCACATTTCTCACCAGATCCAACCAGAGGCAAGCACACGCTCTTACATATTCCCCACCTACGGACCTCCTTGCCCACGCGTGATCAAGCACATCTGCTGTAGTTGGAAAGCAAACTTGTTTAGGGACAGGAAACACTTACATGGCCTGTCGCCTCCCACAAACAATACCATTTCAGGGAGCATCTGTCCTTGGGCAAGGGGCTTACAGGTTACCAGGCATTTTTGTTACAGGGATGTCTCAGGCAAAGTAATTAAAACTTAAAACGTAACTTTGTCTCTCACAGAAGGAAGGCATTTTAATACTTTTTTCTATTCTTTTTCTTTTGTTTTTGCTTTTTTTGTTATTGTTGTTGTTTTATTTTGTTTTGTACTTTGAGACAGGGTTTCCCTGTGTAGCCCTGGTTATCCTGGACACTTCGTAGACCAGGCTGGTCTTCAAACGCAAAGATCTGCCTTCTGAGCGCTGGGATTAAAGGACTGTGGAATTATTAAAAAAGATGTGGGCAAGGGGTCAGGGTACCTTTGGCAGGGAAGGGGGACAAAATGTACCCTTGAGAAATTACGCCACACAACAGATCAGATGTAAGAGGTTTATTTGGGGAAGGGAGAGGAATGGAGACCTGGGGGATAGAGGCTGAAAACAGGGAGACAAAAAGAGGGGGCAGAGATTGGAGAGGCCCCCTCCAATCTGAGAGAGAGAGAGAGATCTGGGGTGACTGGAACCCTTTTATCCAAAACACATACCTGATGCACCTGGCAGGTGACAGATGACGACCTAAGTAGCTGGCAGGTCCCTGAGAGCAGGCCAGTGGAACAGCATGTGCCACCATCGTGTGGCTGATTTAACACTATTTAATAGGGGCTAGAGAAGTGGTTCAGCAGTTAAGAGTTGCTTTTTCAGAGGACCCGAGTTCAGTACCTGTTAAGTCCGAAAGCGCCACATGGAGACGACCACCACGTATGCAATTGGCAAGTGTTCTTATTTCCCAAAAGCAAGAAGGCTGTGCACAGGGGTTGGCCACTTACAAAAATGGCGACAACCCCAGACACCCCAGACTCAGGCCTTTTCATGGGGAACTAGGGGAACTTTAGCTAGGGTTAGGTAATCTAGAACTTCATTGGTAGGTGCTGGGGATGTTATGGGAGTCTGTTCTGACTGGCTTGCGTCCAGGTGATCAGTCGACTGCATTCCTGCGTCATGAACATTTAACCACAGGCTGAGATACACAGGCTGGTCTTTGGATGGGGGATTTTATGGCCTTGTTCCTGAAATGTATAGTCTGTTCCTGGAGATGTTGACTTACGGCCTAGCTCCCGGGACTGATGACTTAGGCGGGTTTATGGTCAGTCCCTGAAGTGGATGACTTTTCTTCTGAAGTCAGTCCTGGCTCTAACATGGAGCACACATCATCTTCTCAGAACCCAGGACCCACACCCGGGGTAACCGCCTCTCACCCTAACTTCAGGGAACCCAACTCCCTCTTCTGGCCTGAGCACTTCCACATATGTAGCAGACACACACACATAAAAGAAAAAAAAAATATAGAATAAATCTAATCTTTTCACAGTTGTACTTTCTGTAAACCTGTTTTTCCTTCCTTCCTTCCTTTCTTCCTTCCTTCCTTTCTTCCTTCCTTCCTTCCTTCTTTTCCTCCCTTTAACTTTTGGCTTTTTGAGACAGGGTCTCTCTTATCTATGTAACTCTGGCTGTCCTGAAACTGACTGTGTAGACCAGGCTGGCCTTGAATTTACAGGGATCCACCTGCCTCTGCCTCTGCCTCTGCCTCTGCCTCTGCCTCTGCCTCTGCCTCTGCCTCTGCCTCTGCCTCTGCCTCTGCCTCTGCCTCTGCCTCTGCCTCTGCCTCTGCCCCTGCCCCTGCCCCTGCCCCTGCCCCTGCCCCTGCCCCTGCCTCTGCCTCTGCCTCTGCCCCCGCCTCCATCTTCTCTGCTTCTGTTTCTGTCTCTAAAACAAATAAACAAACAAACAAAAAATTGTTTTGTTTCAGATAGGGAAGACCTCACTATGTAGCCCAGGCTAACCTTGTTTGTTTTTTGTTTATTTGTTTGTTTTGTTTTTATTATTCTGCCCCCAGACTCTTGACTGCTAGAATTATAGAATTACAAGCAGGTTTAGTTGTGCAAATGTAACATCTTTAGTCAAAATGTTTTTTCACAGCCTGGGCTACATAGTAAGTTCAGGGCTAGCTTGGGCTACATGACCCTTTCTCAATATAAAAAACAATTCCCCAAGGCCAGTTCCATAATCACTCTTTGACCCACTTCCCTGCAGCCTTGCCTAAGAGCATTCCTCCGGGCTTTGCTAACCAGTGAGTGACAACGGCCGTCCCTTTGCATTTAATTTGCATTCATTTGATTACTAAGGTGAACATTTCCCGCACTGTGTCAGCCAAGTTAGCTTCCTCTCTGTCACTTGTCTCTTTCCTTCACCCATCTCACTTCTAACCTTGGCAATGCTCTAAAAGACCAGCGAGACAGCTCAGGAGGAAAAGGTGCTCTCCACCAAGCTTGCCGCCCTGAATTCCATCCCTGGAACACACATCTGGTGGAAGGAGAGAGTTGATTGATGCATGTTGTCCTCCGTCCACCCCCCTCCCTCACATGCACACACACGCTTTCATGAACACACACTGAATTAACAAACATAAATTAAAAAAAAATTTAAAAATTAAAAAAAAGACCAAGTGCTCCAGAGAGCTCCTTATGGCGGAATCCCTCAGATCCTTGTGTGGCGGTCAGTGTGTAGAAGCATCTAGCTTTTTTGTTGTTGCTGGCTGTGTATTCCAGGTGCGGGGGATGGGAGACGGGAAGGAGGGGTCCGGCCCACGGTTAGTGGGAGGGACCCAGATGGTTTCTCAAGCGTCCAGCTTCCT
Source organism: Rattus rattus (assembly GCF_011064425.1). Lineage (NCBI taxonomy): Eukaryota > Metazoa > Chordata > Mammalia > Rodentia > Muridae > Rattus > Rattus rattus. The sequence goes on from NC_046162.1 coordinate 1,331,187, forward strand.
CTGGACCCACACGCTCACTTCTGTTGCTCACCTGACTTCAAGGCAGAGTCGTATGCAAAGTATTTGCTGTTAGGGGAGGAGGGAGAAAACTAGAAAGGGCTCTGCAAGGAAGCCCTTAGCTTCAAAGAGTCAGAAACTGCCTCAGAGTAGGGCTAATGGGTTACTGGATGTCTGCCTGATGTGTGGCCATGGTTGCTTTGAAACACTTTATACCGTTTATAAGACCTTTTCCCTCAACCGTTTATGTCTCCTGGCTATGCCCAGGCTCCAGGGTGAGTCCTCTATTTGCTTCTGTGTCTTCTTCCTAAAACTACTGGGAACCTAGGTACCTCTTATCCAGTGCTTTCATGAACATGCTGGGGAAAATGAGCAAATAGACAGAAACACTTGCCAGTGGAGGAGGCAGAGGCGGGTGGATCTCCGTGAGTTCGAGGCTAGCATGGTCTACAGGGTGAGTTCCGGCCCAACCTGTCTCAAAAACAAAAACAAAAACAAAAACAAAAAAAGAAATAACAATAATTAAAAAAATCAAAACAAAACAAAGAATAAAGTAAGGAAGAAAGGAAAGAAGGAAGAAGGAAGGAAGGAAGGAAGGAAGGAAGGAAGGAAGGAAGGAAGGAAGGTAGGTATGAGTCCAGAGTTCTCTTCCCACAGCTTTGTTTTCTAGCATTAGAGGTGCCTGGTGTCCGAGCACCCACCCTGAAACACAGGGACCTGGATGTGTAGGAGTTGTAGGGGAGGTGGCAACCACTGGGGAAGTCCTGGATGCGGATGCTACCGCCTCCAGGCATTATGGGACCTGGAAGAACAGATTTGTGGTGCAGAGATGTGCACAGCAGACAGAGACCACACAGGAGTGGCGACGGCCACCAGAGGGCCCCACTCTGCACAGCAAGCCCGGGAGACCAAGGCCATTGCACTTCATGGGACCCTGCGCTGCTACCCTGTTGGACGACTGACCTCCCCTGGCTCACACCAACAGGGTGGTGCGACGCTGCACCCTCTGCACCAGAAGGGAAACTGAGGCAGAGCTAGGCCCGCTGTCCAGTGCTGCTCCCTGGCCTGGCAGGATCTGCTGTGAGACATTCAGGATATGGTCCTGCATCCTGACTCCTCGGCTTGGAGGGAGTGGTCTTCGGAACTTCTGTCCAGCTCCGCCCGATGTCAGTCTCGTGCCCCAAATAACTTCCTCCCAGGGATACTTCCGCCGCGGCCTCACGTCCCGGAGCCTGACGGGCGCACCCAGGGCAGGAACCGGACAGCCACCTTGCCGGTCACTATGCCGCCTTCCCAGAACAGCTCTTGCCGCGCCCAGAAGGTGCAGCTCCCGACTGGCAGGGGCGGGACAAAGCTTCCTATTCCCTGAGCCAATCTGCAGATGTGTGTTTGTGTGTGGTCCAGAAGCATCGGCCGGGGCTGCGAGGGGGGGGCCCTCTTGGTTGCACAAGCACCCTCATCTTAGTTCTTCAATGTCTACTCCCCCATCAAGGCAAATAAATCAACCTTGGGCCACAGGTGTCAGATTTAAAAAGTAGGTGCTCAAGTATTGAATGAATGAATGAATGAATGAATGAATGAATGAATGAACGAACGAGTGAAATGGAAGGCCTCTTGGATGGAGTAGACTCTGCCAACTTAGGTGGAGCCTATGGGCAATTGAGGAAGGCAAGGAGTCCTCTGTGGTCAGCTCATATGGGGGGGAGCAACACCTTGCTACCAGAATCCTGGAGTGTACAAAGTAAGGGGTCTGGCCCCTGGAGTTCAGGGCCGGGTCATGGAGTTGGTGTTCTGGGCACCTCCTTCCTTCTAAAGAGGAGCTGGGCAGGCAGGGTTGACAGGTTGGGTGGCATAGCCGAGCTGACACTCACCTCCGGCATAAAACCTCACTTCATGGAGCCTGCACCTCTGTAGCACTAGGGAGAGCTTCTGTCACTGCTGACCAGGACTCAAACGGCCACCAAACCAGAGACCATGAGGCAGCCCCACATCACTGCCCTGCTGCTGTTGCCGCTGCTGCTGAGACCTGGTGAGTTGCAGTGTTGGAGCGGACGGCCCTGCTGCCATCTTTCTCTGTAGGGACCCCTCTGTTCTGCTCTGACTTCCATCGGAGACCCCCCAATCCCTGCTCCTGTCTGAGACTGAAAGGAACCTTCTCTTCCCAGAGAATACACTCAGTTCTCAAATATTCCACCTCAAGGACCTGGCTGGGGAAAGGGCACTGTGGGAAGGTCTGGCAGAGTATGTGGCTGTGGCCTTGAGAGGACCCCCAAGGCAGGGCCTTGGCTAGAGTCACACTACCATCTTCCCAGAGTCTCACTGTGTGCCATGCTCTGAGCTTCGGGCTCCCCTAGAAGCCGCTCTTCCCATTCCACAGATGATAGAGCCTCTACACCTATAGGATTTGAACCTAGGCCTGCAGACTTCCAAGTCCCTAGGCTCACGTGAATTGTGCTTGCCCTCTGAGACTAGGAGCCTTCAGCCAGATTCTGAAGGCTCGACAGAGGGCTAGGGACAAGAGCTGCAAGCCGCAGAGGGTCCCAGCTCCTGCCTTGAGAAGGAGAAGCAGACGCCCCTGTCCATTGTGAGCAGGGGTCAGCAAGTTCTAGTCAGGTGCTCTGCCTACAAGGTCCTTTTCTGTGGGCTGGGCTCCTCTTGACTAGGGAAACTCTCCCACATTCCTGGGCCAGATGGGCCAGCTCAGCAGCCAGCATGCTTCCGTGTCCTCACTTCACCTCCCTGGGCCAGCCCAAGTTACACCAGACCATGTCTCGGCCGGGGCTCTGGGGTTAGGAGGACATTCGTGGGCATCTCTGTGGGGATGCCCCTACCTCCCCCGCTGTCAAGGAATGTTTCTGTCCATGGCCTCTAGCAGCAAGAATGATAGCATTGAAAGCCCATCTCCATTGGGTGTGACACCCTGCTGGCTCCCGTGGGTGGATCAATGGAGGTCACTGCCAAAGCACAAAGCATCCTGCCTTTGGCTCACAAACTGCTGTATCCTGAGGCTGGACCCCTAGGTGACATGCTCACTTTAGCCCAGGGTGACCAGCACCCCAGTAGGCTGCTCTCGCCTTTTCTCAGCCACTCCTATTGGAGGTCCAGGACGGACACAGACTGTCCTTAAGACTCGTAGAGCCTGGGAGCCTCAGCCTGAAGGACTAAGCTGCAGCAGAGACAACGGGAGATGGGACTGGCTGGAAGGAGAATGCATAGAAGGCTCTTGCAAGTTCCAGGAGGAAGGAGGAGGAGGAGGCTTGCAGTGGATCTGTGCCCTTGAGGTCAGAGAGCATCAAGGCAGTATTGCAAGCTGGCTCTCTGGGCCTGGAGAGATCAGTTCCAACTGAGTTCTAACAAGACGGCCGCTCTCTTTGCTCACATTTGCACTTTCGTTTTATAGTATCTTAAGATTTTATTTTTATTTATATGTATCCCTCTTTCGGTCTCTGTCTGTCTCTTTGTCTCTCTGTCTCGTGTGTGTGTGTGTGTGTGTGTGTGTGTGTGTGTCTGTGTGTGTCTCTGTCTGTGTGTTTAAGTGAAGGTTGTTTACCTGTGGAGACCCCAGAGGGGTTGCTGGATCCCCTTGGTGCTGGGAACTGAACTGGGATCCTCTGTAAAAGCCAGAGATGCTCTTAACCAACAAGCCATCTCCCCAGCCCTTTATTTACTTATGGATATTTTTTTACTTGTATGAATGCACAAATATTTGCATGTTTGTGTGTGCGAGGTGTGCATGTAGTGCAGAAGAGGGTCTCAGATCTGCTGGAACTGGAGTTACAGACGTGGGTGCTAGGCCCTGAACCCAGGTCCTCTGCCAGGACACTAGGTGCTCTCAACCACCCAGGCGCTTCATTTACATAGAGACAAGGTCTTATAACATTGCTTCAATCTCATTGTGTAGCTCAGTCTGGCTTTAAACGCCAGCCAATCCTTCTGCCTCAGCCTCTTGAGTGGTGAGCACTGGGTAACGGCTGCGATGGACATACACTATGCATTTCGTTGTAAAGGATACCTTGTGAACACGAGCTCACAAGCACACAAGCCAGAAGTGCAGAGCACAATCCCTGCTTCCCACGACATAGGCCCCTATCTGCTTGACATCCTGCTTTAAGAAACATCTGGTCTGGTCCCCAGGACTCGCTACCTCTTGTTCCTCTATGTTCTGGTTCCTCTGGGTTTCTGGCACTGTGATAAAATACGACAAAATGTAACCTGGGGTGGGTGTGGGAGGTAAAGGGCTTATTTTAGCTCACTCTTCCTGGTGACAATCCATCATTTTAGGGCAACAGGAACCTGAAACAGTTGGTCACATCCAGAGTGGGGATAAATGAATTCATGTATATTCACTTGCTTATGTTTGCTCAGTTCAGGACCAACCCACCCCCTGTGCCTAGGGAATGGTGCCATCCACAGTGGGTTGGGTCTTCCTACATCAATTAACTTAAGATAAACACCCCCGCAAGGGTAAACCCACAGGCCGACCCAATGGAGATGATCCTATATTGAGACTGTTCCCAGCTGATTCTAGTTTATATGCAGCTAATCGCCCTGTCCACAACTGAACCCTATCCCATCACCAAGCCCACATTCTGGATCTTGGCTTCCTGTAGCATTGCAAGCTGCATGGCTGGGAGCCTCCCAGGGAAGACAAGTCCAGTGACATCCTTAAGGGCTCTGGGCACTGCGGGTCATGTATGGATCAGTATAGCCATTTGCTGTCCCTTTGACCCTCCGCATCCTAGAATGGTTTTCTTTTCATCCATCCCTCTGGGCTCAAGTGGTGGGGCTTGGAGAAAATGTGACTAAGAAGGAGGAGGGACCTGACCATGCTGAAACCCCATCCAGTTCCCCAGACCTAACCAAGGGATCAGTAAGTAGGAGAATACAGCCAAAGGTCTGGGGGAATCTGAGGCTGGAATGAAGCTTATGGAGGTTGAGCAAAGGGTGATGAACCCTAGGAATGGACCCCATTCCGATGCCCTCAGAGCTGTGCTATCCTCTTCTCTGTTTGTCCCCCCACCTTGATGGTGGTCCAGTGAAGATGGTCAATATGGTCATACTTGGCAACAGGGCTCAGTCCTCAGGAAGTACAGTCCTGGGAGGTGGTTGCTAAGCCAACTCTACTCCCTGGAGAGCAGAGAGTGACCATGGATGTCTGGACCTCAGTTGGATTTAGAGAGAAGAAGACTTGATCATTCTGAAAGACTGAGAGGAGCCCTGATGGACAATCTGTGGAGGCAACCTCCAGGGTTTCCTCTGTTGTCCAGAGCTGAGCCTTCAGAGAGTAAAGACAGACAGACTCTACATCTCTAGGATTTGAGGCCTATGCACTATCCGCACCTCTGTACTTCAAGACAAATACTGGGGTGCAAGGTGGAAGAAGAGGTCCCTGTGTGCACAAGAAGGGTGTCAGCCTGCCCCGAGCAGGAGGTCAATCCCCTGGTTGTCTCTCCTTGTCCTCAGTGGACAGGGACCTGCGATGAGGCAGGGGCAGGGAGGAACAGACCTTGGCTTGGTAAAGTTGGCTGATGACCCCCCCCCCTTTTCTAATTTGCAGGGACTGAAGGGGCCGAGGCTATGAGAGGTAAGTGGGATCAACTGAGGCACAGGAGTGGCTGGACATTCACATGCACACAGGCGCGCGCACACACACACACACACGAGGAGGAGGATAAGACTAGGAGAGATGCATGGGGCAGCAGGAAAGCCAGTCAGAGTGGCCAAGCAGAACTGGAGTCCAGAAGGCAGCGGAAGAAAAGATCTCCCGTGGTAGAGGCATGAGGGACAAGTACCAGGATAGGTGACACCTACGCTGCTGAGCCATGACTCTCTTTTGGCTCACCGACCCCTTGTAAGACATGACATACAGCCACCTTTCAGGGACCCATGTCCAGCTCTGGGTGTGACTTTTCCTTGTCACATCAACCTTCCTGATCCCGGATTGGGTCTTGTCACCTTGTTATAAGTGAGAGGTCTGAGGTTCATGGGAAGGCAGAACTAGAAAGGGCCATCCTGTATCAAAAGCCTCTGGCACTTGGGCCTCTGATCTGCCAATGTCCTGAGTGGCTCAGGGGCCAGAAGAGGCAGAAAACTGACAAAAAAGTGAGAGCTGGCAGGTGGGGTTTGGGGTGGAGCTGGAACCATGGAACCAGCCCCCTCCTTCAGAGAGTGATTTCATGTTCTTCCAGCCTGTGGGCATCCAAGGATGTTTAACCGGATGGTGGGCGGGGAGGATGCCTTAGAAGGTGAGTGGCCCTGGCAGGTCAGCATCCAGCGCAATGGAGCTCACTTCTGTGGGGGCAGTCTCATCGCACCAACATGGGTCCTCACTGCTGCACACTGCTTCTCCAAGTAAGTAGCCCTGACCCTTTCAGCTTCTCACCAGTGGTTGGGACAAGACAAAGCCTGTGCGCACAACTGTTCAGCACCACGGACAGCACTTCCAGCTGCACACCCCACCCCCACCCCATGCCTGGTCCAGTAACACCCTCCATCTTCCAAAGTTTTCTTTTACGGAAAGGGACAGACAGCCCAGTGTACCGGCTGTTCTTGTAGAAAACCGATGTTCAACTCTCCACATCCCCATGGTGGCTCACAACTTTCTATAGCTCAATTTCAGATAACACCCTCTTCTGACTTAGGCAGGCTTCAAGCATGCACACAGTGCATGGACAAAAAACATTCATAGACATAAATAATTTAAAGTTTTCCTTTGGCTCCGACCCTGTGCCTGGAAGCTGCAACTACTGCCCAAGTTCCTGCTCTACCCGCTGCTGTCAGTGATATCTGGGCTCCTGTTCTTGCAGGCACAGCCCCGCCTCCCTTCACACCAAATGAGAGCTCTCTCTGGTTTGGGGATATCAGATAAGCCTAAGATTTGGAACAGAATGTCCCTCTTCCTCAACCCATTTAAGACCATCTCAGAGGATAGTTCCCAATCCACACGTCCACGTGAGGCACTGGCCTTGGATTTTCAGGGTCTCCAAACATTACACCTCTTTCCTCACAGATCTGAAATTCCTCTCTTCCTTTTATTTATTATTGGGTGTTTGGGGGTGGGGCACGTGTCCCAGTGTGGAGGTCAGAAGACAACATTTCAGAGTCGGTTTTCTCCTGTCACTACGTTTTTGTGTGGACGTGATAAAACCTGGGCATTTAGGCTTGCACAGAAAACACCTGTACCTACTGAACCATCTTGCCAGCCCCTGCAATTATTTTAAAAAGCTCAAAGGTGGCCTACCTGGAGCTCAAAGGCAGGCCTTGGGCTCACTGTACCTCAGAGGGGTGTGTGTGTGTGTGTGTGTGTGTGTGTGTGTGTGTGTGTGTGTGTGTGTTACAGTAGGCTTTTCAGGTAGGATTCTTAGTGCTCCTGTCTTACAAATGAGGAAACTGAGTCACAGGGAACTTGTTAGGTCACCTGGCCACCTGGTAGCCAGGAAAAGATGTTGCAGGGGGCGGGGGGAGGATTTTCAGATTCTACAGTCTTTATCAGGGAGATGACATTTTACTCATGCAAAGAGAAGTGTCACATACTGTGGGTCCCTGTCCTCGTGGAGGAGAGTACTCACTCACACCAGCTCTGCTCTTTCCACTAGCACATCAGACATATCCATATACCAGGTCCTGCTGGGGGCACTGAAGCTGCAACAGCCAGGACCACATGCCCTGTATGTCCCCGTGAAGCAGGTGAAAAGCCATCCTGAGTACCAAGGCATGGCTTCCAGTGCCGATGTGGCTCTGGTGGAGCTGCAGGTGCCTGTGACCTTCACCAAATACATCCTTCCCGTGTGCCTGCCTGACCCCTCGGTCATCTTCAAGTCGGGCATGAACTGCTGGGTCACCGGCTGGGGCAGCCCCAGTGAGCAAGGTGAGGGGGACTGAGCTAGGGGAAGAAGGGAGATAAGTCTGAAGAAGGGCCAGGTCAGCTTTCCTGTTGATGCTGGCATGCATGGTTTCTATTCACATGGGTGGGTGGGTATGAGTGGAGCAGGAGCTGCAGAACTGCTGTGCACATGGGAGACAGGAGAGGGAGGCATGCAGGCCTGGGTCTACTACTGAGGGAAGAAACAGTCCCATTAAGTTTTGAGGAAACCCAGGGAGGGGCAATGAGCTGTGGTTCTTGAGAACCCAGAGCCTCGGGATCCTGACTAAGACTGTCCAGAGCTGCAGGCTGCCTTTCCCTCCCCAGACCGACTACCCAACCCACGGATCCTGCAGAAACTGGCTGTGCCTCTCATTGACACGCCCAAGTGCAACCTTCTGTACAGCAAGGATGCTGAGGCTGACATCCAGCTCAAAACCATCAAGGACGACATGCTCTGTGCAGGCTTTGCAGAGGGCAAGAAGGACGCCTGTAAGGTAGTGTATTATGGCAAAGGCGTTAGAGAAGCAGTTCTCAAACTGTGGGTCCTGACAACTTTGGGGGTCGAATGACTTTCACACGGGTCACATGTGAGATACCTTACATATTCAATGTTTACAATTCCTGAGTGGCAAAATCGGTAGCAATGAAAATGACTTTATGGTTGGGGGTCCCCACAACAGGAGGAACTGTGTCAAAGGGTCACAACATTAACTGGGTTTGGGAACCACTGTTCTAGAGGGAGCTCAGCCCAGGTCAAGGGGTAGACTGGGTTCCATTAGCTGGCAATGATAAGCAAGTCTTGGGTCTGAAATGGGGGCCCAGAAGCTGCATTTCCAACAAACACCACACTGGGTGTATGCAATGTGCAGGCTTGTCCGTGAGAGAACCAGTGGGGAGTTTCCTGGAAGGGGGCTTTGTGATAAACACACAAGAGTACACAGGACCTCTGTGAGGCCAGGGTGGGTTCTGATGGACCTCTGCTTCCCCACAGGGTGACTCTGGAGGCCCACTGGTGTGCCTTGTGGACCAGTCATGGGTGCAGGCTGGGGTAATCAGCTGGGGAGAAGGCTGTGCCCGCCGGAATCGTCCAGGTGTCTACATCCGTGTGACTTCTCATTACCAATGGATCCATCAAATCATCCCAGAACTACAGTTCCAGGGGAGAGCCGGCAGCCAGCAGCAGCAAAGAGACCCCCGAGGCTGGCAGCCCCTGGCAGAGAACTCCGCCCCCTGCCTGGCTGCCCATGCAGTTTTGCTGGCCCTGGGAGCACTGATGCTTGGGATCCTCTAGGGCTGCTCAGCCCGGCAGGTGGAGCCCCACCCACTGTACATTTGTAAATACTGTCCCCCATCTTACATCCCAGCCACTTTTATTTATGTTCACCTCCAGAAAAAAAAAGAAAGAAAAAAGAAAAAGCACCACGGACTGTGTGGGGATCTTTGCGGGGCTTTGGAAGCTAACCTACTGTGAGCTGGGAAGGTTTAGAGGGCTTGGTTCCTGGTGAGGCAGGACCCTTGCAGGCACACCCAAGCCAGGATGCTCCTGACCCACTTGCCCTGTTAGCACCCCACAGCTGCCTCACCACCTTGAATACCAATGGCTGTCCCATTTCAGCACTGCAGACGGTGACAGATACGGGTGGGAGGCAGGTCACAAAATGCCAGAGGCTTCAGTAAGAACCACACAGAGGTTGGGCAGAAGCACATGCTGGGGGCACAGCCTCCAATCTGACCCAACCTCTCTAACATCATCACACAGAGGACCCGTCCACTCTTACACTTCAGGAGTCCCCTCCAGGGGCAACACAGACTTTATGTTCTTCCCTCGAACGAGCGCTGAGGCTCCTTTCTACTGGTCCATTCCTGAACCTCAAACTCCTCACTTTCTAGTAACACAGTAGTGGGGTGGAAAGGACCAGACACTCACAAACCCCACCCTCTCACCGTGCACATTCACATGTGTTCACCTATGCGCTCACGGGCAAGCCTGACTTGCTGCAGGCACTGTTAATTACCAAATGGCTGTCAGGTGTGGTGGCGTATCACCTTTAGTCCCAGCATCCAGGAAGCAGAGGCAGGAAGAACTCTATGAGCTTGAGGCCAGCCTAATTAATATCAGGAGTTCCAGGCCAGTCTGTTCCAAGCTACAGAGTGAGACCCTGTCTCAGGAGAAAAAAACAAAAAACAAAACCCCAGAATGGATCACTTAGCACTTACAATATACCAGACATGCATGAGGAACCCCTAGTTCCTCTTCCCACTGTCTGCTCCGTGGTCTGAGGATGGGCTGTTGAGAGCCTTCTCTAGAGCAAACTGAGTGTCTGGCCTAAGAGTCGTCTACTCTTCCACTCTGCAGAGGAAAGCTGGTGCACTGGAGCCCAGATGAGGGTTCGGGGCAGGTTGTAGGAACGTAAGCTCTGGTCCATCACGCTCAGTAGGCATGAGTAAGTATGAGTAAGTATGAGGCACGCAGGCATCAATTGTGGGTTTGCCCTAGGAAGAATGGCTCTGTCCAAAGGTGGTGGGTGATGCCTTTCCACATGGATTCAGAAAGCTGCATGTGGGCCTAGGCTCACTGTTCCTTTGGGCCCATGGGTACCGTCCAACCAGAGGCGTGGTCCTGTCCACAGGAAGCACCTTGGTAGAAGCTCAGGCATGGGCTCTGCACAGAGTCCGGTAGCTGTGGACTACCTGGGGAATGCTGCACACACTGCCTTTCCTGCCCAGACTGCTAGCTTCCCAGAATCAGCAGAACTGCCCAAGCTGTACCCTTAGTTCCAGTCCAGATAGCCGTAAGGCTGGAAGGCTCTCTGAGGGTGACAACAGACTGCCTGCCTCTGTGCTAGCCTTCTTCTCAGGCATGCCATGTTCTGGGCTAGCCTTCTTCTCAGACATGCCATGTTCTGTGCTGGGAGGCAGGTTGGCATTAGAAGACCTCTCAGAGCAGAATCTAGACCCTTACCCTACTCAATCCCAGGAATTCACAGGATACCTCATGGCCCAGATAACTGAGCACTGTATAGCAGCCTCACCCATATCTCAGCTTGGGCAACAAGACAGCCCTTGTTGGTACCCTTGGGCCAGCGGGTCACCAACCCGGCTGGGTTGACTGCACAACAGGACACAGGATATACAAGCCTCAGGGGCTGCACAGCAGAAGTAGGGAGCAAGTCTCAGGAAACCTGGAAGAGGTTTTGCTCTAGAAGCAGGAGCACACCATACTGTCCCCCAATCTTCTGGATTGACAACACTCCTTCCCCACACTTCACGACATTAACAGCTGCTGAACACATTCATAAATACACAATTTTATTTACTCTTTCCAGGGGAAACTTAGGCATTAAACAGTAAGCTGATAAAATACGGATACCTAAAAAAGTATAAAAGTATAAATATCCCCTTAGAATTTTAGTGAATTAAGTTTTAATATCATTAAATTAAAAAAAAAAAAACAGAAACAAAAACCCCACAAGCCTATCTATTGTCAGAATCATAAACCAAACAATGCTAAGTGTCCAGCGACTCCCCAGAATATTTCCCACGGCCAACAACAGAGCTACTGCCCCAGAGTATGCTGGGGAGGACAGGGCTGCCAAGGCTCAACCAACCCCAGAGACAAGTTTTTATGAATCATTAAGCCAAACATTTAACAACAGACAACAGACCTTAGGAAAGGAAGAGGTCAGTCCTAGACACTGGAGAACTTGATTAATCAGTTACTGGCGGAAGAGAAGGAAGAGGGTCTAGGCAAGAAATTTCTGGAAGCATTTGAAACAAGCAGTGTTAGAGGCCCTGGCGTGCACATGGGCAGCCATGGCGGTCAGTTTGCACAGCTCCCTTGGGAAGCCAGGGGTCAAGAAGCACAGAGCTTGCTTGCTTGGGCCAAGTGTGTGGCCTGCTACAATCCCCTAACCAGCTGAGAAAGGTCTGTTTCAAGCCAGCAGGCGCAGCCTCTGCAGGAACCTTAGCAGCTCCAATGTCGTATCAGATGAACAGAGCCCATGCAGGTTGTGCAAAGTCCCAAACACTCCAGAAATACAAGAGAAGAACTGCATAGTTATACAAGGAAATGAGAGCCAGTGAGGAGGAGACATGTTTGCACTGTAAACATCCTGGAGTGTCCACGTGACCTGGAGTGTCAGCTCCAGAAGCCAGGTGGACAGGCCTCCCGCCCCAGCCTCCATCCCAGGCACAACAAAGGCACTGGTAGGCGCCAGCTCCCCCATGAGCCCGCAGGTGAGACATCTGAGGCAAAACCTCTATCTCCCTCCCATAAAGGATTTAACAGATCAATCCAAAACGTAGCAACACTTTTTAGGCATTTCTAAAGAGTATAAACACCGGGTGGTCTATCCACACTTTAAAAAAGGGATACAAAGTCCTCTTGCCTGGAAAATACAAATTAAGAAGCCTTGATGACCCCGGGCCAAGCTGACAGGCCAGAACAAGAGCCTGGCTCTGAAGGAGTCCAGTCCAGGGAGGTGCCCAGAAGTAGTGATAACGTGGAGACTGCCTTTGTCAGGAGCCTCAGCCGAGGTCGAGAGAAATCAACCAATCATGCGTGGAGGCAGAGCAGCCTCCCTGACTCAAGGATGTGGGCCTCTTGCTCAACAGTGGTGAGCGGCACCCACCCCCCAAGCCACAGTGCACTGGACAGGAGTTGCGGCTACTGCTCCTCCCTCCTGGCAAGGCCCAGGCTGCTTGTTGCAGGCTGTGTGTAGCACCAAGGACCCTGTCCTTCAAATCATCTTCAGGAATGCACAGGCTGGTCAGCAGCATCCTGCCTCAGTCCCACGTAGCACTCAGAAAGAACAGTGAGACCAGAGAGACTGCCGACCCAGCCCTAGCTGCCTCCCTCCCGGTGGGGACGACTGGCTCGACAGCTGGGCTGTCTCTCGCCACCCACATCTGAGGCAAAAAAGGATCCACACCCAGATCTCTAGAGAAATGATCAAAAGCAGGTTTCTTCTCACAGCCATGCTTTCTGCACATGGCGGCTCACTTTATCTTGGGGAAAAGAAAATCATTTCTTCAGCTGTCAGCATTCCTCACATCCTTGAGCCCCGTTCTTGCAAAATCTGAAAAATATCAAATGTAGAGTGAGCATGTAGGCTTTGACCAAGTACCCTGCTCAGAAAGCAGAGCCTGACTTGCTTGGCTCAGCGTTCAGAGGGAACCCTCAACTGTAGGCCAGGACCTCTGCTAGCTGACATAAGCCTCCAGGTCCCCTCATGTCCACCAAATCAACGCCAGCATCCCATCCATTAATGAGAAGTAGGTACGCCCCACTCCATTGGTCCCAGCCCTCTGCTCACCTCAGAAAACCTTCCCAAGCAAGGTCACGTGGCTGCCCTCTATAATTCAGTCTGCTAACCTGTGGCACCTGCTGTCTCCTCACTCTCGGCTCCCTCCCACTCTGGCTGGAAGGCCTGGCCTCCTTAACTATTATACTGCAGTCAGCTGTGTTACCCAGTTGGATGAAGTTCTTGGAGGCCTTTTAAAAACAGGCTGGAGCTGTGGTTGTGCTGTGGCTGAGGCTGAGGCTGAGGCTGTGGCTGTGGCTGTGGCTATGGCTATGGCTATGGCTGTGGCTGGGCTGTGGCTGTGGCTGTGGCTATGGCTGTGGCTGTGGCTGTGGCTATGGCTGAGGCTGTGGCTGTGGCTGTGGCTGCTGGGCTGGGGCTGGGGCTGTGGCTATGGCTATGGCTATGGCTGAGGCTGGGCTGTGGCTGTGGCTGTGGCTGTGGCTGTGGCTATGGCTATGGCTATGGCTGAGGCTGGTGCTGTGGCTATGGCTGAGGCTGTGGCTGTGGCTATGGCTATGGCTGAGGCTGTGGCTGTGGCTGTGGCTATGGCTATGGCTGAGGCTGTGGCTGTGGCTGTGGCTATGGCTATGGCTATGGCTGAGGCTGTGGCTGTGGCTAGGGCTTTGGCTGTGGTTGTGGCTGTGGCTGTGGCTGTGGCTATGGCTATGGCTGTGGCTGTGGCTATGGCTGTGGCTGGGGCTGGGGCTGTGGCTGTGGGTGGCTGTGGCTGTGGCTGTGGCTGGGGCTGGGGCTGTGGCTGTGGCTGTGGCTGTGGCTGTGGCTGGGGCTGTGGCTGTGGCTGTGGCTGTGGCTGTGGCTGTGGCTGTGGCTGTGGCTATGGCTGAGGCTGTGGCTGTGGCTATGGCTATGGCTGTGGCTGTGGCTGTGGCTGTGGCTATGGCTGAGGCTGTGGCTGTGGCTATGGCTATGGCTGGCTGTGGCTGTGGGTGTGGCTAGGGTGAGGGCTGTGGCTGTGGCTATGGCTATGGCTATGGCTATGGCTGTGGCTGTGGCTGTGGCTATGGCTGAGGCTGTGGCTGTGGCTGTGGCTGTGCTGTGGCTGTGGCTGTGGCTGGGCTGTGTGGCTGTGGCTGTGGCTGTGGCTGTGGCTGTGGCTGTGGCTATGGCTGAGGCTGGGGCTGGGGCTGTGGCTGGGCTGTGGCTATGGCTATGGCTGGCTGTGGCTGAGGCTGGGGCTGTGGCTATGGCTGTGGCTGTGGCTGTGGCTATGGCTATGGCTGAGGCTGGGGCTGTGGCTGTGGTGGCTGTGGCTGTGGCTGTGGCTGTGGCTGTGGCTGTGGCTGTGGCTGTGGCTGTGGCTGTGGCTATGGCTATGGCTGTGGCTGTGGCTGTGGCTTGGGTGTGGGCGTGGCTTTGGCTTTGGCTGTGGCTGTGGCTATGGCTGTGTCTGTGTCTGTGTCTGTGTCTGTGGCTATGGCTGAGGCTGTGGCTGTGGCTGTGGCTGTGGCTGTGGCTATGGCTGTGGCTGAGGCTGTGGTGGCTGGGCTGTGGCTGTGGGCTGTGGCTGGGGCTGATGGCTGGGGCTGGGGCTGGGGCTATGGCTGTGGCTGGGCTGGGCTGGGCTGGGCTGTGGCTGGGCTGTGGCTGTGGCTGGGCTGTGGCTGTGGCTGGCTGTGGCTGAGGCTGTGGCTGTGGCTGTGGCTATGGCTATGGCTGAGGGGCTGTGGCTGGGGCTGTGGCTGTGGCTGTGGCTGAGGGCTGTGGCTGTGGCTGAGGCTGGGGCTGTGGCTATGGCTGTGGCTGGTGCTGTGGCTGTGGCTGTGGCTGTGACTGTGGCTGTGGCTATGGCTGTGGCTATGGCTGTGGCTATGGCTGAGGCTGTGGCTGTGGCTATGGCTATGGCTGTGGCTGTGGCTATGGCTGAGGCTGTGGCTATGGCTGTGGCTGAGGCTGGCTATGGCTATGGCTGAGGCTGTGGCTGTGGCTGGGCTGTGGCTGGTGGCTATGGCTATGGCTGTGGCTGTGGCTATGGCTATGGCTGAGGCTGTGGCTGGGCCTGATATGCTACTAAGCCAAAACCTATAAAATGAGCCTCTAGTAGCCTCTAGGGATGGGATAGGATATGACCCCAGGCAGAAAGCCTCAGAGCTGAGAAAACCCCACAGGTAGCCACTTGGTAGCAGCTGTCAGAACTGTGAGCAATCTTCCTTTTCTGTGGTAGTAGGGAGATCTGGCTCTGGGGGGCTATTCGTTTTAAGGACTCAAGAGCAGACCATGTTCTCTCAAACTGCTCCTGCATACCCACCCACCAGCACCCTAAAAACCATGTATGCCCCTAGGAAAGAACCAATAAGAGCTGTGGGGGGCAAACATTGCCATTCTAGCACTGCAGGGAACATCACAGGTCTATGAGACAGTGTTGTCCTCTAGTCTGACAATGGCAAGCTCCACAGATGGGTAATTTCTGAATTCTCTAGGACATATGAAGGTGACTCTAGGTGCCACCCTCTTACTGATCAGCCAAGGTCTCAGCTACCATCAACCCTGAGCAGAGGAGAGCAAGCATGGGTGAGGGCATATGCTGGCAGAAGTGGCAATGGGTCTCTGACAGCAAGACCACCGACCCACACGCTGGGGCTATGCAGCACTATCTGCCTGGATAGCGCAAGTCTACCTCCTGTATGCTCCTGCCTTTCAGTCTCCACAGAGAGGCAGTTTCATCCATGATCTCTGAGAGCTGGGGCCTGCTCCAGGTCTGCCTTGTGGGCACCACTATTTCCTTCCCACAAGCCCAGAACCTCAGAGCTAGAATGACCAAAGCACGTTCTATAAAGACTCTCAGGAAGTCTAGGGCTCAGAAAGACTCTCTCCAAAGCCTGGGCACCTCCTGGTGACCTTCTTCTCCAGCCAACCTGATGGTAGGTATGGCTCCCTTGAGAGTCTGTCAGTCCCACCATGCTTTAGGTTGAGCACCTGCCATAGCTCACACCCAAGGCAGGTCACAGTTGAGTCTCCTACCCAGGTGGCTGCAGAACCCCTCCAAAGGAATGTCAGAACTGAGGTGCTGAAACATAAGCCATAGCCCTAACTGCAGATACTGGAAAGTGAAAGGGGACAGGAAATGTACCGCACTATGGCTTATATTAAATTATTATCCTTTCAGTCAGTACAGTGAGACATACCTAGAGCCAGCTACTGAGGAGCTAACACAGGAACGTCATTGGCCTTAGGGATTTGAACAACCAGTCTAGGCAACAAAGCCGGACTCTATCTCTTAAATTTCATATTTCCTTTCACCTTTTAAATATATTTATTTATAGACAGGGTCTCACTGTGTAGCCCTGGCTAGCCTGGAACTTACATAGACCTACTGCCTCTGCCTCCAAGTACTAGGATTAAGTGTGTCTCATACCTTGTCCTCTTAACTTTATCATCATCATCATCATCACCACCACCACCATCATTGTAATCTATGTACACATGTCACACTGTGTAGAGGTCAGATAACAACCTTCAAGAATTGGTTCCACCCTTACACGGGTTCTGGGAAGTCACAGTTGGGTCACCAGGCCTGCAAGGCAAGTGACTACCCACTGAGACATTCCACTGGTCCTGTTTTGTTTTGTTTTGTTTTGTGAAAGAGTTTCACTACGTAGCTTAGGCTGGTCTTGTACTCAGAATCCTCTTGCCTTAGCCTCCTAAGTGTTGGGATTACAGGTGTGTATCCATCCCTGTGTATCCAACCGTGGTGAACTCTCTTAAAGGGCTAGATTGTAAATATGTTGAGTGTAAAGAGACAAATATACAGCTGCTATATATACACTTACACAATGACTTAAAAGTCAGAAGGCAGGTGTGATGGCCCATGCCTCAGGAGGCAGAGGCAGAAGCAGGCAGTTCTCTGTGAGGTCAAGACCAGCCTTGTCTCCATAGCAAGTTCCAGGCCAGCCCGAGCTACACATAGTGAAACAATGTCTCAAAAACAAAAAAAAAAAAAAAAAAAAAAAAAGGTACAACTCCAAATGGAAAAAGACATAATTAGTTCCAGGGCTGGGATCTAAGACCACTCCTCCCTAGATACTCCTTGCTTTCAAGATGCCAGCCCAGATACCTGGATGGCCAGGTGTCTCCCCACACTCACTGTGCACTGAACAGCTCAGGGCAATAGTGAGTGCTCCCAGCCTGCAGTTGCACTGCAATGCTCCTCTTAGGCAATGCTTATGTTGCTAAGACTGGTCTCGCTCCCACCTACGCAAAGGCAATGGTCCCTGCATAGGAACCAACAGGTAGGCCCTACTGAGGTAATAGGTCACTCGGGTTCTAGCATAGATCTGGCCTTCAAGATGTAGATTGTAACAACAGGATGAGAGGACTGGGTGGAGGAGAATGTGGGGCTGAGGGCCTGTTTAATCCTAGTGGAGATGGACCTGAGTCCCTGAGATGAGAACAAAACCCCATGCATTTTGACATTGTTATACCAAGTTATGTGAGGCTATGATCTTATGACTGACAAGATGGCCACCCAGAGGCTGCAGGTGGAACTGAGTGAGCACTCATTTCTCAGCCCCAGGAAACTCCTGTGTTCACACCCTCAGCCCCAGGACATACCTGTGTTCATTCCCCCTGCCTCACATGACCCAAAGCCCCCATCCTGTCCATGGTATCCGGGGAGAGACACTATGACAGAGCAGTACCCAGCAGCACCAGCATTTCAGCAACACCTCTACCCTTGTCCCTCCTACAGGGAGCTCTATTGCAGATACATAGGTACAACTAACTATCAATGTTTCTGTCAACTACAGGACATACAGAAGCACAGAGGAGAGGTGGAGGCGAAAGTCACCAAGGGTTACGGGGAAGGAGACTATAGTGCTGGGTCTACTTAAAGGGCTGCAGAGCTCACCGTGACATTTACGTTTAATCTGAGTCACTGCCTTGGTGCCTCGTCTCCGTGTCCTCTCTGTCACTGGTGTGAACGGCAGGAAGTAAGGAAGAAGACAGCTGTCAGCCCAGGCCGAGCAGTGTAGGCCTGCAGGAGGGCTAACCAGTATATCATCCAGGGAAAAACCTTGGGGGATTCTAGGTTTGGCTGAACTGTGTAGTCCTTCACCTGCAGCAGGCACTTGCCCTTACAGCTCCCAGGCAGGCCAAGGAGCTGTGCCCTAAGGGGGCCTTTATTGTAGCCCTGGCTCCTGGGAAATGACTTAGTGGACCTGGCTCCATCAAAAGCCTACTCACTGCATGATAGAGGTGGGACCTTGGTCAAAGGGGCCGACATGGAACAACCACTGGGCAGATGTTAAACAGCCCATCAGTAAATCATGCTTGTAGAAGGGGGTTCCAGATTCACATTGGGCCCAGAGAGGTTCCCTCATAGGTGAGGTACTCTGTGTCACACAGGGGAAAGACTATACCTGATTACACAGAAAGCTCCCTTGCAAGATCTTGGCCCCAGAAATCTCCTCTAATAGCTAAGGCTATTAATTCTCTGAGACAAAAGGAGGCCCTGAGCCTGAGGGCTCTCACTGCAGCTGGTACTAGAGGCAAGGTCCTCACTCACTTGGGGCTTCCCTCACACTCACAATCAGCCTGACTCCTCACAGAAGCTTGGCCCCAACAGCCCTTACTCCTACCAATCCCATTTGAAACAGGAAAACACTGTGGCAGTACCAGGTGGTCACATGCTCAGGGGACATCTGTAGACAGGGATCAGTGTGAACATGGTAGCTGCTGACCATAGAGGACACACGTCACAGAAGGATGGCTCAGTGTGCACACGCTCCCAAGCTCCTCTCCCCTAGATCTGGCTCTCAGGGTTCCCCACAGCTTTGGGGCCCTGGGACCTACTGCTGTCAAACACACTCAGAAACGGTGCTATTGCTCTATTCAGAGCCACATATTTTTGAAGTGAGAAATAGGGACAATGAGACGACTTGGGGCCATGCCCGAAGCCTCCTCATAGTCAGAGTAAGTCCTCTTGGCAGCTGTAAAGCCATGAGGAAGATGAGCTTTGATAGAGAAAGACGGGCTGTGTTGAGTTTCATTATGAAAGCCGTAAATTTAGGGAGGAAAAAGGCTTTAAAAAAATAAATGTATGAGAGAGTCCTGGCAATGCTCACAGACAGGAATGCCCATCTACGGTTAGTTCAGAGACTCTAGAAGGTAGGGATGCCCACTTGACCTAAGACACAAGGGGAGGTTTGCCCCAAGCCGGGTGCTGGGACTCTGGCCTCCCCAACCTGCTGCTGAGCCTGAACTCTTAACACAACTCAAGCCATCCTCTGCTGGGGCAGCAGTGGCAGAGGGGCTAAGGACACAGGCTAAGGACAGGATCTCAGGACGTTCTGAGGGTGTACTGTACCAGGCAATGGTAAAGACACCTGTCACATCACAATGTGGGGTAATGTGGGAACACTGCTGAGAACTAGTTTCCTGGAGATCCCTGGAGAACTCTGCCCTCACCCCCATTTCTTAAGTCCTCACCCTAAAGACCAGGAAAAAATGGAAAGCCCTAGGGAGATAGATGCTACCAACTAAGGGTCAAGTTGCCATCATGCCTCTGAGTAAAGCTCACCATGTTCAGCCTATTCTCTCCCAAACTCATAAAGCCCCCATCAACGCCCTGGGCCTTACCATGGTCACCATGACCTTAGATTCCAGCCTAAGCAAAGCTCTTAGACTCCAAGCTCCTACTGAGCGGACTGCAAGGCTCTACAAAGCCACTACGAAATGACCCCAATGCTCAGGAACCATCCAGTCCAAACCAACAATGTACACTGTGGGGACAGGTGCATCTGTCAGCCTGAAGGCCTTCAGAGGAAAGGTCACGGAGAGTGGTCACTTGAGAATAATCTACAAGCAGACGAGGCAGGTTGCCCTCTCACCCTTGGCTAATACTGCTCTCTACAGAAGACAGAAGAGCCCAGCGGCCTGGAGGACAGGACTGAAGGACAATCTCCTTTACACACTAAAGCAAATGTGAAAGACCAATGGTGCAGCCAAGGCAGCTGCTGTGCTCTGAGGAGCTGCCCTCAACTTATGTCCCGAGACCTCCCGTGACACCCGAGGCTGCTTCCAGAGAAAGCAGCCACAGTGAAGTCCTACTGTGGAGGCCAACCAATTGGACATGAGGCTTAGACACTGGTAGGGGTGACTCTGTCCTGTGGCTGTGGAAATGCGTGCTAGAAAGACACCTGGGTTCTAGCACAACAGGTGGCTTCATGGGAAGAGCTTTAGCCACCGAAAGACCTCACAACTAAGAGTTTACAGGAAACAACTAAAGTCAGTGAGGAAGAAGCAGCGAGAAGCAGCCCCCAGTGCCTGCCCCAAGGACAAGGCCTGTCCTACGGCTCACCTTGGCTTTCTCACTTGGTTCACTGGTCGTGCCATACGGGGTGTTGTGCAGCTCCTTGGAAACCACGCACAGGAACTCAGCCTGATCTTCATTTCCATAGTTGTAAGAGGAGCCAATGCTGACCAGCTAGAAAGGAGATACAGCCTGTGACAATGTGCAGTGGCTCAGGTGTACCTGGCCCTCAGGAGGAAGAACATGGCACAAATTGTGGAAGCTCAGGGAAATGAGCGCTAGCTGTAGCCAGAAGGTTTTTCCATAGACCTAACGGGAAGCAAACCCCCAGTGCACCGTAGGAGCCCACACCTGCACCCCCACATAATTACACAACATGCTAGGACAGGCTCTCTCTGCAGATACTGAGCTTCTCTTGATGCTCCTGGCTGGGCCTTAGGGGATGATGACAGGCTACCCTGGGTGGAGGAGGGGGAGTAGTACACAGGTTAAGGTAGGTAGGTGAGAGCTGATGCCGGAGTTCATGGACAAACACCACTTGAGGACCTATTGCTGGTTGTTCTTCTATCTGACGGCAGCCAGCAACCCTCCTGGGTAAGCAGGACCTCTGCAGGCGAAGTCTAGTGTCCACCTGAGGCAGAGAATCCCAGGGCTGGGCTAGGAAGAGGCAACAGCACTAAAAGCCTGGAGCACTGAATGAGCCTGACCCTGACAGACATTGATGGTGGTATCTTGCACTTCCCTATACTCTCATATGTTCTCACACGCCTGCCTCCTAAGCCTCCAGGTCACCAAGTGTGCTACTAGGGCCAGGACCACGTCCATTACTCCAGCCATGAGTCCGAGACAAAGCTCAAGATAGACATCAAGCACATTTGTTCCTTTAAACACAAAATAGCTCAAGATAAACTGAGACCATAGCAAGAATGCCAATGTCACACTGAGGAAGCAGGAGTGGCTCAAAGGCCACTGTGGTCTCTGCTCATTTGTCTATACATCAGAAACAGAGGGCAAGAGAGAATCTACCACATGTGTAAGCTACCATACCAGTCCCTCAGCAATGGGAGACCAAGTGGTTGGAAGGGGTGGACCCCACCAGGTGAGACTGACTGCAGTGGTGCTGGTCTGGATCAGGTAGCTGTGAGAGGTCCCATTGAGGGAAAGCATAAGCCCCTGTCCCCCAGAGATTCTGTATCCTCACCAGGCAGTTCTGTTTTGACCTAACACTGCCCCTAGGTGTTCCTAGACTGGACTGGCCACTCAAAGGGACTGGGTTTCATCCTGGTTCTCTGAAAGCTTGTCACTTCAGTGCTAGTCACACTTGAGGAAGCAGAGTGTAGTTTACGAGCCAGCATGACTCAGGCTCTCTGGGTTTCACCAGAAAGAACTGATAGCACAGAGGTCCAACCAGGGAGACTGCACAAAGGTCAGAATCGAGGGGAGAGAGGACTGCCCGTGCTTTGGGTCTAGGATCTTCCAGGACAGCTAAGGACAAAGTCTTGAGGTTGGTTATGGGAGGAGACTCTCTTGCAGCCAGAAGTCACAAGACTTCAGAGCAAATAGCACTTGGCTACAAATGAGGCGACCCAGTTCACAGATCTAGAAAGGGTGACAGCTGCCTTCCAGAGCACAGCCTTTCTTGGGCCACATGCCAGGGACATGATGGGTAGGTTTCTGACGTGATTCTGATAGGGTCTGGGCACAAGACACATGCATACTCAGCCCATAAGACCTGCCAGGCCCCCCAGGAGGACAGAGACCAGGCAGGAAGCACTTAATTCAGCTCCACACACAGAGTAAGTACTGGACATGGCACACAGCATCCTCAGCGGAAGAGCTGGCATTAGGAAACCACCAGAGTCGGAGAGGACAGGGACTAGGTAATGGTCCCTGGGACCTGAAGGTTCCCATGAGCCCCCACTCCTCACCTGCTCAAACTTCCAGCCGTCTGACATGGTGGACACCATCTGTGTGAGCTCCTCCTCCTGGCACTGCAGCACACGGTACACGTGCTTCACTGGCATCTGTAAGGACAAATGCCCCATGAGGTCAGGCTCCATCATGCCCCAAGCAACCCTAGCCTTATACCATCACAGGCCAGCGTTCAAAGCAACCTTGAACACATCCACACAGCCAACCCACAGCCTCGGCAGCTGCTCCTGCAGCTTTTCTGTTCCCGTCAGACATTTCTACTCCTAACTTCCAAAACAAAATGACTCACGTTCCTCAACTTCTCGGAGCACCTGTGGCTAGATATGAACACACAGAAAACCTTTGTACCCTCATGCAGGGCTACACAATTTCTTGCTTAATCTTCCCTGCCCAACAGGGATTCTCCTGGGCAGTTCCAGGCAGACTTTGGTCTTGGATGTGGGGTGGCAGACAGCCAAGAGACAAGTCTGCTCTTCCCCCAGCACGTAGAGCACAAGGGTCCCGGGCTGCTGTTACTCAGGTGGCACTTCATGCTAGTGGCAAATGGGTATCAGCAAACACTGGCTTTGCTGTCACCCAAGTGCATCGAGTGACAATGGCTGTCACCTTTCTGTGAGGCCTGGCCCGGCCGGGAGGATCTTTTACCTCCACAATGTAGAAAGAGACTGAAGTAGTCAGATCACATAGTCCTGAGTGGAACTGGGGAAAAGGGGAAAGAAGAGGCAAACCTGGGGGAAGCTGGGGGGTTATGGGGAATCTTAGGACCTTTCTAAGGCCCTGATGATGAGGAGCCTCCTCCCTTCTAATAAACGGAAGGCTTGGTCAGACGAGCATATGTTCCACTCCCAGCCATCAGTGAGCCAGACAGGCATGGTCTAAAGGTGTACAATGGGAAAGTGCCCAGGAGACAATGAGAGGCCTTTCAGTGGCCCAAGCCTGGGTGTTGCCAGGATGCACTTTGTGAGCTGGGTGAGAGGGTGTAACCACTCTCGAGTGCAGAGCTAGTTTGCTGATAAGACCAATGCTGAGACCTTCCTCGAGGTGGGGCACTGCCTACCTCACATGGCACTCAAAGCACATACACTTGCTGGGCAGCAGAGGCCTTGAGAAGCCCAAGTCTGCCCAGCATCTGTGCCACCTGCCTCCCAGCTCGTGCTGCTCTCCTCTCTGCCATGCTGGCCACAGGCCTTTGTGCTTGCAGATCAGGTCTTGATATTCTCCCATCAGAGCCTCTCTGCTCTCCAGAATCTTCCTTCTGCTCACAAGGCCTCCCTCTCCTCTGTGCACTCACCACACAGCTTCCACAGAACTGCCTATCTCCACTGACTGCATGGACTCCCTGGCAAGGGTCCCTTCATGGCAGAGGAGGAAGAAGTCCTGGGGCACCAGGATGCAGATAGGACAATTCTGGTCCAAGGTCACATACAGAGAAGCCACACCTGCTTACATACTAAGCCCAGAATCCACTGGCGGATTAGTCACTCATCTCACCTGGGATGTTTTGCTGTCTCGTTCTCTAATTTTGTCCTTTACAAGTTTTATTAGTGAGGTGATATTGTAAAATTCTGCTTCCTCCAACACTCCTGAAATAGAGGTAAAAAAATGTGATTTCTACTAGAGCAGACCAAAGCAAGTAAGAACCTCATCCCCGCCCCGCCCTAAGCCGAGGCTCTTGCACACAGCTTATCCCAGCATCGTCACAGACCTTTCCGTTCTCAGCGCTCAGCACAGGACTGAAAATGTCAGTTTACCAGACCTGGCACCGTCACTCCAGGTGACACATGCCGGCAGGAGCCCTGGTCTCAGCCCAGACACTGGGAAACAACTGACATTTTTCTCTGCAGCCTGAAAGGTGTCTGTCTGTCCTGGCTCTTCCTGTTGAGAACCTGAAGACGCCAGAACCATGTGGAAGCCATGGACTCCTGCATGTGTCCCAGCCACAGACGCCCCATTTCCCTGCCCAGAGTCACTCCTGGCTCCAGAGCTACCCCACAACCTGCTACCTAATGTCTCACAGGTAGGACTCAAAGGTCCCAGAACTGCAGGAGCCCGGCTTCAGGGTGTGCTCATGTGCACAGCCGATGTGCACAGCCTTCAGGGTGTGCTCATGTGCACAGCCGATGTGCACAGCCTTCAGGGTGTGCTCATGTGCACAGCCGATGTGCACAGCCTTCAGGGTGTGCTCATGTGCACAGCCGATGTGCACAGCCTTCAGGGTGTGCTCATGTGCACAGCCGATGTGCACAGCCTTCAGGGTGTGCTCATGTGCACAGCCGATGTGCACAGCCGATGTGCACAGCCGATGTGCACAGCCTTCAGGGTGTGCTCATGTGCACAGCCGATGTGCACAGCCTTCAGGGTCTGCTCACGTGCACAGCCGATGTGCACAGCCTTCAGGGTGTGCTCATGTGCACAGCCGATGTGCACAGCCTTCAGGGTGTGCTCATGTGCACAGCCGATGTGCACAGCCTTCAGGGTCTGCTCACGTGCACAGCCGATGTGCACAGCCTTCAGGGTCTGCTCATGTGCACAGCCGATGTGCACAGCCTTCAGGGTGTGCTCACGTGCACAGCCGATGTGCACAGCCGTCTTTGTGTCTTGCTCTCCTACTCCTACAGGGGAGCCACACTAGACCAGGCCGGCTCAGAGTAACCCATGGCATGGCAACATGGGAGAGGTGGGGAGGGCTGAGGAGTGACGGATGAAAGGCTGCCAGGCAACAAGCATGGCTAGGTCTCCATATGACAACCGACACAGTACCAGGTCATCAGGGACCCTATGAGACCCTAAAGAAGGGCCACAATTCAACCCAGATTGACTGCCAGATACAGGAAAGGTGTCAGAACTTCCTAAGGTCTTCTTAAAATGGCCCTAGACTTTCTGAGTCAAGACAAACTAGCCTAGTGCTGTGTGTCCTGTGCTCTGTGACCAAGCAAGAAAGAATGGTGGCCAGTGAGGAGGCTATGCAAAACGCACAGGATCCCTGAGTTGATCTGGAAGAAGAGCAGGCAGGGGCTCCATACTCTACTTCCCAGGACACAGCCACATACTTCGGAAACCAAAGTGGCCATGAGACCTGGGAGAACCAAGACACCTGAAACTGTCTACACCACAGCCTTTGGCCACTTGGTGCACATCTTGGCTCCTTCAGCAATGCAGTCCCTGACGGAGGCACTTTCAAGTAACCAGCCAGCACGTCTGCCAGGTACAATGTGGAGCTCCTGTGCCTGTTAAAAACGGACAGCTCACCTTCCTCTGCGAGGTCTCTGTTAATAACCAACTTCCCGTGTCTCAGGTAGTTCAGCACAGGCCCAAAGTAGGTGGGGTCTCTGTCGATTAAGTAGGCGCCCGTTTCATCCTGCAAAGAACAAATGCTGTCAGTTCCTGTGTAGACACCAGTACTTCTGCAGTCAGACTAAGGCCAGACCACACAACAGCGCTAGCTGTGAGGATTCCACAACTGCACATGCACCTGTCTCAGGGACCTTTGGAACACTCTGCTTCTGCTATGGTCTAAAGCAAGTCAGACCGTTATCTAGATTACCTCCCTGTGTCTACTGATCTGAGCCAACCAGGTATTCCTCCAGCTCCAAAAGCCTCTGAGAAAGAGCTAAGCAGGACTGATAGCCACAATTCAATCCCTCCCCTGCCCCCATCACAGGACTGGACAGCTATGCTGTTTAGGCCAGGATGGCTTATGACACTGCCACGTAACCTAGGTAGGCTTCCGATTTGCCATCCTCCTGCTTCAGCCTCCTGAGTGCTAGGACTAGAGGTGTGTGTACCATACCTTGCTCCATACTCATTTCTAAGACTCTGGAGACTTGGGTTTTGGCGACCCACTCTCCTTGTTTTAGAGCATCTTGGAGCAGAGGTCTGAGACTGGGAAGTCCAAAGGGCAGTCCAGTGGAGAAAGCACCTCTAATACTGAGCCCCAAAGCCTACTCTCAGGAGTCTCCTACAGCAAGTGAAGCCTGGGGCGGTGGCATGTGTAAGTGACCACACAGGGTACCTTCATTTCTTGCCGAACCACAGTCCTCGGGCTTTCACAGTGACTACATTCTGTGATCAGCAGTTTGTGGGACAATATATGCACCAGCCCACTAACTCGGACCTGGTCACAGACCTGGCTGGGGTCAGAGGAAGTGTAGCATTGGGGACTACCGAAGAAGGTGATGCATAGAAGCTACAAAGACACATCCACCCCCAGGGTGTGGGCCAGTGAGTGTCTAAGGCACGGCCATCACCCATTTTCCCATCAGTAAAGCCATGCCAAGTACCAGGGACAGAAATTGACTTCATAAATGGGAAACACAGTGGCTTCCCAGACCAGAACACCGTCAGGGGCTCCTGTAGGTTCAAACCATGGAAAAATGCTATACTCACTGCCCTGTGGGAGCAGCCAGTCAGTCTAGGCACAGAGGTACAGAGGAGTATGGGGCACATGTATGGGGTTCCCTGAAACCCTTGGATATAGCTGCTCATGGGTAGCAGAGCTCATAGAGGTCTCAGCCACAAAGCAATAAGCCTTCAGGGGCTCTGTCTTCACAGACATCCATTTCTGTATTTGGGGCAATAAAAATTGGGGTTTTCAAGGGTTCTTCTCAACACTGACAGACACGGAATGATAGAAACTCACTTTTCTTAGATCAAAGGGAGAAGCCTGGGAGGCAGGGATAGTGGAAGCCAGTGGCTTGCCCTAAGTTCTCTCCTCTTCCTGGGTTCCTGTTCTACCTAATGTGATTGTCCTTATACCCTAGCCCTCCCAATGCCATCCTTGTCCCCTCATCTAAGGACAACAGGTCATACTTCCACAGGGCTCCCCATTCTGCCACCCTTTATTCTTACAGTCATAGGGTGGGGCAGGGGTGGGGTGCCTTGTGGACCCATCATCGGAGCAGGCCAAATGAAGGAGGCCAGCATTCAAAAGGGCAACGTCAGCTATTCCCACATTACAGAAAAAAGAATGGTCCTACCACAAGAGCTCTCTGCTCTGTTTATGTGGAAGTCCCCTGTAGTGTGACATTTCCACATCACCATGCTCAGGAATATTCATAGCACAGTGCCCCCTTGACAGACCACTGGTAAGTCAAAAAAAAAAAAAAAAGTCAGTGGGGCGGGGCTCATCCTGGGGCCCGATACTCTTGGGGCCTCTCTTGCCATGCTGGCCATGGCTTCAGAGTCCAGTCTCCCCTGGCAACAAGAAGCCTAAAGTCCTCCTGAATAATAAGGGGGAAGGTGGTGAGGGGGGAAAGGAAGGAAAGGGAGAGGGAGGAGAAAGCTGTCTATTGAGTGCCCTCACTCAGCGGCCTCCTGGAGGCTTCCAGAATAACAAGTGGCACAAGACTATATGAAAGTGACCCAGGCCTCCCAAGCCCTAAAGGATGAGCCATGGGCCATTATGACGGATTAGAGGAGCCATTAGCACTGGATTTGCTGGCTCTGGCTCTTGGCCTGAAAACCATGAAGTGGTACTGAGCCTCAGCCCAGCCATGTTCACTTGCACAGCTGGCCGGCTCATGTGGCTGGCTCTCACAGAACATGCCCTGTAGGAGGCAGCCTTTGGACAAATGCTTTCAAAGATCTGCTCTCTAACGCAAAGCCCCTCTGGCCTAGAAAAGGACACGTGACCAGAGGCCTCTTTCAGGCAAATGATCAGTTAGGATGACACTGTCTCAGAGCACTTGAAGTGAGATCCTGGCCACGTATGAATGTCTAATAGCCGAGGGCTGCTTCTCTCTGTCGTAGAGCTGAGGGCTCATCACCATGAACTGAAGACTTAACTACAAGTTCCAGGAGTGGCAAAGTAGGGACATGGGGACAGCAGTCCAAGGAAACTTCTTACAGCTTCAGACTTTCTACCCAGTATCCTGTGCTTGGAGCCCAGAGTCCTGTTTGCCTTAAACCCAGCCATAAAAGAAGGGCAAGTCATGTACTTCGTGGGGAATCTCCATTTGCATCCAGTAAAAAAGCACTTTAGATGTGGAGACTTCCAGAAAAGCAAGACAAAAGTAACTCAAAAAGTTTGCTGAGCTAGGCTAGAGGGCAGGATGAACCTAACACATCCATAGTCCTATGTGATTATGAAGGTCCCAGCACCAGGCCTCCTGGTCACCCAGGGAAAAGAGCACGTGCCAAGGATGGCAGGACAGAAACACATTGGAAATGGAGTCAGGGAGGTATCAGGCACAGAGTCTCAGAACACCAACTGTCACTGGCTGGAAAGTAAAGCAGTGGTACCAGGTGAGGCAGTGTGGCCTACACGGTGCTGTGTCCAGAGGGGTTCATGTCCATCATCGAAAGCAACCCGAGGAGAACAGGGTTTACTTGTGCTTACAGAGACGGTGGAGGAGTGCTGCTCAACTGCTCGTTCTCATCGCTTGCTCACCTCCTTTTATAGCTCCAGCCCAGGGGGTAGAGGGCACCACCCAGTGAGCTGGGCACTCCTACATCATTCACTGATTATGGTGGAAAAACAAAAACAAAAACAAAAAATCTGACCACAGGCTGGCCCGCAGGCTAATATGATGGGGATAATTCTCTCCAGTGAGGTTCCCTCTTCCCAAACGACTCTAGATTGTTGTTGCAAGCTGACATAAAATTGACCAACAGGGTTGGAGAGAAGGCTCAGAGGTTAAAAGCACCTGCTGCTCTTGCAGAGGACCCAGGTTTAGTTCCCAACACACACATAGTAGTTCACAACCAACCACAAGTAACTCCAATCTCAGGGGATCTAATAACCTCTTTGGCACCAAACATACACACAGGGCATATACAAAGTACAGACAAAACACTCATGAAATAATAAAATACTTAGCCAGGCAGTGGTGGCACACGCTGTTAATCCCAGTACTCAAGAGGCAGAGGCAGGCAGATCTCTGTGAATTCAAAACTAGTCTAGTCTACAGAGTTCCAGGGACAGTCAGAGCTACACAGAGAAACCATGTATTGAAAAAACAAAATTAAATTAAAAAATAAGATTAACCAACACAATTGACCAGTTGTCAACTTGACACAGAAACACATCACTGTTAAACTATAACCTTTCCTTTCTTGTTGTCCTCAAGATGTCATTAATATCGAAATCACAATATAAAACATAATGCAAACTTTGAAAGTTCCAGTCTATAAATATTCAAACTTTAAAAGTCTTGTCTCTTTTTTTATTGGATATTTTTATTGGATTTTTTTCATAAAAGTCTTGTCTCTTAAAAATATCCATAATCTCTCTAAAACTCCAAAGTCTAGGCTCACACTTAGACACTCATAGGAATCAAGGGAAATTGGAGGATCATTTCCTCTACATTTCATCTCACAGCTCTCGGGCAGTTTCTTCTGGCGGCTACTCAGGTCAGAGTAGGTTAGCTGCTTCAAAAGCCACAGACCACAGAGGCCAGAGGCTGAAGAGGTAGTGGAGTATGAGCACCACTCACCGATTCTTTAGGAGCTGTAGGTTGATGTCATCATGCAGGTGAAGGCACACAAAGTAAAACAAGGCCTGACATTGGACGAGAAGGAAGGGGGCGGGAACAGAGGTTAAAAGGAGCGAGAAGCAGGAGGAAGGAGCTGGGAGAGCATGGCAGCACATGTTAAGATTCTTCCCTGCGGGGCTGGGGATTTAGCTCAGTGGTAGAGCGCTTACCTAGGAAGCACAAGGCCCTGGGTTCGGTCCCCAGCTCCGAAAAAAAGAACCAAAAAAAAAAAAAAGATTCTTCCCTGCGCACAGATACAGGTTGTTATGAATGTTTTTAAGGGATGGGTGTGTACAGGAAAAGTGCTGTCTAGGGGTTGGGATTTAGCTCAGTGGTAGAGCACTTGCTAGCAAGCGCAAGGCCCTGGGTTGGTCCCCAGCTCGAAAAAAGAAAAAAAGAAAAAGAAAAGAAAAAAAAAAAGTGCTGTCTAGATGGGCAAATTATATCTTATCAATTGGATCAGAGTTTAATTGAGTTCAAGAGAAGGTGTGGTGGCGGGATGCACCAAGTCCGCCACCGAATTGGGATGTGTGAGCCTGGTGTGGTGAGAACCCGCCAAGGGAACTGTGAGTGAAAGCAAAGCAGGGTGGCAAGGTGCTGCACTGGAACGGCTCGCGGACCGTCCGGTTAGAGAGTCCCATGGGGGTAACATGGAGCGGCTGAGATAAATCAGCGCTAGCTCTCATGGCCCACCGGAGCCGGAACTAGTGAGGGTGTGACTGCCAGGTATGAGGATGTGTCTGTGGGAGACCTCAACTCCATAGGCCAGAGTCCAAGGCCAAAGCCCATACCCCAGTTCCCACCAGGATACACATGGCAATGCAGCTTAGGGCCCACTGTGGGAGCACTCCGGGCGATATTTATGCTTGCAAGGCTGTGCTGGGAGAGGGACTGGTGAGCTCAGCACTGCAGTCCCAGTGTTGGTAATAGAGCTTAGGGCCTCCAGCCTAACACAGCAAAGAAAACCAGGAAACACACGTCCAAATACAAGACTTCAGTTCACTCACATAAAATCAGTAAGATGGCTGTCTGTCTGTCTTATTTTTGAGGCGGTATCTAATCATTATATAGCCTTAGCTGACCTTGAACTCACTGAGATCCACCTGTCTCTGCCTCCTGAGTGCTAGAATTAAAAGTGTGCTCCTTCCATGTGGCCCCCAAGAAGGCTAGATGTTGACTACAGTAATTTGGGCCAAATGAGACAGGGACCCTATCATCTTCTATGCTAAAAGCATACAAGATGTGGAAGGAAACCAGTTTTGAAACTCAGCAGATTCAGAGTAGCCAGGAAGCAGTCAAGAGATATCACTGGGGTCTTTGTTTTCTCTTCTTCTCCTCAGTCCTGACATGAGTTAGGGAAGCCTATGTTGTATTAGTATGGTGGGAAGGGTTTGTTTCTCCATAAAAGCACCGAGTTAAGACTGCTTTCTCCACAACCATTTACCAACCCCTCCTCCCCACTTCTCAGTGGATCTGTGTCTGACCTACTTATGGCAGTACTGGCTGGAATATGGCATAAAAAAGGGATCAAGGACTTAGCTCTGAACATTCCGTGAGAGCCAACCCCCCCCCCACGCATACACACCACCAGCCCACACATGCAAGATACACACTACCAGTCCACACATGCAAGATACACACCACCAGTCCGCACATGCAAGGCAGGTTGCTGATGCCCAAGTTGGCACTGAGTGGGCGTAATATGGAGGATGAACCCTAAGCCTGAGCTACTGGCCACTGAGCCAGGAAGGGCAGTTTTCAGGCCTCTGAGGTGGTTCCCCTGGCTGTGTCAGAGTAGCTGCCTGTGAGCATCTTCCCCAAAGGAGCAAATGGGCAAAGGCCAGGTTAGACCCTCATCAAACATGCTCCCAGGAGGCCTAACTCCACAAATCAATTTCTAAAGGAATTAGACAACCTCCAGAAACAAACCTGTCTTAAGCCTTGTCTCTGGTGGGGAAAGACCTAGTGAGAGGATGACCATTAGTCATTTAATCAATACACAGTCCCAGCTGGAGTCCTTTAGGGCATGACCCCAACACAGCCTCTAGATTGTGGAATAACGTGCAGACAAAGGTTGAAGTCACTATGCCTCGGGCAAGCCTCTAAGTTGAAGATGCAGCTGGAGAGTGTCACAGAAGGTCTGTGGTAGCTCCTTGACTCACTCTCAAGGCTCAGGTGCACCTGCACCCATCCCAATGGAAGGGACAAGGCGCAGCCACTAAAAATGAATTAAAATAAAGAGTGGAGTGTTGTGAACTCAATCTGGAAGAATACTCCATCAACTGTCCCACTAAGTCAAAAGGGCATTGAATTTTGTATGTGCCAACATGCATAATCAACCTACTTTTGAATGCGAACTCTGAAATTATCCCTTTCCAGTGACATAGCCACATACAGACCTTGGTTTGCTTTATACATATTTGCCGTATCTTTGAGCCAGAAGAGGTCTTAGACATCACCAATTGCAAATGAGGAAACTGAAGTCCAGAGACCCAGAGCTTGGGAGAGACATTCAGATTTGTAGAGTGAGGCCGGAACTGCAGACTCCTGCTTCTGGGTTTCCACTGCACACCAGCGCCCCTCCCCACTCTTCTCAGCTTTTCCCTCCAAGTACACTATGGTAAGGAGAGCTGAGCTCTCATTTCCCTCTCCTTGTGGAACCCATGCTGCCCTGAGTTTACCTGACTACCAAAACAACCCCGGAATGGGGAGGGAGGGGACCACAACACAGAGGGCAGACTTCTGAGTGAGATTTGGGGGTAAGGGGTATGTTAGGACTCTAGCTCATTGTGACCCTTAGTGTGGCGTGGGAGATCTCTCAGATTTCAAGAGTCATGACTTGAGGGAATGTATTCCTGCCCCGGATGGCACATTAATTACTCCTGTCCCTAGTTGAGAACTAGAATTGAGGACAGTGGCAAAGCTTGCAAGATGTGAGATTTGTAAACTGGACTCCACAAATGAGGCTTCTGAGACTTTCTGTGGAACCAGAATGCTTGGAATTCAGCTCCGTGAGCTGAGGTCTGTTGCAGTGTCCTAAGGATTTGCTAGACAGGAGCCTTCATGGGGAGAGACTTCCCAACTGCACCAGAGCCCACCTCTGTGTAAATAACTGCCCTGAACATCTGCATGGCCACAGGAGGGTTCTCCACTCTTCAGGTCCCTTGGGTGGTCTCCCCACTTGTACACTGGGTACTGAAGACTACACACAATCCTCACACACTTTCTGCCAGTGAGAGTGTGTGCTTAACAGGGTGCTGCCGTCATCAGCCAGACAGCAGAGAGGAGAAACAGGAGATGACACTGACAAGGATTGAGGCCAGCTGTGCCCAAGGGGAGCCTTTCCTGGCTCCAAGGTCTTCAAACCCGAGCACTGGCCTCTCATTGTTGCTAACAGGTCAGCAGTCCAGGGCACCCTGGCCGGGACAGCCCAAGCAGAGGTCCACAGCTCACCTGTCAAGTCCCCTCGTTTCTCCTCTCCCTTCATTAAAGAC
Organism: Rattus rattus; assembly: GCF_011064425.1. NCBI lineage: Eukaryota > Metazoa > Chordata > Mammalia > Rodentia > Muridae > Rattus > Rattus rattus. The sequence goes on from NC_046162.1 coordinate 1,364,519, forward strand.
TATCCAGCACCCAGTAGGGCTTACCTTTCCTCATCTGCTTGAATCATCAACATCAGCCTGTAGTGAGGAGCTGACCACTCAGGCTTCGTTTGCAAAACTAGGTCCAAAAGTGTGAAGGTCAAGTGCCAAGCGAGAACCCCCAGAACAAGGGCAGTGGGAAGCTGGGGCACATCTACCCTGAAATGTTTCGTGGGCACTGAATGCTGCATCAAGGCTCCATAGCTGTATTTCCTAAGCCTAAAGGCATCAAGCATCTTCTAACAAAACAGTGCTAGACAGGGCAGCTCTGCTCCTTCCACAGCAAGCTGAGAACAGGCTGCCCCCAAGCAAGGCCCGGTGCCAGTCAGCTCGCACCTAAATAGGGGCAGCCCGCTGGATTTAGCCACACAGACTCTCCCACTGGCTAGTAGCCCAGGGGATGCAGAGGAGAGAATCACTGAAAAAGCAAACTGTAGACAGCTCTGAAAAGGAACCACCGTGAAGCCTGCACTGATGCCTGGGAAGCAGTAGATGCCTCCCTCCCACCCCTAGGCCTCTGCTCCTGGAACCAGGAGCAGACTCTCTGAGAAGGGCTGGCTGGCAAGTGTCTTGGCCTTACTGTTTTCTTCAATCCTGAACTTTCAGAGCCAAGCATCCATACCCCACCCGTAGGGGAATGACTAGCTCCAGGCTCTAAGACACTTGATGTGGCAGAGCTGGCTGGTAGCCAGCGTTTCTGATCCCTGTGCAAAATCAAAGCAGGCACTGCTGTGCTGGCCAAGCACAACTGCACTGCACTAGTAGTGGACGGAAGAACAAGGGATTTGCACCTGGCAGCCACCTCCCTGTCACCTCAGAGGATACCCTGAGACCCTCAGACAGATCCAACTCCTCATGAGATGACAAGTTCTCTAGGCCTGCTCAGGACTGAGAGGCTTCTGAATGAGGAACATTGACAGAGGTGAGCAGACATAGTGAGAATGGGCAACAACTGCAAAGGGGGCGAGGGCACACCACCAGGATGCACCATCAGGACCGAGAATACTCAGAGCCACATCCTTTTGCACCAAAGAAATAAAACACATGCGGGCCACAGACACCCACTCACAGCCTGTGGCCAATGCCACTCTGTCCAGTGCCCAGGATGCTCATGGGGATTCTGCTGGCTAGTTTCTCTGATTTAGTTACATAGAACAGCATCTGCCATTTATACTCTAAGTAATCCCCACTTCTCTTGCCAAGCCACTGATTCAAAGATAGTTTCCCCACCTACATTCCATCCTTAGTCTGTAATATTCCTTTCATATCTTTCTAACCCTAAAACTCACCAGTACCAATTGCACCCAAAGTGGACACAGAGAAGGACTGTAGGGACCTGGCTGTAGTAACACTTTCCAAAGACCCACCTGGTGTAACTATGTCTACCAGCTCAAAACCGGGACAGTGGGCCTATTCCAAGGGCAGAAGTTTATATGCAGGTGGCGTTTTCTCTAGATGTGCCTCTGTCAGAGACAGAACTCTGTGTAGTTCAGGAGAGCTTCCAACCATACAGTATTTGCTGCTGTCCTTTTCCTCCTTAAGCATTGTCACACTAAATCACAGGCCAGTTGAGCTACAAACAGCAACTCTGTTTCCAACCCACCATGGGATGCTGAAATATAACCAAAATGGATCAAATATCAAGCCTTTACAAAGCACTTCCCATGAACAGATTAGAAATATCACACCTGGCCTATCCCCAAGGGTAACACTGGAGAGAAAATGACACACAACAGCAGATGCTCAAATGCACAACACAGCCATAGTCCCGCTGGAGAGTGTCCCAAGAGGAAGTAAGAATTCTGTCTAGAAAAAGAACAGAGCAATGGGCTCAAAGTTGGCCCCTGAAATAATAAGTCAAAGGTCTAGGTATACAAGGCATGGTGTGTATAGTTAAGTCCCCATGCTGGGCCATGAGGACATGGGGAACAGGTATAGCCCAGAGGACTGGATATAAAGGAAGCCCTGAATGTGTTTGTATTCTATCCCTTCTCTATCCCCTAGCAATCTGTCAACATTGGAAAGTATCTTCCAGAAACTTATTTCCCCATAGTAACTTATGGCCTACCACCCCAGATAAAGGTCTGTCTTTGGTGCTCTCCCATCGTGAAACCCAGAATGTTCCTTTGGGAACTTCTCCCCTTAAATCTGCTCACCAGGTCCCATCTTGGCATCACATTCTGCAAAGGTGGGCACTTAATAAACATCAGTCAGATGCTGTAGGAATCTTCCAGCAGGTCCTTGTTAAAGTTCAACTCTAAGGAGTATTTGCCAGGTATCCTTTCCTTGATCTTAACTATGAGGTCAGAGCTTTGAGAGCTTTCCACGTGAATCAACATCCTGTTTATCTTCCATCATGTAATTAATGGCCTCCAACTGTTAACACCCCTTCCCTTCTAACCTCCTTAGGACTTAATTATTAAGGAGGAATCACTTGGGACACTCTTTCATCAGAACCTGGTTGGAGGCATGGGCACACTGCAAACACAGAACATTTATAGATTTTTCCTATTTGAACATTCTACTAACACAGCTAATATGAATTAGAGCTAATCTTTCAGGTAACCTGTGACTAAAAGAAGCACTATCGACCATGAAACCAAGACTGTATCTATTATATTTTTCTGGAGACATGGTCCATGTAGCCTAAGCTAGCCTCAAACTCCCAATTCTTCTGCCTCTACCTCCCCAAATGCTGGGATTACAGGTGCTGCGCCTTGTGCCTGCGGCTGTTACATTTTTATGTTCTGAACTGTAGTTTTATAACTCAAAAATTAAATGTTACTTAGACAAATACAATTTAATTTATCTTACATTATGTGTATGAGTATTTTAAATGCCCATGCGTTATGTGTAACATGTACGTGCCTGATGCCAAAGGGGTCAAAGAGAGTGTCAGACTCCCCAGACCTGGAATCATAGATTGTTAAAAGCCACTATGAGAAGTTCTGAGAATCCAACCTGGGTCCTCTGTAAGAGCAAGTGTTCTTAACCACTGAGCCAGCTCTCTAGTTCCTAAATAATAAACTTTTAAAAGCAACTAAAATATATTCGGATAATCTTCCATTGCAATAAAGAAAAAACGCATATCCACATAGACACACACACACACATTTATTTATGTATGTGTGTGGGCACACAAGTACCATAACAAGCAACGAGAAGTCACTGTACAATTTTTTTTTTTTTTGGAGACAGTTTCTCTGTATAGCCCCAGCTATCTGGGAACTCATTCTGTATACCAGGCTGGCCTGGAACTCAGAAATCTGTCTGCCTCTACCTCCTGAGTGCTGGGATTAAAAGCAGTGCACTCCCACACCAGGCTTTTTGTATATGAATTTTTAATGACTTATTTTATGTGCATTAGTGTTTTGCTTGCATATGTCAATATGGGTCTCGGATCCCCTGAAACTGGAGTTACAGTTGTGATGTGGGTGCTGAGTATAGAACCCAGGGTCTCTGGAAGAACAGCCATTGCTTTCAACCACTGAGCCATCTCTCCAGCTATTTTGTTTTGTTTTGTTTTTTTTGAGTCAGTGTTTCTCTGTGTAACCCGGCTGTTTTGAAACTCCCTCTGTAGACCATGCTGGCCTCAAACTGATATATCGGCCTGCCTCTGCCTCCCAAGTGCTTGAATTAAAGGTATGCACGGCCACTGCTCAGCTCAGAATATAACTTTTCAGAGTCAAGTGTTTCTCCTTCCACCTTGTAGATCCTAGAGACTCTAAGTTGTCAGGCTTGATTGGCAGCTTGTGCCATCTCACCAGCACAATAAGGATAACTTATAAAATAATCTTAAAAGACAGTAAAATGAAGAGATATATTTGACTTGAACTGTGCAGAAGTCAAACAATTCTAGATCCATTGTTCCAGTGCTAAGTAGGCAAAAGACACCAGAAGCCAATGGCCAAGGCTGATTTAAAATTTAAAATCTGATTTAAGAGATGCTTGAGTAGAAAGACAAGAATGATTATAAATGCCCACTGTTTGAAAAACCAACAGTAAAACATACAGCCTCAACTATAAAAAGAAAACACCAATGACCAAAGCCTATTTCTATCCTTCAGACTTCTGTCATCTTCTAGGTCAATTCTCTACGAGTAAAGAGATTTGGTCAACTCAGAAATGGGAACAGCTGGGAGGAATGATATGAGGGATATCAGTATATCTCAAACCCTAACTTCGTGATTATTTTGCAGTAACTCAAGAATTCTTATTTCCTGATCATAATGCCAGGTCTCACTGTGAAGGTGCTCTGTCAAGCTGTTTAAAGTACAGCGGGCTCCAATCTTTCTCGAAAACCTCCTGAGTGGAAACTTTCAGGTGGCAAGGCACAAAATCAAGTGCCATCACGTAAACTGAACCAGAAAACTCAGTAAACTGTCTAGGAGGAAAGGGGAGAGAACTATTTTTCCCTATATTTCGGTCCTGCACAATACTTATTTCTCAGTTATGCAGTATATCACACAACTTTTGTAATGATAATAATCGAAATACCTTCTATTACCACAGGTATAACAGTATTAGCGTTTAGTTAAATTAAAACTAAACAAACCACAAACTAAGCTGGAAATTCCTACTCTTTTCAAAGTCAGTGGGGAAACAAAGTCTGAAAAGCAGATCGAAATGGATTCTCTCTACCTGGTCTCTCTTTCACAATCCTAAGGTTTTTCTACACCTGGCCCCGAACATAAATTCAATACAAATAATTCATATATTAGAAGTAAACTGACACCCTTGAACATTTTTACTCAGGAGGTACCTTCTAAGAGCTGCGATGCCTGTTCTTATTATGGATGAGAAGGATGAAGCACAAACTCTGCAAGTCACTGGAAAAAAGGTAGCCACTGTGGCAACCCTCATGGCCTACGTTTATTTAAACGTCTGGAATGTGAAAAGACCAGATGAATGCAAAGGGCTCTCAGGTTCCAAAGCCAGCAAATAGTTGGGCGGTGGTAGTCACACACCCTGGGCAAAACAATCTAGGGAGAAGAAAGTAGGGACACAGCAAAGCTTGGGTCTTTCTCGACCGAAGAACATGAAAAGCAAGAGAGGCACTGTTAAACCTGAGGCAGGTGGGTACAAGAGTGCCATCCTTCCCCCGGCCCAGGACGCTAGGCTGAGTATGCCCGCTTCGCTGGGCGCCCTCAGTGTGGAGAGAGGTGTGTGCCGCGAGTGGCTACCGGGCGGCCAGACCCCTGTTGACCCGCGAGGCCCTCACCTTGTCCGAATCTAGGTCGGGGTCCGCCTGGCACAAGCGGTACAGGAAAGACTTCGGGTCCCGGCACAGCGTCTGCCGGGTGGTGAGGAAGTAGGTGCCGCCGACGTTGAGACGGACCCACTTGGACACGCCACTGGGGCGCTGAGCCAGGGCGCCGATCCCAGCGCTGCAGCGGCGGCACAGGCCGCCCCCCAGCCCCGCCCCGAGGCCGCTCGGAGCCGGCGGTAGCAGCTCGCAGTGATTCTCCGCCATGATCCTAACAAGCCCCGCCACAGCGCCCCTTCGCCGGAAGCGTCCGTTCTTTAATACAGTCCCCCGAGTTGGCCCGCCCATAAGTACGCCCCAATAAAGTGCCCGCCCAGGTCTCATGTGCAAGACGGAAGTTCCGGCTCGAAAAGCAGACCGGAGATTACAGCTTCCGGCTGGAGCAAGCCTCGGGCTCTCACGGGCATCCTAAACTCAAGACCCGCCCCCACCCAAAGAGGATCCAGGACAGAAGAAAGTGTACACTCTACATGCTTTTATTACAAGACTACCGAGCATACGAGGGAAATCCATCATCCGGTAATTACATCTAAAGCACAGATATTTGAAAAAAAAAAAGAATAGTTGTTTCATTAAATTATATGATTAAACCATGACCAAATAGAAAATTTATATAATAAAGCCAGGAAAAAAGTTGTAAAATATAGTTTACAATAATTATTCACATTCAAGGCTGTACATCAATACATACAACAACGTGGCCCCAAACATGAATTCAATCCAAATAATTCATATATTAGAATTTAAATAATACAGACTGAACTAGAGGCCGACAATAGCCAGCAAATAACCTTATATAAGAATAAAAATACAAAAGTGTATATCCTAGTATCATTGCATTATCTGTTTTCATAAGTATTTTTAATTTTTCCTTTGCCTGTACATCACAGTTACAGCTACAGACCAGGTAGAGAATATTACATATGTTCTAACTGACTGCCACCAACCTGAATGACAGCAATAGACTATTGATTCATCCTACTGTATGTGGCTAGGGAATAGCCGCAGCAGCTCTAAATACTGTAACAGTTTTTGATTTGTGCCATGTTCAATCACACTATGGTCATAATGGAGGCTTTCGCCTGCACAGTGACCCACTTGCAGTCACTAACCCAGATGATTAAACTAGGGTGGACTACATGAGGAGGGGAAATTTTGCCATTTGTAAAAATTTCTGTAAAGTTTGGATTCTTCATATGGAAGAAATGAATTACAGGGAATTTTCAGGTATGCATATTGGCTAGTTCATTTGCTTACCGCTGCAAACGTGCTTGAAAGAGCTTCCAAGGCCATTGTTCCACATTCTAACCTACAACCCTTAAGTGTTAGGCCAGAAGCCACTTATCTTCAAAGGTTCTGAGAGTCGTCCTAGCCCCGTCAAATCTGTCAGGACCCTTATCATACACTCTGCCTAAGAGGCGCTATACCCATTGGCATCACCATCAGTTTATGTTGGGTTTTGCATTAAAACAAGTGGAAAAAGTGTATGGCAGCATCTTTGCCATACTCAAGAGTTGCTGTGGCCTCCCAAGTCTCAGCTATGAACACCCTGGGTCTATGGAACAGTGGGGAGAAGCCTTGAGGCAGAGAAAGGCAGAAAACTGATTTCTGCACATCTCCAGCCCTAAGCTCTGACAGAGTCAAGTAACACTGAGTATGGTGCCCAGAAAATCTCTGCTGCATGTTTCAACATTAAACCTGCAGGCCCCAACCCAACAGAGACGAAGATCTTATCCAATTTGGGTGGACACTGTAGTTACCTGCTGCAGCACTGTAGCACACAAGGTTTACATAGCGTCAGCTGGGACAGCCATGCTTAGCAATGACAAAGCCTGGCCACTGTGCTGTCCTGAATCAAGACCTGAAGTGTGGAGCAGGGACATTCACAAGTGTACTTCTGGTAAACCCAAATCATCTGTGTGGTTTCTTTTCCAAGAAGAGCTTTGTTATTCTGCTTTGCGACTGATTCCCAAATGGCCCAAATGCATTTGAGTCTATAAACTTAATTATGAATTATCCATTAGGCATGTGGCAAGGTCAGTTCAACACTTTATCTCTGCTGACTGTGTAGAAGCAGATTCAGTACCATCGTGGACACAAAGTACAAGATTCTGAAAACATCACCAAGCACTGGGAAGCCTTAGCAGCGAGGATGGAAAGTTAACATGCAGGAGTAGATTGTTGCAATGAAAATGAAGAAACTGGCTTTTGGAAAAGATCTGTCACAAAGGAATCTGCAGTAATGACATTTTAGCACTAAAAAGAAAAGAGCAGTCCTAGTCACACTTTCTTGGGAATACACAGCTTGGTAAGAACTGATGTGTTCAGAATCTGTAGGACACAAGGAAGGTAGGTTTGTAACTGGAACTCAAAGCATCTAAACATCAGACCAAGGAAGAGGAAAAGCTGTGAAATGAACAAATTATTTTACCCAAAAATACCACTTCAGGTATGTGAGGAAGGGGTAAAATCAGAATAAAAATCAAAGGCTTATAAGTATACTCACCACAGCATTATTTAAATAGCAAAAAAACAAAACACAAAGAAAACGCAAAGACCACCTGAATGTTTTACAACAGGGAAACAATTGGATAACTTATAAATTTACAACCATTTGACTTTACAATTATCAAAAACATGCTTTTGAAGAACTACTCGTGGCATGGAGAAATGCTCAAGAGGAAATGTCAAGTGAACAAGCTGGATGTAAAGGATGAATGTTGTGTGTGTTCCCAGTTTGGTTTACAGAGCAAACAAGGACTAAGGATGCACACCAGTGGTAGAGCACTTGCTTAGCACTCCTGAACCTCACAACTCAATTCCCAGCACTGGAACAAAAAAGTTAGGGAGAACAGGATCTACATGAAAATGCTCACAGTGGTCTCTGAATGATGGGCCTTCCTTTTTTCTTTTGCTTTCAGAAAACATACACTTCTTTAAAGAAAGCACACAATTACCTACAGCCCCTTGCTGGCACTGGGAGTGTGTGCACACAGCTGTCTTCAAGGTTACTTCAAGCATGGATCTCAAACACTAGGGTGGCCCACAGAGGGCTGCAGCAGGTGAAGTTTCTATCAGCTTCAGCCTAACACAAGCCATCTTTCTCGAAGTGGTTTTTACTGCATCTACCAGGTTTTAGCTCAGAATGACAGTTTGAGCCATGATGGCACTCCGTGGAGTGGAGAAACTCAGCTCTACATGGGGAGCCCACAACCCAGCTGGAGCACAGAAAAACAGGTAGAAATGACCCATTTAAGCTAAGTTTCATCTGTGATGCCAAGAGAAGCCAGTGATCAGTGGGCTGTGAGGTACAGTCTACTGTACCTAGGTAGGAGAAGCCAGACAGCAGTCTTCAACTTTATTTCCATCCTTGCCATTCTTAGGACACATGATTTCTAGAGGAACTATTAGGGCATTTCTTTCTCTCCTTACATACATCCTCCATTTACTGCTGTGTACACACACACACACACACACACAGAGAGAGAGAGAGAGAGAGAGAGAGAGAGAGAAAGATGTACAAACTGACAGCCACATCCTGTCCTACAAAGTAAGGCACCTGCACACGGGGTGACCGCTCTAAGGATGACTGGAAAAAAAATGAAGGTGATTTAAGCCAGGGTGAGAAAAGAAAAAAATCAAGGAAAAGGGAGCAGTAAAGACAAAGGTGACCCAGGAAGAGTTCGGCTGTTGTAGCATAGGGTGGCCACCTATTACTAACTTAGCTGAACCCTGATTTTGGAGGTTAGGGTGGTGCTTGGTAAAGCCCAGGAGGTAGTATTGCTCTCCAGGGAAGGAAGCAACAGAGGATCTCCCATATACAGCCAGCCATGTGATCTAATTCAAGCGAAGCCTCAGTCCTGTGGTCCCCTGTAGTTAAGTGCCCTCAGAGATGCTTTCCCTGTGTCTGCATCCACTGGAGAGGCAGGAAGCCACTCTTACATGTGCAAATGTAGGATACAGGGCACTCTGAGGGCTAAATGGCCACAGGCATGAACAAGAACAGGACTCCAAGGAGAAACTAGACAAATGTACTTAGCTAACACAGGCTCTTCAAAAACCAAGAGTGCCCACTCTCACTTATAGGCTGATAGTATACTAGGCCATACCTTTTCCCTGGGTTCTACAGGCAAGTGATGCCCTGCTCCTGGGTCACCTAAAGTTCTTATCACACAATCGAGCTAAGTCTAAATAAAATCTCTGTTCCCATCCAGCACCCCTGCCACAGCACAATGGCTGGCTTTTTATCTACACTCTACCTCAGTTTAAAAGAATCACTCTTAAAGGTTTGAACATAGAATCTTTCCCCCTCTCAGTTTAGATGGCCTGGCCCACAGGCAGTCACTGTAGACAAAACCGGGGTAACCTCTGTTGTGGGTATTTGGGAGTGTCTTTGTTAAAGTTAACAGAAATGGCAAAATTGTTGCTGCCTTTGGAACACGGGAATCTGAGGTGTTGCCGTCGTCTGTGAGGGCAGATGCCCACTGTTCCCCACTAGACCAAGGGCCAACTTAGGGACATCTTAGTCAAAGAGAGGTACAGCCAAGTCCCTCAGAAGCATTAAGCAAGAAATGCCAAAATATCCCAGGCCATCTATATTATAGAACAAAGCACTGTCAGTTTAGCATCAAAGAAGTGTCCCAACACTGGCAAAGAATGCCAGCATAGACAGGCTCAGATTAAGAGGGCTGTTCTGTGAGCAAGACAGTGGTAACATTCTTTCCAGGCAAGGCCCACACTTTATGGTAGTAGGTGGTGACCAGGCAACATGAGAAGGTTTTCAGATTTTCAACAGTTGTGAAAATGAAGCTAGCTGAGAAATGTTTACCCACAGCATCCCAGGCGACACTTGGAGGGATACTGGCACACACCCTAGAGTTTTCTCAGTGCCTGCCTCATAGGGCATGTGGTCTACACACTTAGAACTGTGCATAAACTCCCAGGAGGGGCTGCTGCCCCACTTCTCTACATGGAAGTGGTGGCCCAGGCTGGATTCTCCATAGTACTTCCAGCCTTGCCCAGGTTCAGGACAAGATTCTGTGTCTGAAAAGGATCTAGTTGGTGTTACCTAGGTGCTGGTATGACAGCAACCCTTTTGGACATGTGCTTGGCTTGGTGTCTAGTTCACGGGATAAACTTCTAGGAAGTGGAACGCTAGAGCAGAGCCCAGGGAGGGCACCTGTAACTACAACAGCCTTCATTCTTCTCACCATACAACCCGCCTACTATAAGGCAGGAGCGCAGAAATCCTGTCACCAGAAACACACCTGACCAAACCTCTAGGGCCATACAAGGGATTCAAGGAAGGGAAAATACACACAAGCTAAGAGCCCTGTACCCACAGTAAGCTGGTGACTACCCCAGCAGAGGAGTGAAGAGGCTCCTGGTGAAGGATTCTGCAACAGTTGGTGTAGGCCAGATACACTCAGTCCCTCAGTCACAGCAGGAGCTGTGTGTCAGGTGGGGAAGGGTAGAGGCAGGCATGCGGTTCCTGTGGATGCTAGGAGGGGCTGGTGATGCCAAATCTGGCCACTGGTCTGGGCAGAAGCTGGGCTACCGTGCAAGGAGCTGGGTCTCCATGGTCACAGCAGTGCATGGAAGCCACCACAGAGCACAGAGAGCAAGCAAAGCGACCCTGAATTCCTGTTTGTTGGCTATTTGTTTTGTTCTTTGTGTGATTGGGTTCTTTTTTTTCTTCTTTTCTTTTAAATAAAAAAGCTGCAAGGTTTTTGCCATCTATGTTCTCCTTGAGATGGCTGGCAGGTGGTCTGGAAGCGTCCTGGGTGGCGGCCGAGCCGCGCTGAGGCAGGTGTCCTGGCAGCGATAGGCAGCCCGGCCGCAGGCCACGTCACTGCACAGCAGCATCTGGATTGCTCTGGTACTGTTGCCTCCAAACCTCCTGGATCTTTCTGCACCACTTGTGAGCATTCCCGCTTGGATCCATCAGGTAATACGTCCTGTTAGGCTGCAAAACAGAGCATCTGCTGTCCCTCAGGGAGTCCCCCCACCCAGCCTGTCTTGCTGTCAATACTGCCAGCACCTTTTTGAAGCCAGTGGGCACAGTGGGCTTCTCCACTCTGCAAGTGCAGAAACTGAAGTATGTGGGCAGGTGACCAAACAAAAGTAAAAATCAAGCAGAGAATATCTCCTGGCCCAATTCATGCCTAAGTTGTTCACATAGGTCTGTCTCTAAGACACAAGAGGCTGACCTGAGCCTAGATGCTTCCTTGGTCAAGCAAGGTACACTTCCAACAGAGATTAGAAGCCTGTGATGAGACTACAATCATACGCCTTATAGGGACAGACTCACCGTGTGGACGAAGAAAGTTTTAAAATTCTTGGCCTCTGGTCGGAGTTCTTGTGACCATGGAATTTCACCTTTTAAGACCTTGTTGACAGGATCGACATAATATAAATGTGGCCCTTCTGTGAGTAATAACTGTCGTCGTCTTGCAAATAAACCCTAGTACAAATAAACAAACACAGATGGAACCAACTTGTAAGTCGCTCAGGACACAGTGACTGCCAGTCACCTCCCCATTCACCTGAGAAACTTCCTCCTCAACCTGGAACCTAGGTTCAAAAGATTACATCAGGCAAACATAAGCACAGGTCGCTGCTGTTTAGCTCACAATGTCTAGCTTCAATGGCTAGGTTGTAGAGCCCTGGCCCCTCAGCTTTTCTAAGGCACAGAGTCCAGCCCTTGGCAGGCCAGGTCTCAGCCCACCTTCATGGAGATTCTCATTTCTTAAGTATACAGAGCCAAGAAGGGTGTTCAGAAGGTTCCTGTTAGCAGTCTAATGCATTCTGCACTACCTGATGTCCAGAAAATGTAATAGACCACAACCTCTGTATTTTCAAATCTTCTAATGAAAAGACTATTGGCTGGGTTCTGAGAAATGATCTATCCTCCTCAATGTGACAGAAACTTTAGCACAGTGAGATGGGCCTTGTGCAACCATGCCCTGTGGTCAGAGCATAAGGCTGGTTTTCCACAGGGCTGAAATGCTTCCCTAAGAGTCTGAGTGTTCCTGGCTTTAGAAAATCTAGAGATGATCTCCAAAGATCATGCCAAGATGAAGAATGCCATATCTAGCAATTCATGGCAGGACCCCAGGATGAAGAACTGACTTGAGATAGAAGCAGTAAGAAGTCACAGGATAAAGAGGATCAGGAAACCGACTCACCTTTCGCTTATCCACTGGGCCCATTTTTAATATTAGATTATTTTCTACAAACTGGTGCCTAAAAAGAAAGAGGAAGAAGAATTAGGCTCTGCAAACCCACAGGGCCTCTGTACACTTTGTATCTGTCACATCCTGTCCTCACCCCACTCCAAACACACACTCTCTTCAGGTCTAGGAGATACCCCAGATGCAGTGACGCAATGTGGGCAGACTCTATCTGTGAGTAAGGGCCATAATCTATTCCTGAGATCATCTTCTAGTTGGAGATACCTGCACAGTAGAGGAAGGTTGGGGAGATAGTGCGCAGAAACAAGAAACCACCACCACCACCACCACCACCACCACCACCACCACCACCACCACCACCACCACCACCACCACCACCACCAGCACCAGCACCACCAGCACCAGCACCACCAGCAGCACCAGCAGCACCAGCAGCAGCACCAGCACCACCACATCAAAAAAGCTGCAGTGAGCCTGGGTGTGCTGGCAACAATTTTAATATCAGAACGTGGGACACAGAGGTCAGAAGATCAGGAGTTTAAGGTCAGCCTGCCTATATATCAAGTTCTAGGCCAGCCTAGAACACCCCTCGTAAAATAAAGAGCCAAAACAAGACATGCTAGATGAAAAAACCTTCACAGAGGTTTGGATACCACTGTAAATCAGTATTAGAATCTGTAAATTACTTTTCAAGCCAGGGCACCTAAGAGTGCCTAGAATCCAAAGTTATATAGAATCACAAATCCTTTAAAGATAGCTTCAGATGTGCCTAGTCTTACTGCAACTTGATATGCCAAGGCTTGATATGCAACTTTGAATTCACACAGGGCAATGTGACCCTCCTAAAGGAGGCAAACTCTGTCATCAAATGCCAAAGAGATGAAGACGCAGAGGCTAAGGAGTCCATGCTTCACCCATTGCAACTACATAATGGCAATGCAATGCAAAACTCCACAGCCTGGTTCTCTTTTCTGCTATCCACACAGACCCCAAGAAGACTGTCTAAGGACCTGAGCCTGAGGCCCTCGGAGCTTCACTGCTTCGATGCAGTATCTGGAGTGCAGTGCAGGTGTAGAACTGAGACTGGCCCGACTGGCCGACATCTCTACTGAGCTGGCTGACTTAGGTAAGGAGACCTGTGATGCTGTACAGCAGGCACTAATCTAGCCTTCGGGCCTCGTGTCATTTTATTTTACTTCTGTTTTTAAGATTTATTCATTCTCTACATGAGTGTTTTATCCGTTTGTACACAATGTATGTGCTTGTGCATCAGACTCCTGGAATTAGAGTTAATGGATGGTTGTGAGCCACTGTTTGCTAGAAAATGAACCCGTGTCCTCTCTAAGAACAGCGCAATCCTCTAAGCCACTGAGCCATCTCTCCAGCACAGGCCTCATAAACTATATTCTCCTCTAACATTCAAGGGATGTTAGCATTATTCCCTCTGGATTGTAGCTACCAATAACACACAGTCCAGAAAACTTCAGCACATGCTTGCAAGTACCCACTCACCTTTGTTTTTTTGTTTAGCTTTGCCTAGAACCATCCCAGACCTGGCCTCAATCCTCTTGCCTCTGCCTTCTATGTGCTGGGATCATGGTCATATATCACCATTCCCAGTCTCAATTATTTTATTTAACTAAAAATAATAAACATGCCAGGCAGTGGTGGTGCACGCCTTTAATCGTGCACTTTAATCCCAGCACTCAGGAGGCAGAGGCAGGCACATTTCTGAGTTCAAGGCCAGCCTAGTCTACAAAATGAGTTCCAAGACAGCCAGGGCTATAGAGAGAAGCCCTGTCTCAGGAAAAACAAATAAACAAGCAGGCAAGCAAGCAAACAAACAAACAAACAAAAAAACAACTCCACAAAAACACAGAACAATTAACCTGAACAGCAGAAGGACTCAATGGTTAAAGGCCCTTGCCATTAGGCCTAACTTCCACAAATGCTCTGTGGTGTGCACATGCACACACACACTAAGATTTATTTATTAGCGTGCACTCATATACATGCCTACAACTGATTTACTCTATACTGCCATATCATAAGTGCATCCTTCTGATTCATTTTTTAAACCGATAATTTGCGGAAATAGCCATCTGAAACAGTTTCATCAGTCTTGTTTCCTGGTGATAAAAGGCACCTACTCAATATTCTTCAAAGGAATGTAGGGGCTAAAGAGATGGCTCAGCAGTTAAGAATACTGACTGCTCTTCCAGAGGTCCTGAGTTCAATTCCCAGCAACCACATGGTGGCTCACAACCATCTGTAATGGGATCCAATGCCTTCTTCTGGTGTGTCTGAAGACAGCTACAGTGTTCTGGTATAAATAAAATAAATAAATCTTATTAAAATAGAAAGGACTGTGATAGCCAGTGCTTTATTTGTGGATCTTCCCCGTCTCTTACAGGTCTACTTTCCCCCAGTGTACTATTTTACAGTGTTTTCAGAACTTCTCTCTTCACGGTGAGATGCTCCTTTGCATGTCATGGACAGCACAGTCTCTGCAGTGATTCTACTGGACTGGGTAGGCTAATTCTACTCCAGTGGACTGCCACCCTGGTTCTCTAGTGTTCTGACGTCCTTAGAAGGTACGGCTATGATATAGCCTCCTTACCAATGTGTTGTTCTGTGAGGGTGGACAGTGTGAGCCTGAAACACTAACCTAGTTCTGCAGTTCTTACAACCATGTCTCCTGTGTGTGTGCAAACACTGTAGATGTGTAAGCCGCTATCAGGTGTCTCCCTCATCTGATGCCTCTTCTTGTCGCTCTGCTGCTGTGTTTTATGTACCTCCACCTATGGAGGTTTGAATGAGAACGGCCTCCAAAGGCTCATATATTTCAATGCTTATTCACCAGGGTGTGGTACCATTTGAAAGGACTATGAGGTATGGCTTTTTTTGGAGGAAGTATGTTATCAGAGGTAGACTTTGCGGTTTCAAAAGCTCACAGCTGGGGTTGGGGATTTAGCTCAGTGGTAGAGCGCTTGCCTAGGAAGCGCAAGGCCCTGGGTTTGGTCCCCAGCTCCGAAAAAAAAAAAAAAGCTCACAGCTTTCTCTCTGTGTCTGCAGATCAGGATGTAAAGCTCCCAGCTATTGTTCTAACTCTTACCTGCCTGCCTGGTCCCATGCTCCCAACCATGATACTAAGCCCTTAATTAAATACTTTCTCTTATAAAAGTTGTCTTGGTCATAGGAGCTCTTCACAGCAATAGAACAATGACTAGGATACTACCTTATCTTTTTTAGATTTATTTATGTATATGAGCCTACATGTATATACATGCATCATGTGTGCCTGGTACCTGTGACAGTCAGAAAAGGAACTGGAGTTACTGACAGTTGTGAGCCATCCTATGGGTACTAGGAATTGAATCTGAGTCCTTTCTGCAAGAGCAACAACTGTTCTTAGTCACTGAGCCATTTTTCCAGGCTTTCTCCACTAAACCTGGAATTCACAAATTTGGCTAGACTGGCCACAAGCCCCAGAGATCATGCTGTCTCTGCCTCCCCAACACTGAAGATTCAAGTGTGCACTGCCACATCTAATTCTTTATGTGGTTGTTAGGAATTGAACTCAGGTTCTCGAGATTGCACAGCAAGAATTGTACTAACTGAGCCATCTCCACAGCCACTTACAATTTTTTTTAAAGATTTATTTATTTATTTTATATATAAGTACACTGTAGCTGTCTTCAGACACATCAGAAGAGGGCATCAGATCTTATTACAGATGGTTGTGAGCCACCATGTGGTTGCTGGGATTTCAACTCGGGACCTCTGGAAGAGCAGTCAGTGCTCTTAACCACTGAGCCATCTCTCCAACCCCACTTACATCTTTTTAGACTTAAATGGTGATTCTGTGACAGAGAAAAAAAAATTTAAGTTATTATCCATGCTCACATTTGTATTATAAATGTTCAGTATCAAATTAATTGGTTTAGATAAAATGTACAGAAGTTTAATAGTACTTTAATATTTTTTAAATATTATTGCAAAAGAGACCAACAAACTTTACTTGTATTTCTATATAGGCACATGAATGGTCAGGATTATAAAGTAATGACTTTAAAATTAACAAATTAACTACAGCAGGTATAGCTGAAGATTGCTAGTTAGAATATAGTAGAACTATATGAATATATTAATCTCAAAAATATACATCTTTAAGCCATAATCCTACTACAGAAAATTCAAAGATAATAACATATACATTCTACGTACTGTCAAGGTGATGTCCACCCTCCAGTACATGATCACTGAAAAAGTCCACTGCACACTAGCAGCAAGTAACAGTGAGAAAAAGATAAATATTTTCTCAGATAGGAATTCCCTGAAGCTCTGCAGAGACATCACTTTCTACATAGAACTAAATTTTTTGTTTGTTTGTGACAGGGTTTATCTGTATAGCCCTGGCCGTCCTGGAACTCACTCTGTAGATCAGGCTGGTCCCAAACTCAAGAGATCAGCTTGCCTTTGCCTCCTGAGGGCTGGGACTACTACCACTTGGTTTAAGACTGGAAAGGATAGAGAATCCTAAAACCCAAGACAGCAGGCAAGACATGGTAGACTTCCTGTTCTGTCTAATGTTCACAACTCCAGGCAAAGGCAAGACCAAAAACACACATACCCATGAAAACAGTGCTTCTGGCCAGGCTCTAAGAGGAAGGGCTCCTGCATGAGACTATTGAAAGCAGGACAACTGGTGAACTCAGCATACAGAAGCCCAGGATGTCCTTATAAAGCTCCTGCTTGGAACTGTACCTAACAGCTAAAATTATTTTGATCAAAATCTTCCCTAGATTTCATAATGGGAGAAATCTTTACCAGCCAGACTTTACACAGGGATCAGTAATATCTGGAATATATAAAGAACTATAAGATTAAAGACTTAGAGAACTCAAACTGTGGCTGGAGAGACGGCTCAACAGTTAAGAACACTGACTTTTCTTCCAGAGGTCCTGAGTTCAATTCCCGGCAATCACATGGTGGCTCACAGCCATTTGTATGGGATTAGATGCCCTCTTCTGGTGCATCTGAAGACAACAACAGTGTATTCGCATAAAATAAATAATCTTAAGAAAGAAAGAAAGAAAGAAAGAAAGAAAGAAAGAAAGAAAGAAAGAAAGAAAGGAAGAAAACCCAAACTGCTGATCAATAAGTCAGTTGAACTAAACAGAGCATTCTAAGAAGAAATACTAATGGCTAAAATATGCTTTAAAAATTATTCAACAGGGGCTGGAGAGATGGCTCAGCTGTTAAGAGCACTGTCTGCTCTTCCAGAGGTCCTGAGTTCAAATCCCAGCAACCACATGGTGGCTCACAACCATCTGTAATGGGATCTGGTGCCCTCTTCTGGCGCGTCTGAAGACAGCTACAGTGTACTCATCTATATATAATAAAGAAATAAATCTTTAAAAAAAAAAATAAATTTTAAAAAAAGTATTCAACATCCTTAGCCACTAGGGAAATGTAAACTAAAACTATTTGAGATCTTATCTCATCCGAGTCAGAATAGCTACCATCAAGAAAACAAATAATGATGCTCGGTGGTGGTGCACACATTTAATCCCAGCACTCTGGACCCAGCACTCTGGAGGTAGGCAGTTTGAGGCCAGTCTGGTCTACATAGTGTGTTCTAGGACAGCCAGAGTTAGAGAGGAAAAGAACAACTCTGACTTACGTGCTGTTTAGCGTAGAAATTAGTATGGAGGTTTCTCAAAAGAATAAAATTATAGGGGCTGAAGAGATGGTCACTGGTTAAAAGCACACTCTATTCTTTTGAAAGGACCTGAGAGCAGTTCCCACAACCCGTATCAATCAGTTCAAAACCACCTATAAGTCTAGCTCCAGGAGACATGATGCCCTCTCTTGAACACTTCAGGTACCCACACACATGTGGCAGATACAAGTACATGAATAAAAAGCTAAAATTAAAAACAAGACTAAAACTCAAACTGCCACATGACCCCTTATCTCACCCCTACGATATACACAGAATGTCCATCACACAGATGCATATCCAGGTTTACTGTTCCATTATTTACAACAGCAAGAAAATGGAACAAGCCTAGCCTACATCAAAGGATGAATGGATGTGAAAAATTGGTCCATGGTGGCTCACACCTGTACTTATAACACTTCAATGGCTAAAGCAGGAGTACTGCCACAAGTTCAAGGCTACCTTGGGCTACACAGTTCATTCTATCTCAGTTTGGGCTACCAAGTGAAACAGTGTCTCTAAATACAAAAAGGAAAAGCTGCAGGAGATCATGTTCTCTCACGTGCGGATCCTAGTTCTAATTTGTGTGTGTGCATGTGCTTACATGCATGTGTTCATGTGCATGTACATATACATGTATGGGGTGGGAACTTGTGAGGACAAGTATAGGTTGTGAAACTAGAAAGAGAACCATAAGGGGCAAAGGAAAGGGGTAAGGGAAATTTCAAAAGGGTTGAGGTTAGGGGTAACAGAATAAATGTAATCTGAGCCAGGCTTTGGTGGCACATGCATTTAAGCCCAGTACTCGGGAGGCAGAGACAGACGGATCTCTAGGAGATCTAAAGTTCTAGGACAACCTGATTGACAGATAGCGTTCTAGGACAGCCAGGGTCACACAGAGAAACACTGTGTGACAGAAAAAACAAAGACTACATGTAATCTGAAAGCAGGATACTACTGGAGGTAGGAGGAGTACAAATCTGGGGGTGGCAAGGGAATGGGAGGGAGGATCAATAAAAATAAAACACATGGAAATACCATAATGAAACCATGCAAATTAAAAGATGAACAAATAAGGAGCTGGAGAGAGAGCTCAGTCCTTAAGAGCATTTATAGCTCTTCTAAAGGACCTGAGGTTGGTTTCCACACCAGGTGGCTCACAAACACTGCAATTCCAGTTCCAGGGGACCCAACACTTCTGGCTTCCTCACACCTGCACTCATGTGAACAAACACACACATACAAGTAACATTTTAAAAAGATAAAAATAGAGCAAAAGCAAAAATCCTTTTCTGTTATCCTTAATAGTACGAGCACCTTAGGAAAGAAGGAGTTAAGAGACAAATTAAACTCCCTGGAATTGTAGATTGAACTAGGAGCCAATATCTATATTTAATTTTTCTAGAGAAAATACAATTTGTCTTAGCCACCTGCATCCCCCAGGAAAAGCTACTCAGGGTTCTCCTCCACGTAAATCTTCTGAGTTTTGCACATTCTTCCCTCCGGCCTTAATAAGTCCTCAATTTTCCTCCTCCCATTACACCCAAATACATATTCCAGAGAGAACTCATTGCCACAAAAAAGGTCAAAGTATAATGGGGATAGATATGCTCAAAATATATTATATACATGTATAAAATTGTCAGAGAATAAACTTTTAAAATTTTAAAGGTAAAAGCATAAAAATACTAGAAAAAAAAGTCAGGCATCATGGTGCACATCTTTAATCCTAGCATTTGGGAGGCAGAGGCAAGCAGATTGGTATCAGTTTGAGGCCAGTACGGTCTACATTGTCAAAACTTTTTGTCCAAAAAGGGGGGAGAGGGGAGTTGCCAAGTAAAACTACTGAAGACTCGGATTTAAAACAGGAACCAGTTGGATGAACATTGTAAAGTTACAGCTAAAAAACAAAACCCATCAATAGACTGAAGAAATGCTGGCAAAACAGAGAATCACTTTCATAAAGATATAAAAAAAAAATAGGTCTCCTAATAACCCGGGAACTTCGTTCCTTTGAAAAGCACTGGTGAGGTGAGGTGAGGCAAGGACAACTAACCCAGCCGTGTCTGGCTCCCCGCACATCCTGTATTCTAGATGGGGCTGCTGATGCCTATAGTTCTTACCAGGGGTTTCCACCGGCTTGCTTTTCCAATAACAACCTTTTTTCATCTTCTGAAAACTGTAAGTCTAGTTCAAAAGAGTTAGTGTCCAAATCATGAATGTACTGCTCTATGTTGCTGCCCGACCTCTGGGGCAGGCTGGCATCCACCGCAGACAGGGAGTGGGAAGAGGAGGAGGATGACACCTGCATGCAGCCAAACTGGCTCAGGAGATTGTCGTACTGCAGGGAAGAAGGAGAAGAGAAAGCTACCTTAATTTGTCTTTAAGGCCCAAGACCCCTCCCACATTACCTGGCCCCACAGGCATTCATAACCTGGCAAGCTTACATACACTTCAAAGGCAGATGGACTGCCTGTCCCTTTTGATGTATATAGACAGATTCTTTTCCAATGGCTATTAGACCACTGAACCAAGGCAAGGCTGGGCCTTCTGCTACAGGTTCCTCTTCTGATAGAAACAGAGGTCAAAGATGGGCTATACTAAATCCTTCATCTCCAGGGAAAAGGAACCTGACACCCTTACCCAGCACAGCACCCAAGCCATGCCCCTGGCAGGGAACTAAGTAATCAGGTACACTTTCTTTTAGTCCAGGGGTCTTAGGTTTTAGAGTCACTGCATAACTTGATTTAGCTTACATTTGTTTTTAAAAATACAAGCCAGTGGTGACACAGAAAGCAGAAGAACCATTCACAACATGCTACATGGGCAGCCCAAATTCTATCTAGTACACTCCCCAGCAATGACAGGGCAAAGATTTTTGAACATGCTAAAGTTAGGTATGGCCACTCTAGACAGACAGCTAATGCTGGCTGCAGGCCTCACACTTCTGAGCCCTACCTTCCATACCCTGAGTTTCCAGAAAGAGAGCCCTGGCTACAATTCTACAGAGATCAGCCTCTACCCTCTGTAGATTCTACAGGCCCTGTGTCTACCTCCTTGCTGTTGCCCAGTGGCCCTCTGCATAGTTTAAGCTTGCACAGCCCCACAGCAGCCACAGCTCCATCTTGCTGACTTCAGATTCCCATACTAGCACTGTCTCCACTTCCTTCATGAAGGTTCTCCAGCGAGAGGAATGATGTCTCTGCTTCCATTTACATAGATCACTACCATACTTCTACTGCAGGGAGAGGTGTTCCCACAGAAACTTCAGAGCCAGTACATGGCTTCAATTTCTGACACAAACAGCACTGAAACTCAGAGTCATTTTCCTCTAGCCAACACTCAATTTAAAACCAGCACAAAGCTGCCATCCACACCACTGGGCTACCCCAACCATGTAGACGAGTCTGTCCCAGCACTCCCAAGGTCCAGTCTCACTATCTAAAGGTGAACGTTGATACAGGGAGCTATATGCCTAGATGCTTACATAGTCCTTAAACCACACTGAAAGAGCTGAGCAGCCACCCAACAAATCCAAATTGCTGTCACTCAGAGCCAGATTATACAGGTAGAAGTCAAAGCTTTCAATTAAAAAAAAAAAAAAAAAAAAAAAAAAAAAAAAAAAAAAAGCAATATCCTCTGCACACAAAGAAACTCTCCTGGCTGCTGAGACTAAAGATAACGGAGTTTATGCTTTCCTTAAAAATCACTGCCCTTACTAAGCCACTACCCAAAGACTACACATGGACTGACCCTGGGCTCCAACCTCATAGGTAGCAATGAATAGCCTAGTAAGGGCACCAGTGGAAGGGGAAGCCCTTGGTCCTGCCAAGACTGAACCCCCAGTGAACGTGATTGTTGGGGGGAGGGCGGTAAGGGGGGAAGGATGGGGAGGGGAACACCCATATAGAAGGGAAGGGGTTAGGGGGATGTTGGCCTGGAAACCGGGAAAGGTAATAACAATTGAAATGTAAATAAGAAATACCCAATTTGATAAAGATGCCCCTGAATGATGGGAAGAAGGCAGAGAGACTGTAAGCTGAAGGATTGCCTCCCATTGCTGGTTAACTTCTGCAAGGATGACAGGCCTAGCTAGTAGAGAAGATTCCACCAGCACCCCCTGACATGACCCAAAAGGACACCACCCATGAATATTTGAGAGGCTTTGGGAGGTAGGAATAGGAAATCCGGGCTCAGGGCCTACCTTCTCTGCAGGGAGCACACTACACAGAAACTGGCCAAAGTCAGCATACATGCACTTGAGTTTTATTCCCTATAAGTCTGGGCACAAAGAACATTTTAGGAAAAAATGGAGATATGCCAAATAGCAATGGCTTTAATCTAGCTTTAGAACACCCTCTTTGGGTTTGTTTGTTTGTTTGTTTGTTTTGCTTTGTTTAGTAGCCAGACTGACCATGAAATTTCAATCTTTGTATTTACTATTTTATGTATACAGGACTTTTGCTTGCACATCTGTTTTGTTTGTTCGTTCATCTGTCCATCCATCCATCCATCCATCCATCCATCCGAGAGAAAGATCGGGATGGATGGACGGACGGACAGACAGACGGACGGACGGACGGACCATGTGTGTGCCTAGTGCTCCCAAAGGGCAGAAAAGGTGTTGGATCTTCTGGGACTCAAATTACAGGCAGTTGTGAGCCAACTCGAGAGTGCTGGGAATCAAACTTACAATCCCTAGAAGGAGAGAAATTTTCTTAACCACTGAGCCATCTCTCCAGCCCCCACTTTCAATCTTCTTGCCTTAGCCTTCCTAATGCTGAGTTCACACCCTTTTGCCCCCAATCCCAGCTGCTTTGGAAGGCTTTTAAGTAAATGTTAGAATTGCTCAGTCAGTTGAACAGAATTCTATTCATGGTAACTGGTTAGAACAAGCCAAGAAAACAAATCAAATGGGGAAAACTGACTTGGATCAATGAACTATTAAAAAATATGAAGGTCATAATGAAAGAAAAGTCTGGGTAAGTGAGACTGAAACCACGGAAGCACACTGTGATTTTTTTTTTAATCTGGTTTTGTTTGTTTGTTTGTTTGTTTGTTTATGCTGGTATTTCCCATTTTTCAAGAGACAAAGTTTTAAGTACAAAGTATATTTACAGTCTTGTGTCTGTTTTCAATTCTTCAGAGATAAGCTGCCTTGAAACCAGTGACAGCAGCTGCCCACAGACCCAGGTGGTACCCCTGGGCACGGAGTAGGCACTAACTGCTGAGCATCAAGCTACAGGGGCTGCAGGCTACCCTCCCATAGCACATCCCTGGAAACGCAAATCAGGAGCATTCTGGCTTCTCTTGGAAAAATGAAAAGCATTCCAGAGTATTTTTTTTAAAAAGTCAGAAAAGCACTGAGCTAAAAGCTAGCAATGATGAGCTTCCAGAGGACCCAGTGTCAGGAAGTAAGGGATCATGGCAGGGAACTGGTCTCTCATCTACAGGTCCAGACCACATCCTGACTCCCTTCTATCTTCCAAACAGGTAAAAGCTCATTCAACTGAAGAAGAAAGAACAGAAATCGGCCTACACAAAATGTGCTGATCATTTACTTATTATAGCAAAGCAGTCAACAGTCACCGAGTCCACAATATTCACTCATACATTTTAACCAGTGATAACAAAAATTAAGGCCCCAAGTAACCATATTCACACAGCATGGCAAGCAGGATCTCTTTGCCGGGGCCATTCCCCGTGTGTGCCAGCTTACATTGCCATAGCAGTCTTCGTCATCTTCTGACATGGCTGGCAAGTAAGCTGTGAGCTTCGGAGGCGTCTGCTGGTGCAGATTCTCCCACGTGATGGACTCAAAGAATGGATGAGCTTTGAGAGGCCCGTACCCTTCCATCTCTTCACAGCCTAAACGCTTTGTGGCATCTAAAACCTTAAATGATAGCCGAGACATGTCACTGTCAGGGTTGAAATGAAATTACTTGTTTCTTTTTGTGGAAGTCTTGTCAAGCCCTCAGGCCTCCTGGAAAGCAGAGGGGCACTGTGGTCTATCCCCAGGCCTGATCATGCCATGGCAGAAAAAGCCAAGATTGATTAGGACTCTTGCCTCAGCCCACAGCTCTGCCCTTTTCTTCCCACAGGTAAAAACAAATCTCAATCTCAAAATACAGACAGAGGGCAACAACAAGTATCTTTTTAAAGTTCGCAGCTCAAAAATCTTATAAAATGATGTGACCCCTGGTAGACTGACTATACACCAGGGCAGACCCCACTCCCAAGACTAGCTGGGACTTGAAGGAAGGAAGGAAAGAGGGAGGGAGGGAGGAAGGGAGGGAGGGAGGGAGGGAGGGAGGGAAAAATTCCAAAGTTTGGGAAGGTAATAATAGAAGGAACTGGGGAGTATATATGTTGAAAATATAATGTCTGAAATTCTTAAAGAATAAGAATATTACTTTAAAAAAGAGGGAAAGAAATACTACTGGAAACAAAAGTGCAGCTGGGTGGTGTGCTGGAGTACAGGTAGATGAATCTCTGAGTTCAAGGCCAGCCTGGTTTACAAAGTAAGTTCCAGGACAGCTAGGACTGTTACGCAGAAAAACCCTGTCTGAAAAAAAAAAAATGAAGAAAAAAAAACTAATAAAAAAGCCAGACATGGTGGTGCATAAAACTATAATCATAGCACTCAGGCAGAGGCAGGAAAGTTATTAAGCATTTAGGACAACTTTTGGCCTACACAGCAAGTCTCTGTCTCAAAAACAAATAAAGGTAAAAATTTTAACACAAGGAAAAATTAACTGACTGCTTCTAAGATCAAAGAAAATGAACAATGAGGCTCTCACTGGTGAAATATATCTACACCTCTCAAAGGCTGTGTGTGGTGCAGTCACTCCTAAGCCTGCAAGGTTGAATTAAACCCATTCTCTACTGTGGAAATGAAGGAAGAGTACAGAAGGATGGCTAAAAAGAAGCAAGCCCGGGCCTCCCCATGAATATAGGACTGGCCCTGATTCCCAAGGAATGAGGAAGGAAGCAAACAGGGCTGAGATCCACAGCTTCTGAATGTAAGACGGCACATCTTTCTAAGTAAGTTCTTTCTCTCTGCCTTGTTACCTTCATCTTTAGAGTCTTCGTGTAGCTTCCTCTCTAAAGCTGGCACTGGCAGATGGCACTGAAGTACAGTTTATAGCCATGTGCCCCTGGAATAAACCCAGGCACTCAGTGGCAATCACTGAAAATGTGATGCAATGCTAACAAACATGCAAAATAATATGGGAACTTCCTGTCTCACTAAAGCCAAGAACCAGGCCCTGGGAAAGTGAAAGGGCATATGAGAAAATATTTGACTATAAAACCACTGTATACGTTTAACACATCTTTCAAAAGAATGCTCAAGAAAATTCAAAATACTTACCAAGAGTTTTTCCACAAGATCTCTTGCCTTAGGGAAGAATTTTTCTGGGAAATCATATTCCAACTTAATGATCTTCTGAAATATAAGATATTCATTTCTGTGAATTAAAAAAAAAAAAAGCTGTTATTTGGAGAAATGTTTCTCAGATCTCTAGTATTTTTATAGAACAACCCAAAGTCACCCTCGCCTCCCAGGCCAGATCTTAACTAAAGGCCCCAAGCACTGTACATCCATAAACTGTGGTGGGATTTCTGCCCAAACTGGGGACAACCAGTAGCTGTTGGCAGTGGGGTATGTGGTGATAGCTCAGAAGCCTGAGACGTGCAGGATCCCTCTTACCCGGCTCTGAATGGTGGAAGTCCTGCCACAAGCTGATAGATTATACATCCAAGGGCCCAAAGGTCTGAACTTTAAGGTAGGGAAAACACAAAGACAAATGGCATTGGTGTAATTCAATGACAAATAAGGTTCATTCTACAGTCTCTGTCTACTCCACCCCAGCTGCAGCCTCCAATTTACTCCTATTCCTTAAGACCAGAGATGTAGGAAGTTTGGAGTTTGCTTTTCCCTGTGACCTGAGTCAAATGTTACTATACTTGACAGGAACGCCAAGTGGTTGGTTTATCTCCCCTGCAGATGTCACTTCTATTGAAGGTTAACAACTTCTACCTGTCCCTTTCTCATTCTGAAAGGAGAACATAATTCACCACCAGTATCCTGCCATGCCAGGCTGCTGCAGACCAGGTATGGTGGAAGTTGCTATGGGGCTGGGAGAGACAGCTTTGTCACTGTAGGGTGATGTGCTATGACCACCTCACATACTCTATGGGCATGATTTGTGCTCACCTCAGGAGAGATGTGAGAGCTGGATCCAGGGGAGGCTCAAAAGGACCTTCCCAGGATGTCTACAATGCATGGTCTGCACCCTGTCCTTACCTTTTTGGACTCTGTCAAACAAAGTCCTGCTCTTCTTCTAAAATCATCTAGACTACTAATAGGGCTTGGTGGCACTCGCCTTTAATCTCAACACTTGAGGCAGAGGCAGGTAGAGCTCTGAGTTCAAGGCTAGTCTGGTCTACAAACTGAGTTCCAGGACAGCCAGGCTGTTTTTAAAAAAAAAAAAAAAACTTTTTAGACTGTCCATTTTATTTGTAATTATTCTTTTTTCTTGAGAGGGTCTTACTATACTGCCCAAGCTGACCCCACACTCACAAGAGTGTCAATTCATCCTCTTGCCTCAGTCTTACAAGTGTACCATTCTGAATGTCTCTTAGTAGTTCCCTCAATACAGCTATATGTTGACAGAGATGCCCAGCTACCAGGAGCCCTGAGGTTGGGCCCTCTCATGTCAAAATGCTCTCCTGGAACGTCTGGCTTTCCTGTGCTCTCTTGAGTCACTGAGATGAAATCATACATCTGAATTTGCCTTCCATTCTCAACTATCCCCAAGTACTAGGTGTATGCAGGTTTGGTGAGCTGCTAGCAGTGATGTGGGATCACAGGATATGAACAACAACCACCACTTAAGACAATAGTGCAGGCACAAAATCAAATCTTGCAGCCAAGCTCTGTCCTTGCCGGGATGTCACTAGCACTTATGAGCCAGGAACAGGTAAGGCCCTGAGATTGAACAAAAATTAGAAATCTGAGTTATAGAATTAACAGTATGATGGAATAAAAAATGATTTTATATATAGCTGGTAACTACTTTGGAGAGAGGTATTTGTTTACATTTAGTTTTTGAGACAAAATCTTATGCAGCTCAGTATGGCCTAAAACTACTGCTAGAGCTGAAGACTCACTCTAACGCCTGATCTTGCTCCTGCCTCAACTGCCAGAAGAAAAAAGTATGTGCTACCATTTATATGTGTGTGTGCACATTTTGACCGTATGCATGCATGTATGTATGTATGTATGTATGTATGTATGTATGTATGCATGTATGTATGTGCAACACGTGTATACAGTGCCTTTGTAGGCCAGAAGAAGGCTTTAGACCTTCTGTGACTGGAGTGAGAAATGTTTGTGAACCATGTATGTGCTAAGCACTGAACCTAGGTCTTCTAGAACAACAACCAGTGCTCTTAACCACTGAGCCATCTCTCCAGGCCGATCTTACTATTTTCTATGCCTGGTTTTCTTTAGTGCTTTGTCTGGGTAAAACAGGGAATGAAACAAGAAAATCAAGTAGCAAAGTAGCTACACAAAGCAGAAGAAGGGAAGGATAAAGCCAAATCACCCAAGGCCTCTCAAAGTCCCCCCTGAATGTGAGAACTTCAACAGGAAGAGCTTAGGGAGCTTCTCCTCTGTGAGATGTCTCAGCATTCCATCTTGATTTGCATTTTGGCTTTGGGAGTAGCATACCAAGGCTTTCTATAGTCTCAGCTGGGTCAAGTCTTAAAACCTTGAAGCAGGCACTGCAGAGCTCCAGCTCTGTCTGTTTCATCAGAAGGAGAGAATGTAACCCTGAGGCCAAGAGCCTGTATCATCCCCAGGGTACACATAGGTACATCAGCACTACCACAGAATACAACAGCTCAATAAATTATGATATTCTAATGCAACAGAAAAATGCACAGCCAGAATAAAGATGCATACAGATACTTTTAATGAATCAGGTGTTTCATCATCATGAAACCAAAAGAACTCATACTGGGTTTGCTCTATGACTGCATGTGTTTGAGAACGTCAAACATTCATAAATGCACCAAAAAAATGACAAGAAAAATACCAATTATCCGGGAACATACATATAGAGACTATATATTTTCTATAGTTTGTAGTAATTTATAGGCATTCCACTTAAAAATTAGGGGGAAAAAGGGACCCTCAATATTTTAGTGAGCTTCACAAGACTTAAAATTCAAAAGCAAGAGACACAGTGATGGCTCTCTCAAAACACTGTTCCTCCACCTGCATGATTTCCTCTATCTATGTCTATATATCATAGAGGACATCAACTCCACAGAGCAAACATTCAAATACATCCTCCTTGAGTACTAATGGCTCATGTGCCTGACTCCCTAGAGCCAGGAGTTGACACACTCACCATACTAGGAAGAACTGGCAGGAAAGCTGTACAAACTACTAGCTCCTGGACATGCTCTCCAAACCTTGAATCTATACCCTAATGTTGCTCCTTAATCTCTTAAAACAGTGCCTTTGACTAGAATGACCTTAAGTCATTGTCTCCCTCAGAACGGCCTCATCTTTACTCTCTAACTCTGATCTCCAAACAAATAAATGTATGGATGAATGAATAAATAAATGAGTGAATCGAATCCCTATCCCTTGGAGGCTGGAGAGATGGTTCTGTGGTTAAGAGTGGCAATTGCTCTTCTGGAGGACCATGGTACACAGGCATACTTGTAGGCAAAACACCCACACATAAAAAGCAAAACAAAACCTGTTCCAATGCCAGTCTCTACATCACTCTACACACTCAATGCTTCTACTATTCATGAGTGAGACCACCACTAAGATCCAGCCGCATCTCTCAAAAAACCTCAATGCTCTGACCACTGGCAGGCCGACTCCAGGATGATATGCTCTGGGCTAGAACTTTCTCCCTTCTGTCCTCCAGGGCTCCACTCACCTCTAAAGAGCCCAAGACTCTACAGTAAGCACATGGCTGCTAGAATCCCATGGTATGGCAGCCACATTTGTCCACTGGATGGCTTTCTACCCAGAAAGCAATAATCAGCAAGGAATTATAAAAGTGGAATGCATACATATAAAGGAAAAAGAAATATTTTTTAAAAAAGCACAAAACTGATGTCTTTGTGTCTCACTGTGTATCTCTGGCTGGTCTGGAACTTGCGATATAGACTAAAATGGCTTTGAACTTAAGAGTTGTACCTGCCTCTGACCTGGAGTATTGGAAATAAGGGCATGCACCATTATGCCCAGCCACTTTTGTTTGTTTAGCCACAAGGTTTTACCATGTATCCCAGTCTGGATTTGTACTCGTGATCCTCCTAACTCACCCTCTGAGGTGCTGGGATTATAAGGGATTCTTTGCTGTACTGGATTCATACTGCACTACTTAAGACCTACTAAAGCTTCTCTTTCAAATAGTGATTCCTTATGATCAAACCTAGTAGATACCACAGAGAGAAGGAAGGGCAGTTGTATTAAAAACAAGTTACCTTTTACACGCCGACTTCTCTGTGAGCAGCTCTGGAGAAACATACTGCGCTGTTCCTACAAATGAATTGGCCCTAGCTAGAAGGTGGGGGGAAAAAAGAAATATTCTTGAAAATGCAATCTGTGGCTCCCCATCACACTGCCCTTCTTGTGTATCCTTCAAGGTGTCCACATCTAACTATACAGAGGGAAGCTGGTCATCAGCGTAGCTGGTCACCTGGAATAGACTGTGCCATCAAAGGACCCTACCTAAGGATACCTACTGGACCCTATCCAGCCGGCACCTCCTACCTAACAGCCAAATGCAGGAAGTACTCATCATATTCATCCATTATCTTGACACTAAGCAAAGCAATGTGAGGGCAAGGGTCCTGTCTGTGGTGCACATTGCTGGACCTGTGGTACCTAAATATGCATAGGCAAGTATACAACAGGCAAAACCAACTACAGGTCAGAAACCATCCTCTTTTTAATCACCACTAGTTTGGGTATTTAGGGTAGTAGGGTAATGAGACTTAGGTTTCTAGCCCAGGGACCCTCTACATTCCACTGCCTATAATCTTGGCCCATGAGACACCTGTCTGCAAGCTAAGGGTGAATACCATCTGCTCTGAACCCACATCAGAGGTCCACCTCCCATTTATTCCAGCCTCCTGAGGAGCATGAGAACTCAGCTTCCATGTGGCAGATAAAGCAGGGCTACATTTTTATACTTTTAAAAGTGATACAGAGTACTAAGATTAGTGTTATGCTGAATTATCAAATTCTGAAGAAAAGCTACTCAAAAAAATACCCAAAGCACAGCCTAGCTGAACAGCTCATTCACATCCTACTTCCAGGTCTCAGGAAGGAAAAGTCAGCATAGGCCTGATCAGAAACAGACAGACCCTCCCAACAAAGAGTTAAGAGATGGGGTGGCTATTTGATTCAACTTTTTAATGGATAATGTTCAGACTAATATAAGGTTATACCAAGCCTATAAAGTCAGCTTTGTTGGACAGACAGATGACTACTACTTACTAGGAATGAGTCAATCAGATGCAGGTTATCAGGGCATCTCAGCAGTGAAACAAGGGACAGCAAGGGCACATACTACACCACCTGCAGAAGTCTCTTTCTGGAAAGGCAAGGCTTGCTATCCCCAAAGGGTGGGAGTAAATATGTTACCAGTACATGAGGAGTACACAGAGGTAAAGAATAGATAAAATCTGACAAAGAACATTCATGAGAACAGCAAAGTTCCCTGAAGGGAAGCCAGCAAGCCATCTCCTACAGCACCATGTGAACAGAACCTGCTTCATTTCCTGGACACTGTATTTTAGCTGCAGCTGCACTCATCCCTGGCCCCCACTTAATAGCTTGCTGTTTGTGGAGATAGGTCAGACGTTTACTGTACTGAGCTCTTGCATGCTCTTTTCCAAAAAAGCAGTCATAACCATAAAAGCGCATACTGCAAAGTTCTTATCAACTCTTCCTTCCACTAACACAACTGCTCCAAGCCTGTGGCCAACCATATCGCACAGGACCTTCCTTAATAGTCTCTCTCACATTGAGACCCCCAAGTTTAGACAAAAAGGCCAGGCAGCTCTGAAGAATAAAATGCATCTTTGACTCAAAGATCCTTTACAAGGTCATTATTACCTTTCCAGCTTTCCTTCCCCCAGAAGCATCCCCAGTGGGTTACTATCTCTACTCGGTGCTATGGCAGTCTTCAGGTGTCTAATTGTTCTCTTTTCTATACCTCCAGATGAGCAGTTTTTCTATCTCCTGAGGCAGTTAATGACAAGCCATCTTACTTTTCTGGACCAAAAAGACTCCCAACAGCACCTCCCCTAATAATAAAGGCATTAGAAGGTCACACAATGCCATATGCTAACTCTGAACAGGACTTGGAAAGTTGGTGATTATAAACAGGTAACATTTTCCCAGAGCCTCCTGAGGCTGCCTGGGCCATCACAGGCAGCTGTACATATCAGATGGGGGAGACAGAAGGGTAGGTAAGAGGAAGGCAATGGAATCCAGGATGTGCTACACAAGACATCACCTGTAACATATAAGGTGTCACCAACTCTACCCCTAGCTCACAAGTGACCTGACATGACGGCCTACGGAGCAAGAACTTTCTTTGGTCCTTCCCCTACTACTAGAGTTCACAAACTGAAGCAAAGGAGCCAAAAGGAATCGCTGCAGTCGTGACGAGGACCATACAGTGCAATGCACTGCTCTAGCCTAAGTTCAGAACAGGGCTCTGTGAAAATAAAGAAAAATTGAGCAGACATACCTTGTTTGCTGTCTGGGGATAATACTTTGGCTGTTCCAAAATCTGTGATCTGGATGTGCATGTCTTCGTTTAACAAGATGTTTTCTGGTTTAAGGTCTCTGTAAAAGAATTTTACCTTTGAGAAAACAGGTTTAAAAGTAGCAGCATTATCACATGTTCGACATTTTGATAGAAACAAAATAAAGTGATGAATCTTTACCTTTACAAGGCTAAAATCCAAGAACGCAAGCCCAAAGTTCACATCAAACAAGTCTCAACAGCACAGATATAGGCACCTCAAAATCATTTTATAGCTGTATCACTTTATATCATTTTATAGCTGTATCACTTTATCTTTATCAAGCCGGTGAGTTGTTAAACTTAACAGATCCGGCTTCCAATGGCCACCCTGGATTGTTTCGTCTACTATTTTAGGAACATATTATTGACTTAGTTTCTTAGTTCATAAAACACAGTTCCAATTTGCCTTTTATCAAAATGAATAAAAAAAGTGACCAGAATTATTAAATAGACACAAAAGTTGTAAATGACAAAATCAAAAGCACCAAACACCTGAGCTGCTAGTATCACAGGAAGACAGCACCCAAGACATGAACTTTCAAAGAGCAAGGTCCTTTTACTTCTAGCTTGTGTACAGCTTTCTCAGTGAGTCACAACTGAAGACACCTACATCATAACTTGTATAAGAGCAGCCACTGCGGAGCCCAGAGGAGCGGTGTGGATTATTTGTATACATCAGAGCCATCGGCCCGAGTCATCACAGGAGCTGTTCTGTACACACCACGCAGTGCCCATTACCTGTGAATGATGCCCTTGCCATGCAAGTACTCTAAAGCAGACACAATCTCAGCTGTGTAAAACCGGGTACAGGTCTCATCAAATGAACCGATTTTGCGGATGTATTTGAGTAGCTCTCCATTTTTGGCGTAACTAAGGCCAAAATCTGAATATTTTATGGTTAAGGAAGAATGGAAAAATATATTTCTTTTCTAAAAATTAACCTTAAAATCCAGTAAGAACTGTCTTTTCATCAAATGTAAACTGAAGGTACCTATGCTCCAAGATAAGTTGCCTTTTTGGGGGTCAGATCCGGGTCCCAGCTCCAAGCACAGAACTTCTAAGACACAGTCCCTGAAAAAACATGAACAGCACCTTTCAAGCCCAGGTGCCCTTCTAGACAAACGGTCCCAGAGGCCACTGTGGCCTATGAAAGGAAGCCTCTAGATGGCTACAGAACAGGACCCAGGCACCAACATGTGGAAGGCTTTAAAGTGCAGAAGGGCACAGTTCTGAAAAGAGAGTCCTAACAGAACCCTGAATGACTGCCACCATTGTGAGCCTTGCCTCAACTTGCTGTACTCCACAGGCTGGGCTAACAGTCCTTCTAG
Source organism: Rattus rattus (assembly GCF_011064425.1). NCBI lineage: Eukaryota > Metazoa > Chordata > Mammalia > Rodentia > Muridae > Rattus > Rattus rattus. Next base: position 1,397,908 of record NC_046162.1, read on the forward strand.
GCATAAAAGTGCCATGCTTTATAACAATCTTAGTTTCCCAATTCACTTCATCTATTTGAGAAACACCTGCTGGGAAGATGAGAAATAACCATTCCTGGCACCTCCATGCTGCAAAAGGCACTGAAGACTGACAAAAAACAGCTCCAAATGAGTAGTCATTTTCTCCAAACACTAAACTTGTGTTTCTTACTGGAAATCTCTAGGTACGACACCTCTCTGGCAGCCTAGGTCACAAGGGCCCAAATGCTGACTAGCATTGATGAGGCAATGATGAGGCCAAGCTTGAAATTCATACAAGAAGCCAACGTGAAATTCTTGTCCTTTGCTGGCTTTTCTCTGCCAAGGCACTGCTACCAACAACCAAGGAAGGAGCCTGAAGCTCCTCTGTAGGTAAGAAAACAAACCCAGAAGAGACAGGACTATAACCAAAGCTGGTAAAGATGCCCCTGCTGGGGTCATCTCTGACAACCTATGCCTCTCAACTCAAAGTCTGACAGACACCTGAAACATGTACTATGGAGAACAGAAAGGGTCTTAGGTCCAGTTGTATCCTGTCTGCCCCCTCAAAAGGGAGGCTGATACCTTGTCCTGGCTAGTTTTGTGTCAGCTTGACACAAGTAATCTGGGAAGAGAGAGACTCTCAATTGAAAAACTACCTTCTTAAGATTTGTCTGTAGGCAAGTTTCTAGTGCACTTTCTGAATTAGTGATTGATGTGGGAAGGCCTAGCCCATTGTGGATGGTACCATCCCTGGGAAAGTGATCCTGGGGTGTACATGCTGAGCAAGCCATGGGGAGCAAGACAGTAAGCAGCACTCCTCCATGGCCTCTGCCACAGCTCCTGTCTTGAGGTTTCTGCCCTGATTTACTGTCCTGACATTCCTCAGTGAAGGACTGTGATGTGGAACTGAAATAAATCCTTTGCTCCCCAAGTTGTTTATAGTCATGGCATTTTATTATAGCAGCAGGAACACTAAGACATGCCACGGAGCCACCAGTTCTGGCCTAACATAGGCTAACAGCAGAACCTTTCTAGTTAGGAGTCCAGGTATAAGGTCATACTCTTGATCACATGGTCAAGAGAACAGGGGTAACTTCTCACTCTTTCCAGCTTCATGGTTTTGCCCTTTATCTGACCCTTCACTGGTTCTGATTTCTGTGAGAGGAACACCTATGGGTCTCAGCTCAGAAGGGAAGCAGATGCAAGTTTTAGCTCTTAAATATAGCAGGCGCCTGGGATTATTTCTCAGGCTAATGGTTCTCTGCAGTCCTATCATTCCCTATTCCATGAGATTCTTGTAAACCTCATCAATATAATGTGTGTCCTAAGAACATCCTCCACTCCCATGCAAGTCAGTGCTCCTGGGTGGCAAGAGCTGTCACAAACTGGGTGAGCTCCTGGGAGGCCTTAATAAGGGCTTTAACAGAACCAGGGAGCCTAAAAGTCCAATATGTGCAACTGGAGGAACCTGGTTGAGAGATTAAGCAATTGACTCAAGTTCACAAAGAAAACAATGGACAGGACCAGAACCCAGTTCTCTGGTCAGAAGCAATGGTCCTTACTCTATGCTACAAATGAGGCATCACAAGGACAAGCAGGTGCAGATTGGTCTGGTGGGAACTCGAAGATAGTAAGGTAGAAAGCAGCTGAGTCTGAGATCTCTTGGTCTTCGTCTGTGTGTAAAAAGGAAGGTTCCCCACAGTTTAGCCTCTGATCAAGTTAGAACTATGCCAAGATAGGGAAGCCTTATGCCGGACCTAGCCTCTGGGCTCACTTTTCCAGGGCCTCACAGTGTATCTGATGAAGAACCCTCAGTAGTCCCTGTGTGATCCATCTGATCCAGCTGTCTGTTTTCAATCTATAGCAGGTGTCTCCAGGCTCTGCCTCATTTCAACTTGTACTGAATGGGTCTGGGTCCATCCACAGTCTCTTGAAGGTACTGAAAGGAGAATACACAAGGACTAGTCCCTCTCCTCTACTTGAAATTAATGACTAAATAAAGGGCAGTGTCATAGCATATCTGGGAATTTCTTCATGCAAGTTTCAGTATTCTTTAATAATACAGTGTATAGTAAGGATTATCAATGAGGCAGAAGTCACTGGATCTCATTCTCATGGCAAGTAGGAGAGCCATTATGACCCTTTGGGTCTCAGACCAAGAATAATATGTGCCATTAGACAAAGACCTAGAGTTCTTTCCACCTGAACTGACATGGTCAGTCCCATTTGAAAATCACATAGCAAGAACATTCTGCTCTGGCTTCTGAGCTCTGATCCAACACTGTGTCCCTGACAGAAAATGAAGTCAAGCATTTGTGACTGATTCTGTCTTGGTTACCCAGTCTTGATGAAATCTGGGTATCTCAAGGGTGCATGGGACTAGAAGACTTGGTTTCCAGGTTGTAGAAGTGTGAGGTGGTGAATCTTTAAGAAGCAGGATTTACTGACGTATGTGGATCGCTGAGCTCCTGAGACTCACTAGTCATTGGAAAGTCTGCAAAGACGACTGCCGTGAAAGAAGCAAACCCAGGCGCACCTACTCAACTGTACTTCCCAGGCTACTATATACAGGGCTACAGCATGCACCATGCATCCCATCTGGACGGCCTCCAAACTATGAACTAAACAAGTCTCTTCCCTTCAAAGAGCTAGATGCCCCAGGCATTTTGTAGCAATGTCACAAAGCTGACTAGTAACAGAGCTTCAAGGCCAATAAAATACATTGTTCTGAACATTGGCAAAAAAAGTTTAGGCCTTTAGACAGGAACAATTCTGGGTCAAAATTTTTAAGTGGGTAGGTGGGAATGGGTGGGGTAGGGTGAAGAACTCGGGAAAGGGGACCAGGAAGGGGAGCAACATTTGGAATATAAATAAATAAAATAATTTAAAAAAAAGTTTAGGGCTGGAGAGATGGCTCAGTGGTTAAGAGCACTGACTGCTCTTCCAGAGGTCCTGAGTTCAATTCCCAGCAACCACATGTGGCTCACAGCCATTTGTAATGAAATCTGATGCCCTCTTCTGGGGTGTCTGAAAACAGCTACAGTTTACTTATATATAAGAAAAAAATCTTAAAAAAAAAAAAAAAAAAAGTTTAGGCCTGGGCCTGGACCTCCATCTTGTTTGTAAGTACTGATTTCATGAACTCAAAAAGGGGTACTTTCATGCACAGGGGACATAAAAGAGGAATCAACACAGGTTCAGAGACATGTAATGAAATATAAAGAGATCACTGACGACTGCTAAGTGAGCCCTGACAGCAGAAGTGGGGGACCAGGCATACTGGGACCAGTAAGCTCTACTTGCTTTAAAGACCATCACCACCAACACATCTCTTCTCCTGGAACCTACTGAACCTTCCACCAGTACTCTCTAAGACGGCCCTCTGGAAAGAGCCCATTTGGTCTGTCTCTACTGCCTTGCTATGTCATGAACTTTGCCCCCCAAGAAACTGCCTGTCCAACTTTTAATAACTTGCTCATGGAATAATCCTCTGATCAGGCACAGACCACATACTAGACTGCCAGCCCGGAAACCTGGCAGGCCCTCATCAGAACCTAGGTGATCTGGGCCTGAGTCTCCGTACTCCCAGAGGCTTCTTCTAGGTAGCTGGTCAAGTGGGTAACAATTCTTATCTGTGTATCACCTCCTCATGGGTCCACTCAGACCTCAAACAAATGCCACGTGCAACAAATGACAACCTATTCCCATCTAGCCACTGGCCAGTCTCTCTGGGTTCAGTAACAGATGACAGTGTAGACCAGGCTCTGAAGGCAAAAAACAGCAGAAACCTAACTTTGCTTTCTCCAAGTCTGGACCAGAAGCCACCATAGTCAGAGCAAACCCCATATTCCTCCACACTAGGAGAAAAAACAATTGGTATCAGAACTTCACAGCTCAGAGAACTGGCTCACTTGGGCCCCACATGCTTCTGCCCTCCATATCTACAGGGCTCAAAGACACCCACACCTGTCCTTCCAACTGGTCCTGCTACTTGGACATTTATGACATAGTTTTTAATAGTCTGCACAAACTCTCCAAAAAGTATAATCAATTTCACAAAGAAGGAAGAGCCTTCCCTTGTCAGCATTTTACCATCTCCTTAAATGAGCCTTTGAAATGGAAAATGGGGGCTGGGGATTCCCTGTAAATGAGCAGGCCCTTTCCCCAAAAAAAAAAAAAAAAAAAAAAAAAAAAAAAAAAAAAAAAAAAAAAAAAAAAAGAACCAAAAAAAAAAAAAGAAATGGAAAAATGGATGAAACACAAGCAGTTATATAGCAGAAGCCAGAATTCAATTATAAGTGAAAGCCAGATGGTGAGAACATTGGTGCATACCTTTAATCTCAGTACTTGAGGCTGAAAGGCCAACCTGGTCTATAATGAGTTCCAGAACTGCCAAGGCTATGTACTGAAACCTTGGGGGGGTTAAAGACAATAAGCAAAAAGGAGAGGAAAGAGGAATGTGCACAAACGACTATGAACATGTGTGCAAAGTGAATCTGCTGGAGAGGCAGGCTGAACAGCTCTCAGGAGCTAGAGGGGCTGAGCAAGCCCAGCAGACATAAAACTTCAGGAAGATATAGCACCCCTGTAAGTAATAGGATAGGCTCCTGTAAGTCACTCCTAAACTTCTTTAGTCAAGCTGTCCTTCTGACAACACTCAGTAACTCGGATAGAAGAGGATCTAGAGAAGTTAGTGCTTTTTTCCTCTCGGACCCTCAACTTTTTAAAACCAGGAGTCAATAATACCTACCAGACACTCCAGACAGAACATTTGCTAGAGGAATGAAGAAACATTTCTACATCAACATCCAGCAACCACGGCTAAAACACTCCAGTCCATTGAGTACAACATTTATCAATGAACACTTCAGCACTGTGGGCATGTTGGTGCACCTCGGCCATGTGCTGGTGCTGGTGCTGGTGCTGCTGCCTCCAAGGGGGTCAGCACCCACAGGGATCTGTGCCGTGCCTTTCCTTTCCAGGAACAAACAATGCAGCCACTAATCTAAAACACAAGGTGGTTTTCAGACCATGGTTTGCACTGACCATGCAAAGGATACACAGCTTTTCGTCGTCCTGAAACGTAAAGTAAAGTTTCACAAAGAAGGGGTGATCCAGGCGTGACATCACATCTCTCTCTCTAGTTACATACGGGACTTTGTTTTCTTTTATTATATGACGTTTCTCCAGAATTTTAACTTAAGGTAAGAGAGAAGCGAGTTTACTAATATTAGAAAAATGTAAACGAACAACGGCAAAACCCAGTAAATTTATAAAGGTAACTGGCATGAACTGAAGTTGTCCCAAAACCACCCACCCAAGGTTAGAAGGTTTGCAGACTAACCTTGTCATAGATTCTAAACTCAGTACAGGCCCTGTCCCTACCCAGGCTACCATACATATGAAAGTGGAACCACCCCTGAATCTTAGACACACAGCTCATGGGACTTAGTACTTACTAGCATATTCTCTGGAAGTGGCCAGTTCTCGGGCCAGAACAACCTAGTTTGGGGAGAAAAAAGATAATGTAAGAATGAGGTCAGTCTGATAAGCACTGTCGCCCTGCACGGGCTGCCCAGCCTGTGCACAAGATTTGAAGTTACATTTAAAGTCCTACTGGATTCTGTGCGAACAAAGAGCAGAAAGCCACTGCTTGTATTCATACATTCTAATCGTTAACAGCAACATAATAGCAAACGTGAAATGGTAAACAGTGCTTGTGCCACTGTTTTCAAATGTTCTCAATCAGCCAGCTACCAAAAGTTCTCATAGTACAGTCCAAGTATAAATTTAAGAACCAATAGGTATGGTAGTGCACATCTATGATCTTAACACTTGGGAGCCGGAGAGAGGCAGGAGTCCAAGCTCCGAGCAACCCTGGGTTACACAATGAAATCCTGTCTCAGCATCCTCTATCCCAAACAAACAAAAACAGAATTTGGTTGACTGACATGTCCTAAAACAATCACAAGTGGGTACTAGAAATTTCTTTGGAAAAACTTCCAAGAATATATCTTTTCAGCCGGGCAGTGACAGCACATACCTTTACTCTCAGCATCCAGGAGGCAGAGACAGAAGGATCTCTAAGTTTGAGGCCAGTCCTGTCTATAGATCAAGTTCCAGAATAGCCAAGGCTGGATAGAGAACCCCTTCCTCAAAAAACAATAAAACAAACAAGTGAAAGAGAAAAAAAGAGAACATGTCTTCTTACTATAGATCCTAATAAAGAGCTGTCATTGACTTAGGCTTCTCATGCATTTCACTTGATAGCATGAACACAGTTAGGACTACTGTGTACCAAGAGGTAAGACAGCACAGACTCTTTACAGAATGCCCTCCATACAGACCACATCTCTGCCTGTGCCACCCACTTCAGGGACAGAGTACCGGGAAACCCTGGGCACACCTCAAGTACCAGACTAAAAACAGCTGACAGGCCCAAGGTTTAACCAGAGCCTACAAGGGGCAGCTTTGTCTAAAAAAAGCTTTTCCCCAACATAGTCAATAAATATACACGGAGGTGTTCTTTTAAGACACTTGCAATGATGGACTGACAACCAAAGTACAGAACAAACATGGCCCTAAGAAATCACTACGCCTGGGTAAAAGCTTTAGAAAGCAACAGGCGAGGGTCACTTGTCTTCTGGTATTAAGTCACATCCTATGAAACAATCCTGGAAAAGCACTGAGATGCCCACACCACCAGAACAAGGTAGGACTGTATGTATTTAAGTAGAAAGAACTCAAAAAACTTTCTAAAGGAACACACTGTATATTCTGACTCCAGCCATGAGGGTGAAGGGAGCCGGCTGGAGTAGTATACTCCTCCAGGATGAAGATTATATATATTCACACTCCTTTATGAGCATGTGTGCATGTTTTTCTTTGTATGGAAAGCACAACAGTTTATTGGAAGGGGCTGGAGGGTTGTTTTGCTTTGTTTTGTTTTGTTTTGAGATACAGTCTCACTATGTAACCTTGGCTGGCCTAGGCTGGAGCTCACTGTGTAGACCAGGCTGGCCTTGAACTCAGAGATACACCTGTTTTAGTCTTCTGAGTGTTAGGATTAAAGGCATGTGCCATCACTCCCGGCTTGTGATCAGATTTCTAAACTTAGCATTTCATAAGCAGGTTTTCCACAGAACAGAGGCTTCTAAAGAACTGCATGGGACATGTTGCTCCATGTCACCAGGGGTGATGTCATTACTATCTTGGATGTGATAGAGTACTTGGGAGCCTGTCTGCTCTCTAGCACTAATTTCAGGTAATCTGGTAACTGTGTGTCCTTTACTCCTCCCCTGGAAATCCAATTTAAGTGTTCACTGTTTCAAGAAGAGAGAGATGAATCAGTGTTACGCCTAATCTGAGATCCAGAGCTACAGATTCCAAAGAGCAGGAAGGAGCCTGCAGCTTGCAGCGCTTTCTTTCCCAGGTGCCCTCACGGCATGAGTTCAAAATGGCACTGAACAAGGATGACTGTGCCACCAGGAAGAGTGGTGCCTAATTTACAACCCTGTGAAGATAAATAGAAAGGAGTAAACTGAGGAAAAGAAGAACTTCACTAGACTATCATCTCTAGCTGAGTGCAAGACCCATGAATCACAAGCAGTTCTCTTTCTGCGAGGTGTGGTGGTACCAAGGCACAGGAGTGCTCTTCATGACTGGAGGCTCTTTTCACACAGCCACAATCCTTCTAAGTTACTTCTCCAGAGTTGCTGATTAAGACCTAAACCTTACAGTATGAGAACATCAAAGTCAACTTAAGATGAGATGTTAGGAAGGTTAAGTAAGCTATATTTCATGTTTTATTTTTTAGACTCTAAAAAAGAGTAAGTAAAAAATTTCAGCCAGTCATGGTGGCGCTCATCTTTAATGGGTGTACTGAGAAGGCGGAAGCAGGTAGATCTCTGTGAATTCAAGGCCAGTTTAAGCTACATAAAAGCTTTGGACTAGTTAGGGCTAGGTAGTGAGACCTTGTTTCAAAAAAATAAAAAATAAAAAAGACTAAATAAATCTTAAAAAGGAAAAATCTAAAGGGCTAGAGAGTGGCTCAGGGGTTAAGAGCATTGTCTGCTCTTCCAGAGGACCGGAGTTCAATTCCCAGCAACCACATGGTGGCTCACGACCATCCGTAATGAAATCTGATGCCTTCTTCTGGGGTGTCTGAAGACAGCTACAGTGTACTCATATACATAAAATAAATAAATTTTAAAATAAATTAAAAAGGCAAGAAGAGAACACAATTTCTCATATGGAATCTTCAAAAAGTCAGGTATAAGGAAAATTAGTTGTTTAGGAACTCTTCAAAACCCTGGAGTACCTATTTTAGACTAGAGTTGGAACACTGAAATCTATTTCATTGAAGAGTATTTTTAATTGGGAGTGACCCGTGCCTGGACCACTCTGCAGCAATACCCACCCACTTGACCTGGTGGTTAGAACAAAAAATCTGAAGGCCAACTCCCGACAAATACTTACCGCATAGTTTTAGTTGCTACAGCAAACGAAGAAAAACAGGCCAAAGGGGCAAAGTGAGGGGTGGGTAGATGTTACTGAATGTTACCAAAAGTCTCCAAAGAGATACTAACTCTGATTCTAACTTTCAATCTAAGGAACTTTTAGCTTCCTATGGCCTGTCCATTAATTAAGACAGGGAGACACAGATGCTATTGTTTATCTGTCTTTGAGACAGGCATTTAGTATGTTGCCAAGTAGGCCTTGAAACTTCCGGGTTTAAACTCATCTGCCTCAGCCTCCTTAGAATAAGGAATAAGAGGTATGGGCCAACACAGACAAAATCCAGTGTAACTATGCTTTCTTCAGGTGGTCTGTGAAGTAGGTATACTCCCTCCAAGACTCTAGTGGCATTCACAGCAGGAGACAACCCACAGGGGCATAGGGAGAACAACGCCAAGTCAGTCAGGTGTTCTCAGTAGTCAGTGATCCCAAGAGAACCCTGTGCTCAACAAGCAACAGCAGCAGAGGAACATACTCACTGTCGAAAAAGAGCCCTCGCCAAGAATTTTCCCAAACTTGAAGTCTTCAGGGCGTTTCTTGCGAGGCTGTGGTGGCAGCTGGGCAGGGTGCTGCTGCAAGGGGTTGGTGCTTGGTCGGGCTTCAGCTGTGGTGCCGTCCATGGTGGATCCCTGCCTGCTAACACCACTAGGAATGCCAGGGGACGAGCTGGGCTCAGTCTGGGACCTCACCATTGATGGGGATGGGCAGGAACATAGCACCACACTGGACTGAATGGGCACAGCGTCATACTGCAGACACAGAGGAAAGAGGTAAGAGTCAAATGGCTCTATTGTCCTGAGCAGATGAACCAAGTACAAGCACTTTACGATACTGCTGAAGGCAGTGCAGTACATCTGACTCTGGGTGTCCACTGGAGCCAAAGTTCCTCCCTCCCTCTCCCTTGCTCATATTCAGGCATATTCTCACATCTCTCTTAGCACTACTCCAACACTCCCCAAGGCCAGGCTAAGGAAAGCAGATATAACATTGTACATTTATAATTCTGGAGAATGTTCACTTTATACAGAGACACCCAATGCTGGCAAGACTTATGCTAAAGCAAGAATACTCATACAATTATGGCTGGCACCCAAAGCTGGTGTTACTGCTAAAATGCTTTTGGAAAGCAATTTGGCAACTGTCAACCAAAGGATTATAGAACTGTCAATGAGTCAGAAATGTGAAATATGAGAGGAAACACACAGTTAAAGTTGGAAGCATAAGCCAGGTGTGGTATTGCACACCTGAAACCCTAGCATGCAGAAAACCATGGCTTCTGAGCCAGTTTGGGTTACATACATAACAAGATCCTGAACCAAAAAAGGAGGCAGGAAGGAGTCACTGAGAAAGGAAATAAGTGTTCAGAGCTAAACTGGCAGTATGCAAACATTGCACCCACATCCATAAATGCCGTCTCTTCAGCTCTGCCTTTGGCATGTCCTCATAGTGGTGACACTATCCTAACTGTAAGACTGAGAAAATATAAGATCAGTCAGTAAATTACTTGATTTGTAAGCATGGAACCTAAATTCAATCTGCAGAATTAAAACAAAACAATGTGGGCTAGGTCTCTAACTCAGTAGTAGAGCAGGTGCCTAGCAGCATAAGGCTCTGGGTTCAGTAACTAGTACCTAACTCTCGCAACAAAATCAATAAAAATAAGAAAAATCCAAGTTAGTAGTCTATCCTTATAATCCAAGCCCTGGGAAAGTGGAAATAAGCAATGCCTGGGGTGCTAACTGGCCAGCCAACTTAAGTCTAATTGTCAAAACTGAAGTCAGGAAGACCCTGTTATATGATGGATGGATGGATGGATGGATGGATGGATGGATGGATGGATGGATATAGGCAGGCAGGCAGGCAGGCAAGCAAAAAGGTGTAAGAAAAGGGTAGACTGCACTGTTGAAGGCACATGTACCACACACCCACACACATATTATCATAAAATGAACTCAGGCTAGGCACTGGTGGCACAGACTTTTAATGACAGCACTCAGGGGCTGAGGCAGGCAAATCTCTGAGTTTGAGGCCAGCCTGGTCTACAGAGCAAGTTCCAGGACAGCCAGGGCTACATAGAGAAACCCTGTCTCAAAAATAAATAAATAAATAAATAAATAAATAAGTTAATTAATTAAAAATCAAGTGAACTCAGCATAGCCAAGTTACTTGGGTGCTGGTCTTTAACAGTCCTCCTCCCTCAAGAACTCCAGGAAACTTTCATAGCTCAGTTCTAGAATGCTTGCCTAGAATACATGAGGACCTAGGTTCAATTCCCAGCACACCCAAAAGAAAATTTAAAAATATACAGCTGGATGGAGTTAGGTCCTGAAATCATAGTTATCTCTTAAACCGCCTACCTGTTCTGTAAAACAATTACATCAAGGTTGCCACCGACCAAAAGGTGACCCATTCAAAAACTAAAAGCAGGCTGCTTGGAAAAAATAAGCTAACCCTAAGTTTTCTTAGGCCGTGAGTCCACATGTCACACAATGAGGCGGGCTGGTTCTTTTCTTTCTTTTGTTCTTATTCTCTCTCATGTGCCCACCCCATCCTTTTTTTATTTTAAGCCTAACAATATAACTCTATGGGCTAAGTAGACTAGTTAATTTATGTAAACATGGCAGTATGTCTGCGTATGATTTAATTAGGACAGACAAGGATGATTGCTTTCTAGATAAACAGAGACGAAACACAGAACCATAAAGAAGCCAGGACTCTGGAAACACAGTAGGACAGGTGTGCACACAGTAAGACAGGTATGCACATCGTAGTCAAGAACAAGCAAAGGAAAGCTCAACCACCCGGAAGAGCCAAAGGAGATGCTCATCCTGAGATGGCAAAATGCTTAAGAAATCTAGACAGGACATTTTGTGACCTAAGCATGTGAGTATGGAGGTGGAGAGGGAGAGCAGATGGTAACACGGAAGGGAGTCTTGCCCACCCCACAGTGCAGTGTGTGAACCTGGGCTTCTTAGAGCAGCCTCCCTGGAAGGCCAGGGTAGCAGCGCATACTCCTAGCTAAGCAACCACCATCAATAGCCCTGTACCTGCAATATGGTAGGGGAAAGGACTTTGTCTCTCGGGGGTGGGGGTGGGTTGTTGAATCATGCCAGGCAAAGTACAAAAATATGAAGAATCTAACCAAATACATTACTAATGAAATATGACCAACTGACTATAATAAGGACCTAAGAATCTCAGCAGAAAATTAACTTTTCATTTTCTTGTGTTCTGAACATTCTCAGTGAAATCTTCAACAAATGTAGAGTTTAGTAAGTTGAATAAAAAGGAACACAATTCCAGCCAAGTATTTTCCACACACAATACCTGTCAGACAAGGGAAATGGCTTAATGGGTAAAACTCTGTGCTGTTCAAACCTGATTATCTGAGTTTAGATTCTTGGAACCCAGGTAAAAAACCATATACATACCATTGTCTGTAATCTCAGTATTTTTATGGCAGGATGGGAAGTAGGTAGAATTCTACAGAAGCCCTTAGACCAGCTAGCCGTAAGTATGCAGTAGAGTAACCAACAGTCAAACTTTGCCTCTAACAAGGTGGGCAATGCCTACTGACACAGGAGGGTGACCTCAGGTACACCCACAGATGGCACAAACACAGAAACACACACACAAAAATAATAAACAAAAAATTTCTGTCTTAGAAATTCAACCTAATAAAGTTGAGTTAACAGCATTTTAAGAGCAGATTAAAACTATTACAAAAAAAAGGGGGGGGGCGTGGGTATGGCTGTATGGTAAAGCACTCACCTGGAACGTACAAGACCCTGGTTCCATGCTCAGTACCACTAGCGAAAACAACTTAAAAGTCTAACGTTGCTTTAGATATTACAGCAAAAGCTGAGAACTACTCAGATGCTCAAGAGAAAAGTGATAGGTAAATCAGGGTATGCATACTTAGGAAACATGATGCAGCCCTTAGATATTAAAGGTACAGAAACCTGGTTATCCAACTGGAGGAAGGTTATGTTAGAACCACCTGTGCCTTTCTGGAATTTTTAAAAAAACAAATACAAATATGAAACAACTTCTAATTAAATAAAGTCCAAGAGAGCAGCTCAGTGGTAGAATGCTTGTCTAGCACATGGATTCCCAATACTAGTGTGTGTGTGTGTGTGTGTGTGTGTGTGTGTGTGTGTGTGTGTGTGCGCGCACGCTCACACGCGGGCACAGTGAAATACATGTATAAGGCAGAACTGGTTGAATAAAAATAGTAGACTCTATAGAAAAGTGATGAGGGTGAGGGTGTTGGATTACAGAATATTGCTTGAGTTACATTTTAATAGAACAACATCGAAAACCAAATTAAGTAAATTTATTTAACTTGAGCCTAATGGTTTCAAGGTCTGTGGTGGTGAAAAGGAGGCAAGTAGTTTTCTGTGATGAACTTCTACACACTCAAAAAGCTAGACTTAGCCACATATGGCAATGCACACCTTTAATCCCAGCACTTGGGAGGCAAAGTCAGGCAGATGTCTCTGTGAGACCAGCCTAGTGTACGGAGTGAGTTCCAGGACAGCCAAAGCTACACAGAGAGACCCTGTGTAGCCAAAGCGCCAAAAGTCAGCGTGCTATGGAAAATTTCAGACATAAACTTTTGGTGTTTTGAGATAGGATTTTATGTAAGCCGGGATGGCTTGACCTCCTGATACCACTGCGGATTACAGATATGAACAACCACTTGGGCAAAACGTAATTCTCTCTTCTCTTTCTTCCCTCCCACCTTCCCCTCCACCTTCTACTTCCCCCTCCCTCCCTCTTGGGGAGACAAAGTGTGTATAGCCCTAGCTGCCTTAGAACTCTCTATGTAGACCAAGCTAGCCTCAAATTTAGAAATCCACCTGCCTCTGCTTCCTAAATGCTAATATTAAAACTGTGCACTGTCACGCCTAACTCAAAATACAAAAATCTTAAGAACTAGGTTGTGACAAGCTGACCCGGGATCTGCAGGCCTAACTACACACCAACATACTTACTGAACCAACGGACTCAGGAAAGGAGCCAACTGAGCTTCTTGAGAGCAAACCTAGGGTCTCACACATGCTAGGCCTGCACTCTATTACTGAGTTACACCCCAGGCATCCCCAGTAGGGGACAACATCATCCCTTCATATCAGGATCGAAGCTCTACAAGGTGCTGAGAGTCATTCAAGAACAAGGAGTTTCAAAGAGCCTGCCACAATGGCTGCACAGATGGTACCACAGGCTGCAGGCATTCTTCTGGAAAGAGGACAAGAGATCACAGAAGAAATGGGCCTGACAGTCCCCCATCAAACGGGTTGTTTTGGGACAGAAGACCTTGATATCAAACACCCTTTGAGGGATACAAACAATAAATACTTGTACTGCCTAAAGAACATTTACTAAGAAAAGCTATCCTTTTCCTTCAGCTCATGCTTCCTGACTGCTAATTTTACAGTTCTGGCCCTTGGAGAGCCCACTGGAAGACAAACACTGGAAGCTGATACGTGGACCTGTGGTTTTTAAGCATGGGCCTCAAGAACCTTTTTTTCTTTACCATCTGAGTGGTTTCCATGGTTACAATAAAGGTCTCCAGAACAGCTCAGAGAAGAGCAGTATGTCCCAAGATGAGTCTGTACCTGAACTAGGTTCTACTGACCCCTTGTCCAAGCACCTACCTAAAACAGTGTGACCAATGGCTCTTGGCCCCTATGGCAGCTGCTAGCCAGAGTAGGGCTCACTTCACAGAGCACAACCTACCCCAGCAGACTCCAAACACCAGACAGAATGGACTCAGAAAAGGGCAGAGCATTATTGGGCACAAACCCTGCCAACTTCCTTTTTTAACACCCATCCATACATGAGACAGCAAGTGCCACAGAAAATGCCCAGTTTACCTAAGCAAGTACGTAAGAGGTTAGGAGGTACATGAGAGCTGAGATCTGAAGAACAGGAAATCTGCACTTGTTACTACTGGTGGTGGTTATTAGAGGGAGTGTCAAGAGTAAAACTTAAAAACAGATCAAGAAAACCACAGGTAGGACATTTTTCAAAGCAGGCATTTTTTTCACTACAGAACATAGCCATCCAGATTTGGGCCAATGCAAAAGACATCAACCCTCATCCCCAAAACACATGGTCAGTTCGGATGTGCCACCAAAGCTACTTTCCCAAGAAAAGTGCCCACGTCCAGTCCACAAACAACTGGCTGGCCAGATTCTGTATCCTGCTCTTAACTGCTAACCTATATAGCTCAGCCACACCTTGAACGTTTCAGTGGAATTTTACTTTAGGCTTGAGTGATGCTGTCAGGCATCTTAAAGGAAAGTTGTCAGTGTTAAGTGTCTTGTGTTCACAGCTAGGAAATACCTGGGTTGAAATTCCTCTGGTGACAGGCTCTGGGAAGTATATGGACTATAAGTAGGCTTAGGCAGACTCCTTTCCTTTAGGTTTCTGACTCGTCTCATTTGTATTCTGGAATGGCTTGCTGTACCATAAAGAAACAGGGTGTTTTTAATGCCAGCTAGATACAAATTCTTAGGTGTCTCTTTCTTCAGTTTTGTGCTAACAGTTCACTTCACTTGTAATAAATACAATCTTAAATCAGGAAAATACTAGGCATAATCTCACAGAAAGTAAAATGCCAAAGACTGGCATTTGGAAACAGCACTGTCAAGAAGAGTTCCATCCAAATTTTTGCCAAGAGTCCAAGAGAAGCTGGACCAGAAAGTGAGGAATGGTACCTAGGTGGCACTTCCTCAGGCACAAGTCTGGGTGTCTTACTAGATTCATTGCTGGAGGTCCACAGGTGAGGAGGGAGTCCTGGGTGGAGGGGGAGTCACAGGTGAGGAGGGGAGTCACAGGTGAGGAGGGGAGTCACAGGTGAGGGAGGGAGTCACAGGTGAGGAGGGAGTCACAGGTGGGGAGGGAGTCCTGGGTGGGGAGGGAGTCCTGGGTGGGGGGGGGAGGTCTGGGTGGGGAGGAGTCACAGGTGGGGAGAAGTCCCCAGGTGGGGAGGAGTCTGGGTGGGGAGGGAGTCCTGGGTGGGAGGGGGGAGTCTGGGTGGGGAGGGAGTCACAGGTGAGGAGGGGAGTCACAGGTGAGGAGGGGAGTCACAGGTGAGGAGGGGAGTCACAGGTGAGGAGGGGAGTCACAGGTGAGGAGGGGAGTCACAGGTGAGGAGGGGAGTCACAGGTGAGGAGGGGAGTCACAGGTGAGGAGGGGAGTCACAGGTGAGGAGGAGAGTCACAGGTGAGGAGGGGAGTCACAGGTGAGGAGGAGACGGCAAGCCGACTGCTTGGCAAGGGGACAGCTCCTGCCCAGACATTTGGGCTTCTGGCATCTTTGCCAAGTATGCTTCACGCTCTGTGGTGCCACCTCAGCCTGAGCTGGTGCACCCATGCCTTTCCTCTCTGCATCTGGCATCCCTAGCCTTGAGGTCTGTACTTTTTCTGTTCTGAGGGGTGCCTACACAGTGCCAAGCTCCAGAGGAACCACAAGCCGCTGGAGACCTATGTAGGTTCTTAACAGGATCTGTTCACTTTTGGGCTTGGTCTATCTTTGTTGCAAGGGTGTCCTCTTCTTTCTAGGATGTTTAATGGGGTCACCAACTCTGTCACCTGACTGCCATTAACTCTCTCTCCCACATGTGAGAATATACCAAATCTAGTTCTTAGTAGGTTTTACGCTAATTGAGAGCCTCTGGGAAAGAATGTTTGCCAGTTTCTCAGATAGAACTTTGTGCTGTTAGTAGCATGTGTTCCTCTTGAAGGACTGGCCTTCAAACATGGTCCTGTACCTGACAGCCCTTACAATGGCTGCTTACCAAGAGGACCTTGGTTCAATTTGCAGTACCCACATGATAGTTTATAACAGTTTATACCTTCAGTTCCAAGGGATCTGACATCCTCTTTTGGCTTCCACATGGTATACAGACATATGCAGGAAAAACACCCATATACATAAAATGGTAAAATTTTAATTGTTTTTATGTATATGGGTTGCTTGCATATGTGCCTATGTACCGCAAGCAGGTAGTGCCTGTGGAGATCAGAACCAGATATCAGAGCTCCTAGTATTGGAATTGCAGACTGCTGTGAGCCAAGATGTGAACTCTAGGAACCAAACTTAGGACCTCTGGAAGGGCAGCCAGCAAGCCTCTTAACCATTGAGCCATCTCACCAGCTGCTGATTTTCTAAAATATTTATGCTTATGTATTTATTTATTTATTTTAAGTATAAAAGCTACTTGGGAGAAAAGAGTCACGCAAGGCATATTTCTGTGTGAGTTCCAGGCCAGCCTGGTCTACACAGCAATTTCCAAGCCAGTCAGGGAGACATAAAACAATGCCTCATAGATAGATAGAGATAGAGATGGGGGGTGGGGGTAGAGTGCATGCTCAAAAGTAAAAATAAGTTTTTCTTTGAAGGTACTCGGCCCTTCATTACAAATCAACAAAAACTAGATGTCTTTGCTGCTGACACATGTCGGAAGCCCCCAGCATGTCATAGGCAACTACGAAATGCTCTGAAGCCTGAGCTAAGCCAACCTCACATCAGTTTTATAGACAAGAAATAGGCTCAGGCAAAGTCAGAGGCAGGGTACATAGTAATGAAATGCAGAATTACAATGGGTGGCCCTAGAAGAACAGGAAAAACGGTACCCTGCTTGGAAGCACACCATGGATCAGTAAAGACCACCATCTACTTCTAACCTAAGAGCCCCAGGATTCTGCTGCCTTCACCCTTGGGCACTGCATTGTTTACAGAGCTCACAGCATGTCATCAACTCCACAGCCCCAGAACATTTTTTTTTTTTTTTTGGTTCTTTTTTTCAGAGCTGGGGACCGAACCCAGGGCCTTGCGCTTCCTAGGCAAGCGCCCTACCACTGAGCTAAATCCCCAACCCCGAGCCCCAGAACATTTAAGAGCCAGGATCTTTAGCATATCTGCTACAAAGAGCACAGAGCAAGGAGTGACTTCTCCAAGTATGTCACATTCCCCCAGGCTCCTTTGTATCCATTCAAACATATCCATTCATTTTACTCATCAGTTTCTCCAAGGATGTAAATTAAGGCTCCTGGGGCCAGACAGGCATGTCCTCTTGGTCTAGAACCACCCAGTTATAGTAATGCGGTGGCCACCCAAGATATGGAGAGTTCAGGGAGAACCAGGGCAGACGTGGTACTATGAGGCTAGACCATGTTAGGCAAATGTTTGGACAAAGTAAAAGGGACCCAAGGAGGGTGAAGCTACTTTTTAAAAAAGTTTTACTTTCCTCCAAGGTTTGAAAACCCCCCATAAAAAACCATTCTGAAATCAACACCAAAGTGATAGTGATAATGGAAACTAATTTCTGAAGTAATAACAATAGGTTAAGTCTCACATCCTGCTTCCTAGAATAAACACTACATAAGACTGCAGAGTCTAGTCCAGTACTCTAAACTAATTCCAATCACCAAAGATCCAAAACACTTCAAAACAACTCCAACTGCTAGTGCCGGGTAACTGTTCTGTATTGCTGCAGCACTTTGAAAGAACAACAAACAAAAGACAAAAACAAACAAAAACACCACTAACAAAGAAGCTACACATAATGACAGTACTATTTCTATGGGAACAGTACACTTTCAATCAAGAATGTCTTATTGGAGAATGGAGAGATGGTTTAGTAGTTAAGAGCACTGACTGCTCTTCCAGAGGTCCCGAGTTTAATTCCCAGCAACCACATGGTGGCTCACAACCATCTGTAATGAGATCTGATGCCCTCTTCTGGTGTGTCTAAAGATAGCAAGTGTACCTACATATAATAAATAAATAAAATAAATAAATAAATCTATCTTAAAAAGAAAAAGAAAGAGTGCTTATTGCTCTTGCAGAGGACATGGGAATTGGCTCATAACTATCTGTAACTCCAGTACCAGGCAATTCGATGCCTTCATCTAACATCCTTGTGCACCAGATATGTATGTAGTGCACACACACACACACACACACATACACACACACACACACACACACACTTTTTTTTTTTAAATAGCAGACACTCTTGCTAGGATCTGACCATATAATCAAGGGATGCAAAAGCTCAAAGCTATATTTTCTCACAGAGGACCTGCCAGTGTAAAGGCTTGGAAGGCAGCTCTCAGCTTAGCAGTCTAGGCATGGCTACTATATAGGCACTCCAAACAGAGTCTCTGGGTACCAGACAGGGACCTCAATACCCTAGGATCCCTTTTGGAGTAACTTCAGGCATCCTCTAGAATCCTAAAGAGGTAAGCATGAGACTTATCACCATAAGAACCCAAGCACATTCTGATACCAATCTAACTACTAGCTAGGCCCATATGGTCATGCACCAACCCTGGGCTCCTGATGAGCCCAGGCCATCATCTACTGGCAACCTAATGCATTCCTGGAGTTCTGCTCTTTCTTCCTGTCTTGGCTATAGTGTACCAGCTAAACTCCTCTCATGGCCTCTCCTTGGCTGAGTGATATTTACATAGCCAATATGGTTGTACCTCCTTCAATGTGTCCTAACATGCAACCACCACTATGGTTTAATGACTGACTTTACTTCTGTAGTAAAAGGTTATGACAGTTGCAATATCACATTTTAAAGCATCAGCTAAGAAATGGAATGCCTGAGGGAAAAGCCCTCGAGTATAAAGTCTATATGCTTATTGTACTAAACTGTTATTAGAAAACAGCACATCTTGTATAATTTTTAGGTGGGCGATTAAGAGTTATACCGGCTCTCTCAGACTGTCACCACACTCTATAAGACATACTGCCCAGCAGGCCACATGCCAAAGAGGTCTTGCCACCTCTTCTAACCGTTTCTGAAGAGGCCGTGCAGCCAGAAAACCTAGCTGATTTGGGTCTGGAGGTGAGTCGCCCCATATGATAACCCAAAATTATGGTAAACTGATATCTCTGATTACTCCAGAGATAAAGAAATTTAAATTTCTGGAGAAACTTAAAGCAACAAAGAGCCAGTCTACTATTCTCTTCTCTCCGGAAGTCAGAGTAGCTCATTCACCAAAGCTAGGTGTACTGACACACACGTGACCCCAGCACTTAACAGTATCACCAGCAGTCTGAGCAAATCAGCCTGAGAAAAACTACATTTCAAAGAAAACAACAATTTAAAAAAAAAACCTCTGACTAATCTCAGCATTCCAGAGGCAGAGGCAGATGGACGAGGGCCAGCCTGGTCTACACAGAGAGTTCCAGGCCAGCCAAGGCTACTTGGGTAAGATCTCATCAAAAGCAAACAAAACAAACAAGCAAACAAACAAAAAACACCTCTGCCTCAAGGCTAAGAAATGGCTCAGCAGTTAAGATCACTGGCTGCTTGCTCTTCCAGAAGATCCTAGTTTGATTCCCTGCATCCATATTGTGGCTCACAAAGATTTCTAACCCCAGTTCTAAGGAATCCAAGATATACATGGTATGCATATGTGCATCAGAGAAAATATTTGTACACATAAATGTATACACACATATATATGATACGCATATATGCATAAGAGAAAATATTTATACACATAAAAAGAAAAAACCTATGTCTGTCCTACAGACACCTTATTTCCAAAACTACATCCTCAGGCAAGTGGTGGTTGTACATGCCTTTAATCCCAGCACTAAGGAGGCAGAGGCAAGTGACTCTCTATGAGTCTGAGCCAGCCTGGTCTGCAGAGTGGGTTCCAGGACAGCCAGAGCTACAGAGAAACCCTATCTCAAAAAAACAAAAGAAACAAAACAAGCCACATTCTCTTCCCCCCCGTCACAGCCTTTCCAACATATATCTATACCCTAATTCCTAGTCACTCGCTTTTGAGATCAAGAATGGAAACTTCAGGGCTGGAGAGATGGCTCAGCGGTTAAGAGCACTGACTGCTCTTCCAGAGGCCCTGAGTTCAAATCTCAGCAACCACATGGTGGTACACAACCATCTGTAATGGGTTCTGATGCCCTCTTCTGGTGTGTCTGAAGACAGCTACAGTGTATTCAAATAAATAAATAAATAAATAAATAAACAAACAAACAAACAAATAAATCTTTTAAAAAAATATTATTAAAAAAAAAAGAATGGGGGTTGGGGATTTGGCTCAGTGGTAGGCGCTTGCCTAGCAAGCAAGGCCCTAAGGTTCAGTCCCAGCTCGAAAAAAAAAAAAAAAAAAAAAAAAAAAAAGAATGAAAGCTTCAGCTAGGCACGTTGGCACATACCTTTAATTACTTGGGAAACAGAGGCAGGCAGATCTCTGAGGTCTAGGCCAGCCTGGTCTCAGGACTACAGAGATAACCCTGCCACAACCACCACCACCACTGCTGCCACTGTGGCACTTTCACACCTAAAGTCTACTACCTACTATGCCTTAGTATCCTGGTTCTAAGTGAACTGGTAAAATATGCCTGACATTCTCTGAGAACTTCCAACTTGTCACCCAACTTGTCACACACACACACACACACACACACACACACACACACACACACACACCCAAGTACTGAGTTCAACAGTCTCATTCTCAAGAAGTAGATAGCTCAGTGAGACAGCCAGAGAGATAGCTCAGTGGGGAAAAGTGTTTGCCATATCAAACCTGATGACCTTAATTTGATATCCAAAGAGCCCACACAGTGAAGAGAAAATCGTCTCCTACAAGTTGTCCCCACCATTGTCAGAACACAATCAAAGAATTCTGAATGCTTATGAGAAAAGAAAACAAGGCCAGAGTCTTGTGACTACAGTTTCTTCAATAGCCTGGAACTGTTCTTGGAATATGTTTGTCTCTGCCGTACAGAAGTGAGTTGACTCCAGCTGTTGTCATTGGTATGTCTCTATGGAAAAACATGGTTTTGCCATGTGCGGCTTTTGCTCATGTGATTCTTCTTACCTCTGAATAAAGCTGGCTATTGTGTGAGACTTTAGTCCACCTCATTTTTAGGCTCTGCTCTCCCAGGTTCATGTATCCAAGCAGAGCAGAAAACACAACATATATGTGCCATGGCACATATTTGTTTACATACATGCACAAAATAAATAAAAATTGTGAGTATAAACTCATGGAAAATTAATGAGATGCACATTAATTTGTTTTGGGTTTTTTTTGTTGTTGTTTTGTTTTATTTGGTTTGATTTGGTTTTTTGAAGCAGGGTTTCTCTTTGTAGCCCTGGCTGTCCTTGAACTCACAGAGATCTATCTGCCTCTGTCTCCCCAGTGCTAAGATTAAATAAAGGCATGCACCACCATGCCTGCATGCCTGGTGACATATTCATTCTTTTTTTTGGTTCTTTTTTTTTTCGGAGCTGGGGACCGAACCCAGGGCCTTGCGCTTCCTAGGCAAGCGCTCTACCTCTGAGCTAAATCCCCAACCCCGACATATTCATTCTTAAAGAGATAAGAATACAGAGGGTCATGGGAATGGAAAGATGCCTCACCACTTAAGAACAGTGGAGGCTTTTCCAGGATACAGGCTTGGTTCCCAGCACCCACATGCTGGCTCATAACCAACCATCTAACTCCAGGTCTAGGGGATTCGATACCCTCTTCTGGCCTCTGAGGGTACTAGACATACATGTAATACACAGACATACACGTAGGCAAACTACTTTCATGTCCATAAAAAATAGACTCAATAGAAGAATGCCACACATTGCTGTCCCTGAGTGTTTTAAGAAATCATCTATGAAGCAACTCAAAATTGCTAAATGCAGCAAACATTTGATCAGCAAATACACTATGATACAAACAAATGATTGGTGGGTTTCTTCTCTACCTTCTCTCAAGTCACATATCAGACTTCTTGAGTCTTCTAGAGCTAGACAGTAGCTTCACTAACCCTCTGGAGACTAATTTCTAGGTACATAGCACTTATTTTTGCTAAATGTGGAACCATACAGTTTTTAAGTACCTCATAGTCCCGAAATACCTGATAGCAAGTTAACCTTGCATGGGGCAGCCTGGTCTACCCAAGGATAGAGGCTTCAGTACTGATGTTCCTGATCAAGATGGTTCTCAGGTATTTAAAAAAAAAAAAAAATCGGGTCAGTCCATGCCTTTAATCCTGTTGAGGGCTACTCCCCTGGCATAGCTGTAGCCATTTTGTTTCATGCCTGTCAGCTATTTCATATTGTTGTGGTAATATGCCTGCCAGTCACTGACACAGAAAAATACCTTGACTCAGAACAGGGTCATGCTGACGACATACCCTGTTATGTTCTGAGGTTTGTTAATCTTAAGAAATTTTTTTTCTTTTCTTTTTTTTAGGAGCTGGGGACCGAACCCAGGGCCTTGCGCTTGCTAGGCAAGCGCTCTACCACTGAGCTAAATCCCCAACCCCCAATCTTAAGAAATTTTACAACTATAAGCTTCACATAGGACCCATCAAATTAAAGGTCAATATGAACTGTTATATCTAAAATGGTTTGAGTCAGGGCTGACCACCACGCAGCACTTCTACCACCTGTGTATGAGCTCATTGCTGTTTTTGTGGTTTTGGCCTTTATAAACTGGCCCTGAGAAATGTCCAGCTTGAAGCTTACAGCTATTGCCCTAGTTGGTCAGTCTTTAGACGTGTGTTCAATAAACCATCCCTGTCTGTCTGAGATTGGTGTTCGTGTGGTTTGTGGGGCAACTCCTGGACCCCCCAAGAAATCCCAGAACTCAAGAGGCAGAGACAGGTAGATCTCCTCTAAATACAGAGTTCCAGTCAAGCCAACAGTTACATTTCTTTTTCAAAAGAAGGAAAGAGGGTACATCGATTATGCAACCACTCTAAGGAGAATTTTTTTTTTTTAAAAAAAATCCATGTGTTACTTTAGGGGAAAGTAAGACAAAAACAACATCTGGTACACAACAATCTACCAATGAGTTAACAGTGACAGTCTCTGAAGAAAGGACAGACTGTAACTCTTAACCTTAACAGCTACAAAGGACAAAGGATGTTCTGGAGCAGAAGGAACAACAACAAGAACAGGCTCTAGAAAGGAGAAGATGTGGGCAGGAGGTCTTGGTGGGGAACATACATAAGTTTCTGAAGAACCTTATTAATGAGACAACATGAGGTCCTTAAAGCCTTTTGGACTTCCAGGTTCGTTCATTCAGTTATCTGCTCATTAATTTCTTTTGGAATGAGTGATTAAACACTAAGGGATATTTGCTAAAGAACAGATAAATGAACCAGTACCTTCAGAATGCAGATTTGTGTACAGAACAGGAAGAAATCAGCAACTATGAGAATTGTTTTAGAAATAGCATGATAATTCAACTTATGGGCTTAAAATTCCATTGCCAGGCCTGGAGAAATCAGTGATTAAGAGCACTTTGCTCTTGCACAGAACCCACATTCAGTTCCCAACATGGTGGCTCATAATCATCTGTAACATCAGTTCCAGGGAATTCAAAGCCTTCCTCTGGCCTCTGTAGACAACAAGCACACATGCAGCACACACACACACACACACACACACACACACACACACACACACACACCCACACACACACACACCGGGACAGTCATACACATAAAATAAACTTTTACAGAAATTCCACTTTACTGCCAAAAAAATCTTCAGTAAAATTTAGAACAAATATCTACTTAGAAGCTTTTCTAAGTGCAAACTATTCTTAACCAGAAAACAATAATAGCAATAGGTTCTTGCTTTTGCTTTGCTAAAATTAATTAACATATTAAAGTTTACTACAAGAATAATTGTGTTTCTAATCTGAAATCACATTATACACCACTTAAACATGAATCTTTCCTTGGGAATTAAGTTCATTCAACAAATGTTTTCCCCCACAATCTAGTCTCAGAATCAGAATGATGTTTCAGGGTCTACAGGCACAGAGCACTTCCCTTCCAGATTAGAGCTCTGTCCCTAGCACTCTGTAATCAGTCTCCAGCTTTAGCCCCAGTTCCTTACAAGAACAACCTTGGTCTCCAGGACACCAAGTCAAATGCTGAGATGAACTCTTATATATGAGTACTTATTATGCAGAAAAAACCTTCTTCCAGGACTTCTAAGTGTGTGTGTATGGGGTGAATGAGAGAACACACGCATGCATGAGCAGGTATTCCCCTAGTGTCTCAGACTTATTCAACCACAGCCCTCCAAGGTAGTCTATGATCTGACAAGCTAAAGTCTCTCAGCTCCTCCAGCCATGTTATTGCTAGAGTTAGACTGCTTCTAGTCACTTACATTGACTCACTGTGCTCTCCCCTCCTACTGCCCTTCAAGTCTATCCCAAAATGCATGGCTTATCCATTACCATCAACAGTATCTCTCCAAGCAAGGTGCACGAGTCCTTGGGAACTACACAGGGCCTGTTAGAAAGTTCCAGAGTCCTGAAGACACTGTGCTTACCCAGTATTTCCCATGTATGAAAATATAACCATAGTAATATGACTATTACATTTGAAAGACCCTAAAGGGAAAATGCTGGATTGAGTCAAACTTTTGTTTTTACTTAGAAGCTATTCTGTGTTTGAAATAGAATAACAAAACCAGTCCCCAAAATACTATTTGACTAACAGAGTGAAGGCCATTGGACAGGAATTCCTTCCAGCAGAATCAAGAGCTCAGTTTCTTATCCCTAACCATCTTTCTGCTGGGCTCCTTCTTATAGCTACACATTCTGGATAAAGAAAAAGTTTCTTACTGAAGTCAATAATGACCAAGAAAAACAGTGGCTCTGTGTCACTATGCATGGCTAAGTCCAGAGGAGAATTTCAAAACATTCTCAACATATACAGAAACATCTGTAGATCTTTCTATACAAGTATGACACTCACACCTCTACCAATTTAGAATTGTTGTCACCAGAAACAGGAAGAAAAGGACAGCCTGGGATTTCACATTCTTCCAGCTAATTCTTGAGTACGTAATCACAGGTTTCAACAGACCATCTGGTCCTCTGCCTATCAGCCACTGTTGGCGAAGACCCCAATTATCAGCACCCAGAAAATGTCACCCTTTTCTCAAAATACCTCCCCATTATATGCAATGCCGGTCTATCTTCTGATCCACCCTACCTTTATGTGTGTTGTGTGTACATGTGTATACATGTGGGGATACATGAAGCCAGAGTTTGTCATCAGGTGTCTTCCTCAATCACTTCTCAACAGCGTTTTTTGAGATGTTTTTCCGCAAAACCTGGAGGTCAGC
This sequence comes from Rattus rattus, assembly GCF_011064425.1. Taxonomy (NCBI): domain Eukaryota; kingdom Metazoa; phylum Chordata; class Mammalia; order Rodentia; family Muridae; genus Rattus; species Rattus rattus. Next base: position 1,423,580 of record NC_046162.1, read on the forward strand.
AACTAGCTAGGCTGACTGACCAATGAGCTACAGGGATTGGCCTGTCTCTAACTTCCCAGCACTGGGGTCACAGATGCTTACCTGGCATTTTACATAGGTGCAAGGGATCAGAACTAAAGTCCTCATGTTAGAGTGGCAGGTACTTTCCAGACTGAGCTATCATCCCAACCCCATGTGGAGAGGAGACTCTAGACCAACGGTTTACAACCTGTGAGTCATAAGCCTTTTGGGGGTCAAATGACTCTTCCACAGGGGTCACATATCAGATATCCTGCATATCAAATATTTATATTACAATTCATAACTAGCAAAATTAGTTATGAAATAGCAATGGAAATAATTTTATGGTTGGGGTCACCACAACATGAGGAACAGATTAAAGGTCACAGCATTAGGAAGATTAAGAAACACTGCTGTAGACTGAGACAAACAAACCAAAGCCCTGATTTTCTGACATGCCTGTCTTCCAAAATCAAATTCTGGACCTGAAGAAATTCTAGCCTTGGTCAATCTAAAAAATAAATAAATAAATAAATAAATAAATCCATCCAACAAAAAGGCTGACACAGTGGCATGGGTCTGTAACTCCAGCTACTGGAAAGCTGAGGCAGCACCACTGTGAGTTTAAGGCCATCGAGGACAAAATAGAAAAGTCTGAAAACAAACATTTAAGTTGGACACGGTGTCACAAGAACTCAGAAGCTGAGGAAGGAGGGTCTCATGAACACAACCGGCTTGGACTATAATAGTGATCGAAGTTAACCTGCTCTACTTAGCAAAATTGTCTTTAAAAAAATTTTTTTTAATTAAAAGCCTCAAACAGCCCTCACTCATATTTGTATGTGACTAAAGGCAAAGGTCATACAATAAATGGTCCTGTAGTTTTACCTGAAAACAAATCTGAGGAGGTGTCAAAGCTAACCACAAAGATCACAGAAACCAAGATCTATGCTCCCTGCTGAGAGAGCAGCAAGAGCTGAAGTATGCAGAAGTATGATGCAAAGCACCATCTCCAAATGCAGCAGGAGACAAGGATCTGGCCCCGGGTTTTTAAAAAAGAGTCTCAGGCTAGTGAGATGGGTCCAAAGGTAAAGGTACTTCATTTAACTTTTCCTTTCAATTGACTTCAATTCCTGGGACACATCTGGTAAAAGGAAAGAAATGACTCCCAGAAGTTATCCTCTGACCGTACACATGTACTGTGGCACACACATGCCTACATCCACGTAAAATAAATAAAAGTAACTTAAACCTTAATTTGTTGGGGTTTTTTATTTTTTTTAAAAGATTTTATTTATTTATTGAATATAAGTACACTGTGGCTGTTTTCAGACACACCGGAAGAGGGCATCAGATCTCATTACAGATAGTTGTGAGTCACCATGTGGTGCTGGGAATTGAACTCAGGACCTCTGGAAGAGCAGTCAGTGCTCTTAACCGCTGAGCCATCTTGTTTTTTGTTTTGTTTTGTTTTTGTTTTTTTGAAACAAGGTCTCTCTTCATAGCCCTGGCTGCCCTGGAACTCACTATGTAGACCAAGCTGGCCTCAAACCCAAGACTTGCCTCTGCCTCCGGAGTGCTGGGGACTAAAGTGTATGCCACCATGCGCAAATTTAAATATTTTTTTAAGAGAAGCCAATCCTGTCAAGAAGAACTCCACTACTAGGATGTCTCTATTCCAACCTAAGATCCTAGAGGTGTTTAAGCCTGTAGATAGTGACTGTCTGGAGAGTCTATTACAGGCCAGCTCCAACCTCCACCAGTCAGGCTCTACAAATCCCCAGTGTCCTTCATCTAGAAGGATTTAACTGGATAAGCGGGAAAGTCTCTTCAAAAATTTTAAAAAAAAATCTATATTAAATGACACACTGAAAGCATCATGGACCACAGGTTTAATTTCAGTAAAGTCCAATGACCTTCATCTAACTGATTATGACTGACGAGTCATGCAGGATCACGCAGATCTCATGAATGCAGGAGGCATCTGGATTCCATAGGGTTCCTTATAACTACTGCATGAAAACATCAGATGGGGGCTGGGAAGCTGGCTCAGTCAGTGTTTAACAGCATTGGTTGTTCTGCTCTTCTAGGGGTCCTGAGTTCAGGTCCAAACAACCACATGGTGACTTATGACCATCTACAGTGGATCTGATGCCCTCTTCTGGTATCAGAAGATATATGTCTGCAGGCATATATACAGACAAAGTACTCATATAAACAAACAACCCTTAAAAGAACAAAGAAAACATTAGACAAATCTAGATTATGGGACAGCCTACAAAATACTTAACCAGTATTCTCTCCCACACAAAAAAAATTTTTTTTTTAAAAAATCATGAAAAATAAGAAAAGTCACAGGAGCAGAGGGATGGAAGAGGCATTGACAGCTAAATACAACAATGGTGATCTGTGACAGAAAACAGCACTCTAGGGAAAAGTACGGAAATCCCAAATATGTCTTAAGTTCCTTCAGTAGTGCTGTCCAGTATGTTAACATCCTGGATTGGAAAGGTATTCACACTAGGCAAACTGAGTTGGGTGTTTATTGTAACTCTTAAGTCTTTCAAAATAAAGTCTATTCATTTAGTTTTTGAGACAGGGTCTTTCTGTAGCTGGCTGTCCTGGAAATGGGTATGTATAGACCAGCTGTGCTTGAACCTACAGAAATCTATCTCTGTCTCCCTGCTGGGATTAAAGACATGAACCTCAATGCTCAGCCCTACTTACAATTCTTATTTTTGTGGGATGGGGGTAGAGGGACGAAAATACACATGTAGAGATCAAAGGACAACTTGGTGGAAAATGTTCTCTCTTTCCACCTTTACATGTTCCAGGAATCAAACACACATGTCAAAATAAATGTAATTTAAAATCAAAATAATGATTTTTGTGTGGTAACTATCATGATAGCTTTGCATAAACTTATAGAACTTGTAAACGCTTTGGGTCAATATCCAATAACTAATTTGAATATAGGACCACTGAAAGAAAATAATCTGAAATAGAAAGGGTTTAGTATACCTTTGGTTTGGTTCTAAAAGAAAAGTGGGGAGAGAGGGTCTCTATGTAGCCAATGGTCCTCCTACCTCCAAAGTAGTGGGATTAAAGTTATGTACCACTATACCAGGCTTAGTATACATTTTTTTTCTCACTCTATTTTTTATGCTATGTGTATGGGTGTTTGGCCTGCATGTAGGCCTGTGCCAAAAACTAAACATGGGTCCTTCAGGAAAGTTCTAAACTGCTAAACCACCTATCCTGCTCCAGTATGAATTTCTTTTCTTTTGTGTTTTGTTGTTGTTTAGTTTTTTATTGTTTGTTGTTGTTGTTTTGTGTGTGTGTGTGTGTGTGTGTGTGTGTGTGTGTGTGTGTGTGTTTGTTGTTTTGGTTTGGGTTCTTTTGTTTTTGTTTTTGGTTTGTTTTTTTGTTTTGTTTTGTTTTGTTTTTTGAGACAGGGTTTCTCTGAGTAACAGCCCTGGATGTCCTGGAACTCACTACAAAGATAGACCAGAGTGGCTTCAAACTCACAGACTTCTGCCTCTGCCTCCCTGAGTGCTGGGACTAAAGGCGTGCACTACCATGCTTGGCATGAATTTCTTAACATTACCAACTTCTTGGGCTTGAATCTGCAAATAAACCCAGTCTCTATGCAAACAAGCTAAGTAACAAGTAAGGACTGCCTGGCCTTCCCAATCTGGACACAACAGTCCTTACAACTAGAAACTTCCTATATTCTTGGCCATGTCCCTACTTTTGGCAAACCAGATTGCCCTTCCCTTTCTTCCTTGAACTGTCCCTATCTAACCACTGGGGTGACCTTGAGGACTGGGTCTTTCCAGCAGACCCTCTAGAGCAGCTCCAAGAAGGCTAAACCTTTCTGGCAGAGCACCATTCTTGCCAGCCATAAACCACCTGAAATGTCAGACTGTTGACCTTTTCCTTCAGGCCATGAGGCAGTCAGTGGTTAGCTGGCCTCACAGGAAACAAACATCTTGCAAGCTGTCTCCTAAACAGAAATGTTTCTCACCCAAGAGTTTTTTTCAGGCCAGGAGCATGGAGTCCATTTTGTTTATGACCACTTCTTTAAAACTATCCACAAGGCACCTCCCTTACCCCTCTGATCCAGACATAGTACTCAGTGCCAATAGCACTGCACAGGATAGGCTATGCCTTCAAACAAAAAACAGCACCACTTAGACCCTGAGGCAAGCAAGCTAGCTTTCTTTCTTTCTGAACTAAGAATAAAAGGAATCCATATAAATAAAGTCTATAATTAGATACACATTTTAAAAATTGTGTATCTGATAATAATCAGTCATACCATCAGTAAAGACTATAATATGGATCAATGAAATAAACCATTAAAAAGTATCAAACTGTACCAAGAAAAAAATTAGTTGATAATAGAAAAAACATGCAGCAAATGTTGATTTCTGCAACTGTGCACAAAAGAAGCAATACATTTTTTCTATCTGGGTCCAGAATAAGTAACAGTCCATTTGGAGGAGATGTAGGATGGCTAAGTGCCCACATTCCATAGAGGAAGTCAGAAAACAGTAGTCAGGTCAGTAATGAACAGGTATATGCTTCTATGATTCCAACTTCCCTAGACTCTGGCTGTTGTGGCTCTACAGAGCAGTCTTAGAAAAAGCTGAACAGGCAATTCTCCCAAGGCAGTTCCGTTCCCATCAGTATCCAAAAGAAAAGCCCATGTGATGGTACTGCACAACAACCAGTGTTGAGATGCTAGCTCTGACATCTGACATAGCCTATCTTCTCACTGCACAGCATGCGGGACACACAGCATAGGCACCCACAAAAATGGCCTGCTCTGAAATAAGTGCTAGGAACACAACTACCACCAGGACCACCACCAACACAAGAACTGAGAATGTAACTGTGGTTCTGTAGGTGACTGCCCCAACCTAGAGAGCATCTACTCTTCTTGCTACCACAGAACTCATCCTGGAAATTATAGTCAAGCCCAGCCCAAGGAAAAGATTTTTTTTTTTGAACCCAAAGTAGCAGAGACCAGAGCAAGTCTTACAGTACTAAGGAAGGTAGTAGTATACTATTAAACTTCAGCAGACACACAGTAAACCAATCCTAAGGATCTTAAGGGAAGTGGCCTTTCTATAGAAGTACAGGGATTGGGCTGGTATCTCTGAAGCTTGAGGACAGTGATCCAGCTACATCTCAACTACTAAGGCACAGCTTCAGCTCACAAGACTGGTACTCAAGCTAAATTCAGCTAATCTAAGATTTTATCTAACATTTGATGGCTATAACTTCTTAGGGAAGATTTTAGTGTACAAAGTAAACAATATCTTTGAAAGACCACTTTTCAAGGGTTAGGTAGTTCCTGGGGAATGGAGGAAAACAAAACCAAAAACAAACAAACAAGCTACAACAATCAAGGTGACACAGAGGTACTAAAACTATCATGTCATCTAGTGGCTCAGAATTTAGTTACTTGATCTAGCTCTCTTGGCCATGGCTCTACAGGTCTAGGCCACTCTTGCTTTGAGGAGGGAAACTTCAGAGACTGGGGTGAGCATGTCCATTTTTCGAGCTATATGGGAACAAAGTCTGGACTGATGTTTTAGGCAAGAAATACAGCCCTCCAAGAGTTAAACTGTCAAGCACTGTCAACCAAGGGCACGCACCCAAATATCACTGCAGTCAAAGTTCTGCTCAGATACAGCTGACCCAAAAGCACCAACCTCTTCACCTCCTCCCATAATCAAGGAGCCAAAAACTAAACCCTTTTAAATTTCAATGCAACCAAATGTTCTGTCAGTTATGCACATACCTAGTCCTATCTCTTTTCAAAGGTAAAACTTGAAAAAAAGGGCTAAAAATACCATTTTTCTTCATTTATGATCTTCAGTAATGCCCTCGACAAGTTGAAGAGTTTGCTCAGTATAAAAAGCACTTGCCAACAAGAGTTTGGATCCCTAGCACCCACATAAAAAGCCAAGCAGGGGTGGTAGAAAACATGTGATTTCAGCACTCAGGAGGCAGAGACAGGGAATCTCCAGGGCAAGCTGCCTAGCTAGAGTAGGTAGAATTAAGCAAATTCCAGGTTTAGCAAGAGACCCTGCCTCAATCCATAATCGAAGAAGACATGCAAAAACTTTGAGCCTCTGCACCACTCAGGTACCCTGTACACACAAACATCCCATACACACACACACACACATACACACCATACACACACACCACACACACAAAGTACATAAAAGAAGTTTCAAGTGCCCTATAAAAATCTATAAATAACCTATTCCAACACTACTTTCAAGTTGAGTTTTATTGCCACTGTCGTTGTCTAGCAGTCCTAAAAGACAAAACAGTTCTCTTGCCTCAGCCTCCTGAATGCAGGGATTAGTGGCATATACTATCATATTCACAGCTTTGTGCTGAAATTAAGTTATGACTAGCAAACATTATCAGAGTATAAAAGTAATAATCTAAGAGAGTATAATACCACATTCACTAGCTGTGTGCTGTATATAGGGGCAGGGCACACTTCCCATTGGAGAAAGTTGATAAAGACTGACTCTTGGCCAGGTTGATCATGGTCAACATCTACAGCAACACATCACTTCGTTTAGTTTATTTTGTCTTTTGAGACAGGGTTTTTTTGTGTATCCCTGGCTGTTCTGGAACTTGCTCTATAGATCAGGCTGGCCTTGAACTCACTGAGATCCGCCTGCCTCTGCCTCCTAAGTGCTGGAATTAAAGGTGCTACTATCTTTGGGCAGCAATACATCACTTTGATAGCAGATACCCTTGATGTAATAAGATGAAAATAATATTTAACCTCCCACCCCCAATTCTTCTCCCCAAAACCCATAACTCCATTCTGACCATAAGGATATATATACCAATAATTGACATCAGATACTGTTCTTCAAAACTGCTAAGATTGGCCAGGTGGTGATATCACACACCTAAGAGCACTGACTGCTCTTCCAGAGGTTCTGAGTTCAATTCCCAGCAACCAAATATAGTAGCTCACAATTATCAGTAATGGAATATAATGCCCTCTTCTGGTGTGTCTGAAGACAGTGATGATGTACTCATATACATTAAATAAATAATACAGGGCTGGAGAGATGGCTCAGTGGTTAAGAGCACTGACTGCTCTTCCAGAGGACCTGAGTTCAATTCCCAGCAACCACATGGTGGCGCACAACCATCTGTAATGGGATCTGATGCCCTCTTCTGGCTGTGTTTAAAGACAGCTACAGTGTACTCACATATAATAAATAGATCTTTAAATAAATAAATAAATACATACATACATACATAATACATAAATAAATAATAAAAGAACAGAGAGGGAATGTGTTGAGCATATTGCCTAACTTGGTAAAGTACTGAGTTCAGAATCACAGCACCTAGGCAAAATGTGAGGTATGATAGTATGTCGGCCAGTCTTGCTGAACTGGTGAGCTCTAAGTTCAGTGAAAAGACTGTCTCAAAAATAAGGTAGAGCTAGGAAGATAGCTCAGTGGGTAGGGAGCTGCTAAGCAAGCATAAGTACCTAAATTCAGATCCCTGGCAACCAAGTAAAAAGCCAGGCATTGTACTGCATGCCTGTAATCTCAGCACTTGCCAGTCTAGCAAAAACGGTGAGCTCTAGGTTCACTGGGAGACCTTACCTCAAAAAACTAGGTGGAGAGCAATAGAAGAAGACACCCTAAATTGATCTCTGGCCTACATATACAATCATGCACACTCAACATACACCAGACACACAAAATAAAGTAGAGGAAGATAATGTCAAACCTCCCGTTCCACACTTAGGCAAATATACAAATACAAATGTAAATACAGATGGGGGGGGAGAGGGAAAAAGATAATTAGAAAAGGGAGGAGGAGGGAAAAGAGGAAAACAAAGACTGGCTGCATAGATGAATAAATCAGTAAAGTGCTTGTCATGCAGAGGACCTAAGTTCAATTCCCAGAATCCACATAAAAAGTTGGGTGTGGTGGTGAATCTGTTGTTATCTCGGCACTCAGGAAATAGAGACATGCAGATCCAGGAGCTAGCTGCCAGCCAGTCTAGCCTAGTTGATGAGTCCCAAGTCCCTGATTCTCAAAATACAAGGGTGGGTGACTCTAGAGAAATGATACTAGGAGTTGAATTCTGGCAAACAAACACCAACAGAGAGAAGTAAACAAGAGGTGATGGTGCATACCAGAATCCAAGCACTGGGAATGTAAGGCAGGAGGATGAGGATCTAAAGTTCTGGGTTAGCCTAAGAGGCATAGCAAGATCTTGTCGTGAAAGGTCTGGGAAGCTGGGCAGCAGTGGTACATGTGTTTAATCCCAGCACTGTGGAACCAGAGGCAGGCAGATCTCTGTGGGTTCGAGGCCAGCCTGGTCTACACAGATAGTTCCAGGATAGCAAGGGCTACACAGAGAAGCCTTCCTCAAAATAAATAAATACAAATAAATAAGAAGTAGAAATTGAGGGGTTGGGGATTTAGCTCAGTGGTAGAGCGCTTGCCTAGGAAGCGCAAGGCCCTGGGTTCAGTCCCCAGCTCCGAAAAAAAAGAATCAAAAAAAAAAAAAAAAAAAAGAAATAGAAATTGAGGAACAGGACTGTGCCTATTGATAACAAAGAACACCCACCTAGGTATAAGAACCAAGAGGGTAGAGTGAGAAAAGAGCAACAGGGGTCATCTGTAGGCTCTGAAAGCCAAGGCTACAGAGTTTACCTTAGAGACACAGACATGGAACACAGAACAAATGGAGCAGAACCAAGGCCTGGAGAAAGGGAAGCCACCATGAAGCATACTGGTGAAACAAGGCTATACAGCCACTGTAAATGTGTGTGAGGGGCCTTCCACAGAGGGAAGAGAAAGAACATGGGAAAGACAAGAGGCCACTGAGAACCTAGCAGCCCCAAACAACTTGGATATTTGCCTGGATATAGGTGTACATATCCATCTGTGTTATCCCTCTGCCTGTCTGCGTCTGTGTCGGGAGAAACAAAGTAACAAACCAGGAAGGAAGAGGGGGCACAAGCAAGTGGTACTTGGAGATTCAACCATCAAGTCCTTGGCATGAGGAAAAGGAGAAGTCAGAAGGAAGGGACAATAAGAACACAAAAGAGGCAATGAGTGGAGAGTCACATATATGGTAACATGCAAAGAACAACCTTGAATAAACTACAGTCTCCCTCCCACCCAGAGAAAGGTACAATTCCTAAGACTAAGGTTCCATAGCAAGGTCCAAAAGATAAAATAGCCATTGTAGGCCCTGACGCCCATGCCCAGTTTAGGTCTCCCAAAACACTAAGGGAAAACTGAAATATTAGCCCAAGAAGCCCTTTCTCACATTTCTACCTCAGGTCAAAGCTCTTGGTGAGACTCTCAGGGAATCATTTCTGAAAACCTTACCAGCCCTCTCTGACAACACCCACTATACAGCTGCCACTTAAAGCTGCAACTCCTTCTTACTCAACAAACTCAAGTTTCCAAAGAGAAAAACAGCTGAAGAATGGGGCTTTAACCACAATCTCACTATAAAGCTAGGTCTCTGGTGGAGAGCATTTCGACCAAAGTCTGATGAGACCTGAGGCGCCTGCATGAGAAGACCAGTTGTAAGTTCCCCGAGGCACACACAAGACCCATACCTCAAAAGGAACACCCTAAGCATCTAAACAGAACTTCCAGCAAGGTCTGTACACACAACCCTCACCCCTCCCCCAAATGAAAATGACTTGAAACTGATTAGCACGAAGGGTATTGATCTGTCTGTGAAATGAGGGAACTCACCAGACCACCCAAAAACAATTTGCCTACCTTCATCTGGCCCCTTGACAAAACTGCAGCAGAAATCATGTATTCATGTTCAGTAGTAAGCAGTGAACCTTTAGTATTTACTGTTCTAGCTTTTGTAGTCTCTATATAATCTAGAAACCCAAAATCACAATTCTGAATCAGACATCTTGATAGGGAGTCAATCCTTCCCAGTGGTGGTGTACACCTTCAAAACTCAACACTCGGGAAGCAAAGACAGGTAAGTTCTAGGCCAGCCTGATTTATACAGTGAGTTCCAGGACAGCCAGGGGTACATAGTGAGACCCTTTCTCAATAGATAATCAATACTTTAAAACCCAGTCCTTTATAATGAATTGAATAGCTCTTTTTGTTTCTTAAAAGGCAGATTCTCTGATTATCTTGTCCAGGCTTTCCTCAAATGTGTGAGTTCAGTTGAGTCTCCTGCCTCAGCCTTCTAACCTGACTTAAATATTTTCCTTTTTATTTTTTAAGATTAAAAAACATTTTTATGCATATGGGTGTTTTGCCTACATGTAAGTCTATCTGTGTACTTGGTGCCCAAGGAAGCCAGAACTGGGCTTGGACCCCGAGGTGGTCATAAGCTGCCATGTGGGTGGGTGCTGGACATCTAACACAGGTCTTCTGAAGAGCCAGCCAGTGTACCAAAGCAGAACCCATCTCCCATCACAATCCTTTCTCATCACAGAGAAAACACATCCCTAACTCTAAGAAAATGTTCAGTCTTTGATCTAATAGCTAGAGACTGAACATACAACCTGTTCACAACATTCAAGCAACTCTAAAAGGTCTGGCATCACACCAAACAAGTGAACAATGTGATCCAGTCACAGAAGAATGCATGACTGAGAAGATCTGACCGATATATGTCCCAAACTTACAGTTTCCACATAACACTTCCTCCCCCATTGCATTGCCCTTTGAACCTGCCTTCAAAACAACTGCACTGCATACCCCATTGCCACCTGTCATCCCACAGACAGGCCTGCAGCACATTTGCACCTGCTGAGGGCGTCACTTCTGCACCACTGTTCCTCTGCAATGACTTGCGCTCTTCAAAGAACTGAAAACCTACATGGGATTCCCTGTGCACTTCACAGAAGCCACCTCTTGGGAAGAGGAAAGCACATGCTGAGGGCTACTCTCCAAACACCTCAGACAGCCTCATCTCTAAAACACTCACATACCCATCTCTGGCTCCTACCAGGGTCAATCAGTTGCCTAGGAGCACCTCAACTCCAGCTCAAGTGGCTCAGAAGATGAGGACAGGCTGAAAATGGAAACACATGTCCCCAGGAGACACCTGTTCCTCTTCCCCAAATCTGTACTGAAAGCAGCCTAGAGGCCAAGACCGGCCTGCCTTCAGCCCTATATCTCTGCAGACAGCTGCTAGCTAAGACACTTTCCTTCTCATAAAATTCACACCAAAAACATTTTTTCAAAAGTACTCAGGCATTGGCTAGAAAGATGGCTCAGAGGTTAAGAGCACTACCTGCTCTTCCAGAAGACCCAGGTTCAATTCCCAGTACCCACACAACTGTTTGTAACCCTAGATCCAGAGGTTTTGGTACCCTCACATAAACATACTTGCAGGCAAAACACCAATGAATATAAAAATAAATAAATGTTTATAAATAAAATAAGAAGTACTCAGATGTTAAGAGCACTTCCTGCTTTTTCTTGGAACCCAAATTTGGTTCCTATCACCTATATATCAGGTGGTTTAATAACTGCCTGTAACTTAAGCTCCAGGGGATCAGAGACCCTCTCCTGGCCTTTGAGGCACCCATGCACACATGGGATGGGATACGCACAGATAAATATACACATATGATATATATGTATATATGTATATATATGTATATATATCCATATATTTTCTCAAAAAGAAGCATATATGTGTGTGTGTGTGTGTGTGTGTATATATATATATATATATATATATATATATATAGAGAGAGAGAGAGAGAGAGAGAGAGAGATAAGATAAGATAGATTTTTTTTTTCCAAAAAGAAGCATAAAACAATCCTTCCCTTCCATCTCTTATGGGGACCTTCCTGCCTTGCCTGCTGGGTCATTGCTGGAGATGGAAACACATCCTGTTCTAGGACAGACAGAGCTGCTAACTCAGGAAATGTAGCATGGCAGGCTGAAGAGATGGCTCTGCAGTTACAAACACGTTTTACTCTTGCAAAGGACAAGGATTAGGTTCCCAGCATGCCCATAGTAGCTAACTGCCATCTATAACTACAGTTCCAAAGGATCTAATGCCATCTTCTGGCCTCCAAGGGCACTTAACACACACACACACACACACACACACACACACACACACACACACACACACACACACACACACACACACACACACAAATAATTTTTGTTTGTTTTTCTGAGACAGTTTCTCTGTGTAGCCCTGGCTCTCCTTGCACTCACTCTGTAGACCAGGCTGACCTCCAATTCAGAGACCCGCCTACCTTTGCCTCTTGGCAGAGGGGATAAAAGGCATGTACCACTATGGCCCAACTCAAAAGTAAATCTTAAAAGGGGACAGGGAACTGGAGAGATGACTTAGTGGTTAAGAGCACTGGCTGCTCTTTCAGAAGTCAGATTCAATTCCAAAAACAAACATGGCAGCTCACAACCGTCTGTAACTTTACAGTTCCAGGGGAGACATACAGTTCCAGAGACAGGGAATCTCCAGGGCAAGCTGCCTAGCTAGAGTAGGTAGAATTAAGCAAATTCCAGGTTTAGCAAGAGACCCTGCCTCAATCCATAACCGAAGAAGACATGCAAAAACTTTGAGCCTCTGCACCACTCAGGTACCCTGTACATACAAACATCCCATACACACACACATACACACATTGGGTGGTGGTGGCACTTGGAAGGCAGAGGTAGGCAGATCTCTAGTTCCAGGACAGCTGGGGCTACACAAAGAAACCTTGTGTTAAACACACATACACCTCTGAAAAAAAGAAAAAGAAAGAGAATGTGTCACCGTCTAATTGTGTCACACACCTTTAATCCTAGCACTAGGGAAACGGGCAGGTAGATCTCTGTGAGTTCAAGGCCAGCTTGGTCCACGTAGCAAGCTCCAGGTTATTCAGAGACTACATGAGATCTTTATCTTTAAAATATTTTTTGATAATTTGAAGCTACTTTTTTTATGCTTTCTAACTTTCCCTGACACATGGAGCACCCTTGGAAAACCTAAAGCACCTTAAGTTTTCCTCAATTTCCCATTTCTCCCACTGACCATACCACATCTCATTTCTTCCAAAGAAGCAGGGGCCCAAGTATCACCCCAGCAAAGCACCAGCCCTCAAAAAGGGCACACCACACACAGTTTCTTCCACACATAGTATTCTGAAAGGATACACTTCAATGGGCCCTAGGGGTCAAAGAATGTAGTCATCTGCCCATAGAAATATAATGTCCCTCCATCTCCAACAAGGCAGAGGTAACATATTTAGGAGGTTCAAGCTCCAGAAGACATACATCCTGGGCGGTGGCACTGAGGTTCTCACACCAGGTGCCTGGCTAAGCTGCCTGCAGATTCTCTCTTGGGAGATCCTCACATGCTAGAGTGACACTAGGTTCTTTGCCAAAACCTGATCTGTTGTTTCTGAGTCATGTACTTGACCTCTCTTACTTTAGTTTCCTCACCTGTTAAATGGGAACAACACTACCTCTACCTCACAACACAACACAAGTGAAGTACACATCTAAATGCCTGCCCTGAGAGCTCAATAAATGGTACTTAAAATCTCTGCCCACCCTAACTGCAGACTGAGCCAGGCCTAATTCCACAGCCTCACATCATACCATTGGCTTTCCAAGGGAAAGGGGGAAAGGCTTTGAGGAAAATTAATTGAAACAGTGTCAGCAAGCCAGGTTAAAGTTCAAATGCAAATACAGTAACCATGCAAATCTCCCTGTTCTCAGACAAAAAAAAAAAAAAAAAAAAAAAAAAAAAAATCTATCAATGGAACCATCTCTGCCTTTCCTAACAGGAAGCAAGGCATATTCTCACATGTAGGGGAACTCTAGATGGCAACATGTAAGATGTAAGGCCCAGTTCTTCTCATCTCCTTATAGAGAAATCTATTGTTTATTCTATATTTTCTTCTGCTCACTAGATCCCAGTGCTTTTAACACTGAAATGCTGCCTGAAGAGGAAAAACTTGTAGACATCAAATGCCCCCCATCATGGAAGTGTCAAGACAAAATGAGAAAACACACTCTTTTCCTCTTCCCATAGACACCACCAAATACACACCTTATAGACATTGCAACAGCATCACTGTGTCAAAGTTCACTTCATAAATATCCACAGTACTGTCACTCTGACTTCCACGATTCATGTTTTTGCGCGCTAGCCCAAGCACCCCGGGGTAAAGACACAAGTGTTGCAACACCCTTTTGCCTTTCACCATTTTTCTCAACTGGAGAGGTCCTCCTCCTTTTAGAATTAGGATTAATTACCATCCATCTCACAGTAGAGGCTTATAACTTGAAGTTATGGATGAGATGCAGAAGGCTCTAGAGCCTCTGGTAGCAACAAAATTCAGTGCAGCTGTGCATGCCTCTCAAAGGGAACCCATACTTTCATATTCTCAAAGGGGCTCATAACCCTCCAAAAACATTCAAAACCACTACCACAGCCGCATCCTAGACCATACTGAACCAAGTGAGTTTCTTGGGTCCCCTGGAATAAAGAAACCTACAACCTCTTTCCCACTCGGCCCCACCCCCTGAAGAAGGTTCGGGTGAGGATCGAACCCAAGAGCTCTGAACATGCGACGCAAGCAGACTACCAGTGAACCACAACCCTGGCCCAAGGAGGTCTGCCTTTTGAACCAAATTTTGCTAGGCGTCTGACATCTTCTCATCAACCACTTCATATCTCATACAAGGTAGACACGCTGAATCCATGATCTAAGAACTCTAAAACTTAACAGAAAATCCAAGACAACTATGGATACTTTTAACAACACGGAGAAAACAGAAACGTTTCACCCAACAAGTGGTTGGTTTTGTCGCCCTAGTCCGTCCGCCCGCCCCCCAAAACCCCTCCTCCCTGTCAAACTTCGGCTGCCCTCACTGGGGCCTCTAAGCCCGGCCTCCCAGGGCTTCCCACCTCACTGAGTGTAGAACGGCAGGCAAAAGGAGTACCGAAATGCCCCGCTAACCAAGAATCTGGAAAAGAGCCTCCTGCATCAGGTGCTACAAGCAGGAACTCACATCTCCTGATTCCCAGGACCCTCCTCCAGGTAAAGACCAGAGGCTACTCCTCCGCGGGCAGGACCTCAAGGTAAGCCCAGAGGCTCGACTCCAGGCTGCACAGAGCCGAAAACAAACTTTCCAGGCACTTCCACCCCGCCCGGCCGGGTGACACCTCCCGGCCTCCCCCGCCCTCCGCGCCCTGTCAGCGCCCCCGGCTGCCGCCGCCAGCCCGTGCCGGGGCCCGCGCTCCCTGCGGCAGCCGAGAGGCACCCTCGGCCGGCGCCAACAATCCTGCCCGCCACCCAGCCGCAGGTGAGGCGCCGCCCGGCCCGCGGCACCGGGCCGCCCCGCCTCGCCCAGCAGAACCCAGACGACCGCCACGCTCCCGGGTAACGGACCGGTGCACCCTACAGCCGCCGCGCGCTCACCAGCTGGCTGGTGGTCCTGGCCATGAGCCCCGAGTCGGCGCGGGCGCCTCCCCCGCAGCGTTGCGCTGCTCCGCGCCTCCTCAGCGTCCTCCTCCCCGCGGCGGAGCCCCAGCAATGGCCGCCCTCATCCTGCGCCCGCCCCGCCGCCTGCCGCCCCCAGCGCCACCCCGCCCCCGCGCGACGCTGGGCGGGACTTCCGCGACGCAGCCGCCGCTCCTCTCACCCATTGGTCAACATAGCTATCATTCTCCGCGGGCCATGAAGGCCCCGCCTCCGACCAGGAGCCGTATTTCCGGGTTGGGGCCCGGAGCGCCTGTAGAAGGAGGCCGAGCGAGCCAATCCGAGGTGACGGGGAGGGGCCCGGTCGGGAGCGCCGAGCTGTCATCCGTGTTCCCTGTCAGGTAAACTGAGGCTCAGCTGCCAGCTGGGCAAGGTCACACCTGGGGCAGCAGCAGGGCTGAGCTCGAACCTGCTGCCTGGACGACTTGAATTTGATTCTCAAATCACGAGTGATCTGGGAGAGAAATTGGGCTATGATCTGAAGCAGAAAATAAGCTGTCTTGTCACTCCTGACGAACCTGTTTTTGCCTATATTTTGATGGATGTCTTTTTTTTTTTCTTTTTTGCTGTCTTTGTGAGCTTTCTTTTATTCTTTTTATTTCCTTTCCCAACAGGATCTCACTATCGAGGTGAAGCGCATATAATTTTTTTTTACTTTTTGTGCTTTGTGTATAGTGTATGTGTGTGTCCACTTGTGTGTGGATGTCAGGTGTCTTCCTATACCAGTCGTCACCTGAAGCATGCAGATTCCTCGAGGATGGCTGACTAGTGAGATGCAGTGATCCCCTGTCTCTGCTTTCCCAGGGGTGAAGGTACAGACATACTCCCACCATCTCAAGCTTTTACACAAGTGCTGAGGACCTGTCTGCATAGCAGGCACCTTACTGAGGCATCTCTATGGGCCTTCCCCATTTTTTTTCCAGTGTTGGAAATTGAACTCAAGACCTCATACATGCTAGATTGTCTCTAAGTTAAAGGTTTTTAAACACACCCATAGCCCTTGCCACCGTGTGGTGTGTGTGTGGTGTGTGTGTGTGTGTGTGTGGTGTTTTGAAACAGGGTCTCAGTATGTAACCCTGGCTAGCCTGGACATCACTATGTAGACCAGGCTTGCCTTCAATTCATGATCTTTCTGCCTCAGCTTTCCTAGTGTTTAGGTACAGGTAGTCAGCACCCTTTCCAGATATTTGTCATTTTTGTAAAGTCTGACTGAGTGTTCAGCTGTAAATGGGGCATCTAGAACCAGACAATAGTGGCATACGCCTTTGATCCTAGCACTCGAGAGGCAGGGCTACGCAGAGAAACTGTCTTGAAAAGCAAACACTAAATAAATAAAATGGGGCATCTATATGATTTCCCTTCCAAATAAGGCTTGAGGAACATTGGGAAAGAGGGGAAGAAAAGAACGTAAGAGTAGTACCAGGAAGCAATGCTGAGGAATGCTGATTCTGAACGTGATATGACCTTGGCACTGAGGGGGCTCACCACAGGTCTGCTCACCTGCGCATGATCAAGCCAACGCAGACAGGAGAGGACCTCACTAGGTTCACACCTATCCCAGTGGTTATTGGCAACTGATAGCCACTGGGGAAGAGCCAGTCTTCTTTGAGGTTGTGGTCACTGCCAGGTTGTCCTTGCTCAAGAGGACAACCCCACACACATGCACACATAGACAGCACTAACCAGGCCCAGGAAATTACTAAAAGATTCTATTACTACCCGCCTCACTCAAAAGAGCTTAAAGCCAGATGAAGTGGAGTGTGCCTATGGAGCCTTCTAACATGGGAGGAGAATAACTTGAGTCTAGGAGTTCAAGGCCAACCTGTGCAATATAGCAAGACTCTCTCAAAAGAAATGTAGATAATATAGTGCAGCCAACACTCATGGGATGAATTCATAATCCCGTGTAGGCAGAATGAACTGCCAAACCGGCAGTAATGGCCACTAACAGCTTCATATTGACCTACTATGGACACGAAGTGAGGAATTTCATCTCATTTGTTCTAAAGCATCCTTGACATTGCTACTCCAATTTTCAGATGAGAAAAGTGAGGCAGAGCCGTGGCAGTTCTGAGACTGCAGTGCTAGGCCCGGGAACTAGGCATCCACATTCTAGAACCCGTCTGTCAACCCCTAAGGATACAGCCCGTAGCCACCCATTCTCCTAGTCTGCCAACCATTTATAGGCCTTAAAAACAGGGGCAGGAGGGAATGGCTCAGTGGTTAAGAGTACTGGCTGCTCTTCCAGAGGTCCTGAGTTCAATCCCCAGCAAGCACATGGTGGCTCACAACCATCTGTAATGAGATCTGATGCCCTCACTGGCTGAAGACAGTGACAGTGCACTCATGTACAGAAGGTAAATAAATCTTAAAAAAAAAAAAATCAAACAGCCAGGGAGCTAGCTCAGTGGGTAAAGTGCTCCCTGTAAAGGCATGAAAACCTGAGTTTGGATCCTCATAGCCAGTGTAAAGCTGACCACGATTAAGCTCACCTATAGTCAGTGTGCCTGTGACAACAGTCCCTAAAACCCAGTTATCCCAGATCCTGAACAACAGGTGTGACATAGCCCAGCAGGCAAACACTTACTGCAAGCCTAACAGCCTGAGTTTAATCCAACCTCAACACAGGTGAGGGCTAACGCCTGGAGGTTGTTTGATCTCCATACGTGTGCCACCCATACAGGTTTGCCCCCATCGTATACACACACGTTTCCTAAATTTTTATTAAATTTATTCTTTGTGTGTATTTTTCTTGCGTGTGTATCTGTGTACCACATGTGTGCTTGGTGCCCACGGAGGTCAGAAAAGGGCGTCAAATCCTCTGGAATTGGAGAGGGTGGTGAGTCAACATGTGGTGCCCCGCAAGAGCAACAAGTGCTCTTAACCTATGAGCCGTTTCTCTAGCCCTATAATAAGTTTCTATGAGTTCAGGGCCTGCCTGGTCTTCCTGGCGAGTTCCAGGCCAGCCAAGACTATACAGTAAGACCCTGTCTCAAAACTCAGAACAATAAAACAAACAAACAAACAAATGAGACCTGTGTCAAACAAGGTGGATGATGAGGACCAACATCTGAGGCTGCTCTTTGACCTCCATGTATGTGCCTGCACTCACACACACAAACTCCCACGGAGCAGGGGTGTTGATTTAAAACAACAGGTGACCATAGCCCCTAATATCCATAAGTCTCATGCTCTCCATGCAGGTTTGATCCATCCTTCCGTTGCTCTCAACCCTGTATCAATACTGTGCCCCGAGTGGCTCTCCTGATTCCCACCCACCCCCCCAGACTCTGTTGTCGGAACCTTCCATTTACAGTTGGGTCGTTTATAGATCCAAATATTGACAGATCTCTACAAACATGCAAGACATTAAAACAGCTCCCAGCTTTCTTCTGTTCTTATGAACCAAGCCTACACCAAAATCCAGACACACGCTAACTTGCTTTCCTGGATGAATTTGTAGCGTATGAAATGAGTGGGTCAAAGTGCAGTTCGTTGCTGTAAACTGCCTGCCCCGTCCCATAGTCCCATAAAGAACATTCCATGCTGTAGCCTCATCCTTGAAACACACAAAGACACGCTCGCTCGAGGTCGATGGAGCGCTCGCCAGCCCATACCTTTGAAGGCTTTGCCAACATTGTCCTGTGTCCTTTACCCATGATGCACAGCAAGAGCAGAGTGTCAGCTTTCACCCCTTGCCTGCCCCAGGAGCAGGTACTGCAATCATCCCCACCACCCACGTAAGGAAGCTGAGGCTGCAACGATCAATCACTTTCACGGTTAAGTCACAGAGTACAGGTCTCAAGACAGACCCACCAATCCCGGTGCCCAACTACTAACCAACTGTGCTCAATTGCCTCCCACTGAGATTGATTTGGGTCTGGCTTGCCCTGAGAGAACACGAACCATTTTATGTGATTTCTTTAGTTCCCCATACCCCAAGTCAGGGTTTCTCCATGCAGCCCTGGCTGGCCTGGAACTCACTCTGTAGACCAGGCTGGCTATGAACTCAAGAGATCTGCCTGCCTCTGCCTCCTGAGTGCTAGGATTTTCATTGCCATTTTACACATGAAACGTTTTGCCAGAGTCTCCAGTAACCACAGAGTATTGATAGCCATATGCAGATACTCTCTCTCTCTCTCTCTCTCTCTCTCTCTCTCTCTCTCTCTCTCTCTCTCTCTGTGTGTGTGTGTGTGTGTGTGTGTGTGTGTGTAAGAGGGAAATGGAGAGAGATCGCACGCCCTTCCTCAGAAAGTTACCCAAGGTTGTATTCCACCAAAAATAAACAAAGGAGCAAACCAAGAAAGAAGACACGAGAGCCAGAGGAAGCAAGAAACAAAGGATTCACAGGACTAGAGTGTAGCAGGTCCCAGGTCCCTCGTGTCCATTCAGCAGTCACTGAGCCTCCCCTGTTGCAAGCACTGTGCTTGGTAATTCACTAGTGAAAAAGGCACAGAACGCTCTCCTATGGAATTCTGAGACTAATGGGGAGTGGGGGAAGCACTGGCCAAATAAGCCAATTTTATAGCATAGAGTGGTAAGTCCTGTGAGGAAGGGAGAGAATCAGGTCAATGGCATTGCGGGAGTGCACAGGGAGGAGGGAAAAGTTTAAATGGAGAAATGCCAAGCTCAGAGCTGTTGGCAGGAGGTACCCAGACCCTAAGCAAGCAGGCTTCCAGAGCACTCCAGAAAAGTACTGATTGATTCTCAAACACATAGAAAGTTGAGCTGAGAAGCTGACATAAAGAAACCCCAGGGAAACAACACGAACAGAAAAACTCTCCTAGAAAGATTACACATCCGTAGTTTGATTCTCTTTCTCGGTGCCTCCCCTGCTGTGCGAGGTATTTACAGGCACGATCAGGTACTGACTCAACCCTGAATCATCAGGCTCTCTCGACATGAGGCTGGAACTGTGGCGGGGTATTCAGCAGGAAAGCAATATATAACCACAAATGAGGACTCTCGATATAAATATACCACTGAGAAAGACGATCAGAAAAAGCAGGAAGACAGGCAGGGTACTGATTTTATCTCTTTGAGAACTATTTGTTTTGTTTTGAACTTTAGGTGTCGGGGTGTTTTTGCCTGCATGTATGTATGAGTGCTGTATGTGTGCAGTGCCCAGGACAGCCAGAAGAGATCATCAGATCCTCTGGGACTAGAATTAATAATAGTTGTAAGTTGCCCTGTGAGTGCTGGGAATCAAACCTAGTCCTCAAGAGTGCTCTTAATCTCTGAGCCACCTCTCCCGGGCCACTACTTAGATTAACAACTGATGCAAATCAAAATTGATAAAATGGAGCTGGGCATGGTGACTAACTTCTGTAATCCCAGTATTCAAGGCACACGGGCAGGAAATGAACCTTCAGAACCTCTCACTCATACATGTAAAGCTGGGGAAGAGTATTTGTGACCCCACAGGTTACAACTGTTCTGTGCTACTAAGGATTATGCCCACAGCTCACTTCTTCCAGGTTAATGATCTACCACTGAGTAACATCCTTAGTCCTGGAGCACAGATGAGAGAAAAAGTCCATGAATCTAGAGAACAAGAGGTAAGGAACATGGAGGATTTAGAGGGAGGAGAGGGAAGTGGAAATGATATATCTACATGTATTTATATATGTTTATATATATGTTGTTGTTTTTTTTAAGACAGGTGGTGATGATGAATGCCTGCCTTTAGTCCCAGTCCTCAGGAGGCAGAGGCAGGCAGATGCCTGAGTTCAAGGCCAGCTTAGTCTACAGTGTGAGTTCTGGGACAGCCAGGGCTACACAGAGAAACCCTGTCTTGGAAAAAGAGGAAGAGGAGGAGGAGGAACAAAAAATATAAAAAAGAATGAAGAATCAATGTCTTATCTGTAAAATAAGATTGTAAAATAAATGAGGGCCAAGGATATAGTTCAGTGGTGGAGTGCTTGCCTAGTATGTGTAAGGTTCTTCGTTTAATCCTGGGTACCACTAAAATAAAAAGGAGATAAAACAGGGAGGAGGAAATGGCTCAGTGGATACGTACATTACCTCATGGAGATCGGTACTGGAGTTTGGATCCCATGAACCCACTTAGTAGCTAGGTAGTGCTCAACACTCAGAGGTAGAGACAGACATTCTTGGAGCTAGCTAGCTATACTAGCCTATCAGTAAGCTCGAGAGTCATTTTAGAGCTCCTGCATCAATACACAGAATCAGGACTTCAAAGAAGACAGCCAGTGTCAACTTTAGGCCTCCATATGTGTGCACACACACATGCGAATGCATATTCATGCACAGTCTCCTGCTGACCCTAGAGATTGATATGCACTTACTACAAGAAACAGAGCAGGGCTGGAGAGATGGCTCAGTGGTTAGGAGCACTGTCTGCTCTTCCAGAGGTCCTGAGTTCAATTTCCAGCAACCACATGGTGGCTCACAACCATCTGTAAAAATGGGGTCTGATGCCCTCTTCTGGTGTGTCTGAAGACAGCTACAGTGTACTCACATACATAAAACAAATAAATTAATCTTAAAAAAGAAAGAAACAGCAAAGAGTAAAGTCAAGGAAACCAGCCAGGCCAGGTGTGGAGGCCCAGGCCTTTAACCCAACACCTGGGAAGCAGAGGCAGGCAGATATGTCAAATTCAAGACAGCCTGCTCTATGAAGTGAGTTCATGACCAGTCGGGATCACACAGTGAAACTGTTTCAAAAAGTCAAACCCAGTGTCTTTTTTTTTTTCAAAATAATAGCTAGTTAATAAACAAATCAAAATCCAACAATGGATAGCAAGATGGCTCTTCAGATAAAGGCGCTCACTGCCAAGCTTGATGACTTGAGTTCAACCCCTGGGACCTACAGAAAGAGAGAACTGACTCCTAAAAGTTGTCCTGTAACCACCACATACAGGCTGTGGCACACATGCCACACATACATACATACATACATACATACATACATACATACATGGAAAATTCTTTTTTAAAGATCCACTGAGAGTGGGGTGTGCTGCTGGGAGGTACCACTCAGTGGTCGAGTGTTTGGCTGACATGCATGAGGTCCAAGGTTCATTCTCTAGCAGGGCAAAAGTGAGATTCAGTGGCACACTCCTCGAATTTTAACAATCTGATGGCTAAGGTAGGAAGATCTCAAGTTCAAGGCCAACCTTGGTCACAGAGCAAAACTCTGCCAAAGGAGAGAAAAAAAAAATACAGTGGATATTTTTCCTCCAATACATGTGTGAAAGACTGACAAGATGGCTGAGGTAGTGTGAAGGCACCTGCTGATCACAATGACCTGAGTTATGTCACCAGACCCCTCACACAGAAGAGAACCAACTGCTACCGCTTCTCCACTCTTGCGCCGTGACACGTTCTTTTTTTTTTTTAAGATTTATTTATTTATTATATATGAGTACACTGTAGCTGTCTTCAGACGCCAGAAGAGGGCATCAGATCCCATCACAGATGGTTGTGAGCCACCATGTGGTTGCTGGGATTTGAACTCAGGGCCTCTGGAAGAGCAGTCAGTGCTCTTAACCACTGAACCATCTCTACATTTTTAAGGTAAAAATTTAATATCTAGCCTTGGTCAGCCTAGAACTCATTATGTATGCCAGGCTAGGCTTGAACTCAGAGACCTTCCTGAATACCAGGATTAAGAGGCCTGTTTTTCAAAAGTTGTGGTTTTTGGTTTCAGTGTATATAAGGTTTTTAATGCACAGTGCAATGTTGGGAATCAAACTTAGGAAGTTGAACAGAGCTAGGCAGGCGCTCTACCTCTGAATTACAAGTTCAGTTCCCAGTAAATTAATGTAAAATTAAAATCAAAATGAAGGGCTGGAGAGATGGCTCAGCGGTTAAGAGCACCGACTGCTCTTCCAGAGGTCCTGAGTTCAATTCCCAGCAACCACATGGTGGCTCACAACCATTTGTAAAAAGATCTGATGCCCTCTTCTGGTGTGTCTAAAGACAGCTAAAGTGTATTTATATGTACTAAATAAAAAAAAAAATCAAAATGAAAGCCTAAGAGGACCCAGGAAATGGTTCAGCTGGTAAAATGCTTGCCTTGCAAACATGAGAACTGGAATTATTCTGCAGTCCATCTTACAGAGGCCCCAAGTTCAGTTCCCAGCACCCAATCAGACAGCTCACAGCTGCCTGTGTCTTTATCTCCAGGGAGACCCAACAGCTCTGACCTAAGGGGATACCGGCACTCATGTGCGCATGCCACACACACACACACACAAATATTTTAAAGGCAACTGAGCAGGTGACAGGAGCAGAGGTGGAACGGAAGCAGAAGGCTGGAGGGCAATTCTCAGTCTCCAGGCTCTTCATGCAGCCAGCAGGGAAGACCTAGGCTACACTTAACCAGGTAACACCTCTTACCTCTGTAAAGACAGGGCACCTGTCTGGCTGCCCACCTCAGGACAGTGAACAGGAGGGGAGATGGTCTTACCCGGCCTGGTACAGCTCATTGGTACCCAAGTTGAGGGAGAGGAACTGTTTGTCCCTTCCCAGAATCTCTTGTGTCTACACAGTATCCTTGAGCTAAGTATGCAGTGGCTTGAGGTGACATTGTGAGGTCATGGAAGGGCAAGAGGATGATGGGAACCATCTTAGAAGGGGCTGGGAGATGTGTGGTGTGCACAGAACACTAGCTACTCATGGATCACACTGTTTTACTGGCTTAACCAATCCTCGTGTATGAGTGAGGAAACTGGAGTTCAGAGGTTAGAAACCTTGACCCACGTGACGCATCTGGGCTGTTAGATACTTTCTGTTATATAACAAATTACCCCCCAAAACACTACCTCAAGATGTTTTGGAGTTAGGAGCCCAAAAGTGACCCAGACCTTTGATTAGGCTCAGGTTTCTCAAGATGCAGCTGCAACTTAGTGTGGTAGCCTGTGTCTTTAAATCCAATACTTGCAGAGGCAGGAGGATCCCAGTTCAAGGCTAGTCTCAGATACACAGCAAGCTTAAGGCTGAAATAAGACTTTGTCCCCCAATCCAAAAAAAAAAAAAAAAAAAAAAAGACCCAGCCAGTCATCGTTGAGAGATCTAAAAGATTGTGTCGAGTTGCTACAGAGGTGCGCTGCAGATCTCAGCTCCTCCCACGTGAGTGACCCCACGGAGCTGTCTGCCTGCCAGGTTCGTTGCATCTCCCCCTAGACAAGGGATCCCACCTGGAAAACTGTCCACTTAAAGTGTGTTCACTATGACAAAAGAATTGACAAACAGGACTAAAAGTAAATTGCAATCTAGATCAGTAAAACGAGCGCGACACCCTGGCTACTAACAAAGGGGAAAGACGTCCCACTTAGGTCCCACTGTATTCTTTCCATACTCGGGCACTCCAGGTGGCCGGCCGGGGGACCCTGAAAGGAAGGAAAGGATTCAGTGGTCCCGTAGGTAGTGCTTGGTGCTACAGGCGGCTGACCCGAGCTTACAAATGGACTCTGCCTGTGTTTGCTCCTTTAGCTAAGTCCAAGGGTTTCACGCGTTCCACAGCTTCGTGCCTTGGACCACGAAGGACATTGTGATTGGCCTTTGCAAAAAAAGCCCTCCAGCGGTGGGCGTGACCGCCGCGGCACCGTGCTGCACCCACCGGTTGGGTTGAGACACTTCCAGCTTGCTGGTGCCTGCCTGGGTGGTTAATGTCGCCGGCCACACCCGACTCCAAACTAGGAGTAATCTCTGCCACAAATAACCTGGACCCCTCCTCACGAATTATCAGTGGGTCTTACGAACACAATCTTGTCTGACATTGGAGGTAAAAGGACCGGGTTGAGTCGTTTGGCGCGCGGGACTCAAACCGGAGTCCAACTGAACCTCGCAGGCTGCTGCCCAGCGCCGGCCGCCAGATGGCACCCATGCTCTCTGTAGTACCCAAGCGTTCGTCTCCCGTACACACTTAGCTGCCTCCGCCAGGAGCGCTTGTTCTGCTCCCCGACCTGTTCTGCACCTACCACTACTGTGACTCAGCTGACCTCAGGGAGTGGCTGTCCCCCAATCCACACCCACACCACAGGCATGTCTGATGCAGTACCACAATCAATTAAGGCTGGGGCGGCATCTGTGCCCCAGAAGCCCCAGGCTGGAGTAACTGGCACACCTTTCTGTGAATAGGCTGCCAGCTCGGAGCCATCCACAGGGCAAGAGTGATTGCAGTAGGAGACTAATGCCATGGGAGAGTATGTCTGGAAAGTAAAAGTTCTGGAGGTAATGGTGAGGTGAGAGCATACAGCTACAGAACTTTTCACTTAAGAGTGGCTGGAGATGACTCAATGGTTAGGAGTGCTGTCTGCTCTTTCAGAGGACCCTGGTTCAATTCCCAACACCCCAATGGCAGCTAATAGCCATCTGTAACCAGTCCCCCAGGGGATCCAATGCCTCCCCAGGCACTGCACAGTACCTATGTGGTGCTCAGACATGAACACACAAAATAAAATTAAACCGTAAGAGAATGGTCGTGAAGTAGGCTGAAGAACCGGCTCAGAGGTTAAGAGCACCGGAGTTCGGTTCTCGGCATCTACATAAGCAGCTCACAATCACCTGCAACTACAGCTCCCAGGGAATCCCAGGCTTCCAGCCTCCAGAGGCCGATGCACTAATTAAAGATAGATCCTTAGGGTTGGGGATTTAGCTCAGTGGTAGAGCGCTTGCCTAGGAAGTGCAAGGCCCTGGGTTCAGTCCTCAGTTTGGGGGAGTGGGGGGAGATCTTTTAACTGGTTAAAGGACCAGACAGAAAGTTCTGTGGTCAACATGACCTAAATGCAGTTCCCAGCATCTGCCCCTGGAACTCTAGGTCCAGGAGGTCTGACATTCTTCATCTGGTTGCACATAAATGATCATATATAAATTGAAAAAAAATTAATGTTTTTTGAGATAAGGTCTCTCTACATAGCCCTAGCTGTCCTGGAACTCTCTCTATAGACCAGGCTACCCTCAAACGCAGAGATTGTGTCTCTGCCTCCTGAGTGCTGGGATTAAAGGCATGCTAAAAAAAAATTTTTTTTTAAAGTGGATGAGGTGGTAAATTTTGAGTCTGGGGATGTAGCTCAGTTGATAGTGCCTGCTTATCACGAATGGGGCCCTGGGCTCAACCTCCAGCCCCAAACACAATGGCTGTGTGGTACACACCTGAAGCAGGGAGAAAGAAAGACCAGGTTCTCCTCAACTGCACATAGAACTCAAGGCTGGTCTTGGCTACGTGAGACATCTCAGTTTGCTGAGACTGTGCTGTCCATGCTGGCCTCCAACTTGATATACAGCTAAAGCGAGCCTTGAACTCCCGGTTCCCCTGACTCTGTCTTCCAGAAAACTGCAAGCATGCACAACTACGCTGGGCAGCTTTCTAGTCTTTAACGATTGTTCTCATTTCTAATTACATCATGTGAGTATATCTGTGTGTAGGGATGTCCAGAGTCAGAGCTCCCCGAACCTAGAGCCATAAGCAGTTGCAAGCCCCTTGACACAGGATGAACCATTAAGGGCTCTTAAACACTGAGCCACCTCTCCAACCCTGTCTTTTTGTTGTTTTTTTATTTATTTTGGGACAGGGTTTCTCTGTGTTGCCCTGGATGTCCTGGAACTCACTCTGTAGACCAGGCTGGCCCCAAATTCAGAAATCTGCCTGTCTCTGCCTCTCAAGTAATGGGATTAAAGATATGCGCCCTACAACTTCCCCACTTTAAAAAAAAAAAAAGAATGAAAACTTCTCCAGCAGCTCCAGAGCCACCGAGCCCTCTGCCAGCTGTGTTCTGCCAATGGGCAAACCTGCTTGACTCTATCTTCTGTTGAGGGAGTTTCTTCAGCCTCAAACCTTTCCCAGTGCCAGGTCCCATCACATCTGGGTGAGCTCACAACACACAGCTCACTCATCTGCGCAGCTCCTGTCTATCCAGAGCAGCTGCATGAATCCATGGACACTGGATCTGGGCAGGTCAGGGCCAGTTTTCTCCTAGAAATAGAACCCAGGACCTCATGTGCATGTCAGACAAACTCTCTACAAGCGAACTGCACCTTTACCCTTCAGACCGAGTCCTGGTCAACATTGACGAAGAGTTTGGGAGTGAGGCCCTCCGCCTGCAGGAGGTTTCCATGGGCTGGTGAGTCCTGATGGGCCGGCCTCCCACGACTCCTGCTCTCTTTGTCCTTTGTGCTCGGCACACTCCAAGGGTTGGTCAGTCATGGAGGGGTGTGGCTGAGGCAGATCCAGGTTCGTTTACTTACCTCTCCCCACAACAAGGCTGCATGATGCTGGCTTTCTTGGGCTGACAGTACCTAGTGACTGGTGGGTGTGGCTGGGCCTCATGTGCCCCTGCCCACCAGTTCCTCTCAGGCAGTGTAAAGCCCAAGAGCGTCTGATTTTGGCTGCATATTTTCATTTTCTTTCTTCCTTTTTAAAAATATTTTTCAAGGTTTGGACTGAAATCAGTTCCTTCAATGGGATTTGTATATAAGTGTATACCAGTGACCTGGGACATCTGTTTGCAACCTCCTATTCTAAGGTATAAAGTATGACACGACGGGGGGAAAGACTCACCTACCTACCTCAGGACCCAAATGCAAAGTGGAAGCAACCCAGACCTGACCCCTAGCCTCTGGTACATACTCACACATCTCAGCCATTCTTAGAGCCCAAAGAATCCCCAGGCTTGCACAGTGAAGTTTCCAGGGAGCCTGATAAACCGCATTCCCCAAGTGGGAGGAAGTCAGGCTAGGGTGCTCCTGCCCAGGTGGGCCTAACAGGGCAAACAGAGCCACAAGGGCCAGAGCTGCTCACAAGCACTAGCTAGAATGTGCCACGGCCACCAAACACGGGACCGAGGCAGGGCTTGCCAAAGCCATTGGGGTCTTTGAAAGAAGACGCCACAGGGAATGGAACTTTTGATTCTACAAGAAGGTGCTAGGCAGGTCTGGCAGGTCAGGGAGCAGTGGGTGGAGTCCTGGGCCCAAATTGGAGGCCCTTAGGGCACCCATTCCTGGATTCGCTGCTAGGTGACCCTAGGCCCCACAGCCAACATGGATACATGTGAGTGTTGCAACAGAGAACCTGGAGTCACGGCCTCCATTTTGCCCATGTAGCTTAGGGTCAGCCACCCATTACTGTCTCCAGCCTCCTCCAGTGGCTTCCCTCCAATGCCCCCCACCCACTTCCAACCCTAACACCTTCCTGGGGGTCAAAACAGATCTGACCTACAGAGAAGGTCCCAAAGAGCATCCAACTCTTCCTGGTCCCAAGTTAAGCCCCATCCCAGGTCTCAGGGCAACAGCGGGAACGCCAGCAACGCTGAACACAAGTGATACAGTGATTAACTCAAAAGCATGATGCAGACAAGGCAAGTCCCGCTGTCTGTATTTATCCAAGCCACCGCCTCCCCTCCAGAAGTGATGACTGAGGTTCTGTATTAGACATGGAGCAGGGCTCTCAGCTTCCTCCTTGGAGACCAGCTCCGTGGACTGCCCGGCCTGTCACTGTCCAGCTGGAGCCAAATGTCCTTTCCAGCCAAGACCCTCAGTCACAGCCCAGCTTCCTCTGCCTGCCACACCAGTTCACCAGAGATGTAAGTGGCCTGGACATGGAGAGTGTCGTCGAGCACCACAAAGTCTGCGGCAGAACCAGAGGGTGAGAGGAAACAGTAGGGCCACTCATACCCCTTATTTGGGGTCATCGTCCCTTACAACTGGGCCTAGTAGGAAAGTTAAGGCCCAGGAGCAGGATTTGGACTGGTAGAGGAGCTGGAAGCAAGAGTGTACATTTGGCACAGTTGGGGACAAGTGATCCCTGTAACCCTCACATGGCCTAAAATTGTATGCCAGAAAGACAGGCTAAAAGCCAGTCTGGTAACATAAGCTTGTAATCCTAGAACTCAGGAAGCAGGAGAATTACTGTGAATCGAAGCTAGTGTGGTCCACATCTACAGTGGACTACAGGCAAGCCAGGGCTATGTAAGAAAGACCCCGTCTCAAAAACCAACAGGTGAGGGCCAGCCAGGAGACGGCTGAGTGGGTAAAGGCACTTGCCACCAAGCCTGACTTAGTTAGAACCCTGGGACTCACGTGGTAGGAAAGAACCAACCATAGTAAGTTGTCTGCGGTGGGAGTAGCTCCAGATTCAACCCCTTGTATGTGTGGGGACTCACCTGCATCAGCACCAAAGTCCAGACTCCCCTTGGTCTTCTCCAGCCCCAGCAGCTGGGCGGGGTGGAGGGATGCAGCTTCCAGAGCCGACTCCACACTACAACCTGCTCAGAAACACACCACGGTGAGTATCCGCAGCCCTGCCCGGGAGCAAGTCCAAGCCTCAGCTTTTAGGAACTTGGCTTGGGAATGGCCCAGGATTCTGTAGCGGCTTAGGACAGTCCCTCACGCCCTAGACATAGGAGGCACTGCCCACCCCTCCCTTCTCCAGCCCTGCAGTGATCCGATCCTTTCAAAAGACTAGACATGGCACATCAGTTAGGCTGTATTCGGTGTTGTATGGTCACAGACCTCCTTGCCTACTTCTAATAAAAAAGTCATACCAGGCCACCAACATGGCTGCCAAATGGGACCCTGCACTCTGAGCGAGGCCTAGGCTGAGGCCCTGTGACCTCTTTCCCTTTACTGTACCACTTCTTGCCAGGATACGGCTATCTCCTTTGTCCCGGGCCATTCCCAGCCTATTTTCTCTAAATGAGACCCTGACGTTGCCCACATCCAGAGTGACACTCAACTTTAAGATGCTGCCAGATACCTGCAAAGTCCCTGCAGAACCTACTCAAAGCCCCACCACCCCCTCCACGCTGCCCCTGCAGATTCCCACTATCCCACAGGCCTAGGCCTTTCCATGCCCATGTGACCCTGCTTCTCCACCAGGTCACAGCTTCCCACGGTCCCCGTCCTGGCTCCGGTGACTGGCTGCTTACCATTCTTCAGCAGCCCGAGCTGTGTCAGGATGACCATGGTCACTTCAATCTTTGAGAAGCCACACCTCCTCATCTCCCAGTTTCCAGGTAGTTAGAGGATGTCGGCACAGAGTTCCATTTTCCCCGTCTCCCTTCTAACTTGCTCCAGGCACAGCCTCTCCCCTCAGGACACCCAGGAACACCAGTCAACTGACCTGTAGCCTGCAGGAAATGCCGGATGCAAACATCCATTGGGGCTATGCTGCCACTCAGCGTCTTGGTGCCTTGAAAGCAGAGAGGCGGGAATTGGGTGAGAGAGCTGCTGTGGGGCTGGACAAGTTCTGCCCCAACTCCAGGGAGGAGCCAAGAGACCATACATGTGTGGGTACAGGAGTCACTCACCTGCAATGTAGGCTATGAGCCCATCTACCTCCACCTCTTGCTGTCCCAGCGTGTGGCGGCCATTGCCCAAGCCCAGGGCAGGGACAGCATCAGTGACCAGCACCAGCCCTGAGGAAGGAGGTGGCTCAGGACCCAGCCAGCTGTTAACCTACCTGCCCTACCCTGCCCAGCTACTCACCCTGGGGATGGGCCCGGTGAGCAATGCGCAGGGCTGCAGGGTTAGTGTGTATGCCATCGGCAATCATCCCATAGAAGATACAGTGGCCTGGGGGCAGCTGGTCACTGGTCAGAAGCCCTACTATGCCTGGGTCACGATGGTGGAACTGAGCAGGGCAGGAGGGGACAACTGAGTGACAACAGTGGCCGCTGGGTCCCCTTCCACCCAGGAGTAGGCGTGACACTCACAGGCAACATGGCGTTGAAGAGGTGAGTGATGAAGGTGGCCCCACTCTGCACTGCTACTTCTGCAGCCCGAAGGTCAGCCACCGAGTGCCCTGCATGGGGGACCGAGGTCAGCGTCTGCAGCAGCAGAGAACCATGAGCAGGCAACCCAGACAGGAGGCCTCTTACCCAGAGATACACGGATGCCTCTGGCTGTCAGTGCCTGGATCACCTCATGGCTCCGGTCTAGTTCAGGGGCAAGTGTCACAATGCAGACGTTGTCCAGGGGACCGTACGTGGCCAACACATCATGAAAAGCATTGGCTCCAAAGGAGCGGAGGTAGGCCTCAGGGTGTGCACCCCGCTTTTCCCGGCTGATGAATGGGCCCTCCAAGTGCACCCCTGAGGGAAGGGACAAGGGTGGTTCTAGCAGTCATTCCCACCTAGCAGCCCCACCCCTCCCTTCCCAACTGGGCATTTTGAAAGGAGTTAACCACTCACCGAGGACCCCTGCCCCATGGGGACCTCCACTCTTCACAGGGATCTGAGGAAGGACCTGGGGGGAACCAGCTGTTAAAGCCCTGCCCCCACAGCCCAGCACCCAGAGGCCACAGCCCAACGAAGGTCAGATCCTCCGAGGTTAAGCCCCTGACCCAGCCCGGCCCCACTGTCCTTCCCCATAGGTGCCGAGATGGATGAAGGCCCTCCTCCCCCAGTGCTCAAGTGCAGGAAGACGAAACAACAGGGAATACTTGATGACCTGCCCTGAGGGCCGGGAGGTGAGAGCATTCCCAGGCCACGGAAACATGACTAGAGGCACCAAGGACTGCTCTAACCTGCTCTGCCCTTCAAAGTGGCTGTTGTCAAACAACTAGAACATAGTAGCCAAACCCTTGAAAACAAAATGACCACAGCCTCCCTGAGCTGCAGAACAAGAAAGCAGGGATGGGGCGACATGGGGAAGACAGGGCAGAAGCCGAGTGCTGGAAGCCGAGGGACTCAGTGCAGATGAGGACAGGGCTCAGCACTGCAGCCCAGCCCATGCTGGTCAGGATGGTCACAGCCTCAGGAAAGAGTGAGCAGCACTTACTTGGCCTTGGAGATGACCCAGTGTAGCTGTAACCCTCCCTCCAGATCCTCCAGCTACACAAGTGCTCAGGCAAAGCAGTGATGCCTCCCCACCCCGGGATTTCCCATTCCCAACAGAAGTAAAGGGCTCCTAAGATGCTTACGCTGGGAATGGTCGTGCACTTCCACAGTCCTAAGCACTTAGCAGGTAGAGGCTGGAGAGCAGGGCAGCCTCAGCTACTTAAATAGTTCAAGGCTAGCCTAGGCCACATGATACTCTGTCTCAAATTAAACAAAACCAACCCCACACTTAGATCTGAGGACACAGAGCGAGAGAAAGGCAGTCAGTCAGAGTCTGGGAGACAATCAGGTGGACTCCGGACACATCTCAGATAGAGAGGCTGAGGGAAACTCAGATCTCCCAGAGATGGCACCATGAGAAATGGGCTGGGACAGGGCTGGGAAGGAGCCTCAGTGGAGGCAAGTGAGGTGGAATACGGACACTGAGCTTATGTTCTTCAGGCTCTTAGAACAGCCAGGTCTCTCTGAGCAAAGCAAGACTCTTCCCAGAGACAGGACCTTGGCAGCACAACTAGGGGTGCCCCACAATGCTCCTCCAAAAGACTAGGTGGTCCTAGTGGCCTGCTAATGCCAGCCATTAAATAGATTCCCCCACTGAGTTCCCCAAGGAGCAGAGGAAGGAATGACAACATGGGGGGGGGGGAGAAAAAGCCAACACTGATACCCTCAGGCAATGAGAGGCCTTATATCCATGAAGCCAGAACAGGATGTCAGGGAGCAACACAAGCTCTTCAAATCTCAAGGGTACACAAGAATCCCGTGGGATTAACTCCAAGAGAAAGGCTGAGGAAACATCTAGAAAGTGGGGCCAAGAGGAAAGAAGGTGAGAAACAACCTAGAAAGCCCAACACAGAGTGACAGTGACATGGACAACTGTCGCCAAGGACACAATTCAATAGAAGAAGCTTAGAAAGCTTCAAGCCCAACTTCCCATTATGTCCAGCAGAAAGCAAAACCGTTAAATACCCTATCCCCACAAGTGACACCCTGAGATGCCAGGTCTAGGGACAAGGAAAGATCATATGAGCTTCTAGAGAGAAAGTGGTCACTCACAGGGATCAGAAAGCAAGCAGATGGCTTCCTACTTCTTAGCTGCAATACAGGAAGTCTGCACGGCAGGCACAAACCAGGCATGGTGTCACAGGCCTCCAACCCCAGCACTCAGGAGGCAGATGTAGGATCTGCGAGTTCAAGGCCAGCCTGGTCTATGTGGAGAGTTCTAGATAGACAGGACTACACAGAGACTCGGTCTTAGAAGGAACAAAAAAAAAAAAAAAAAAAAAAAAAAAAAAAAGAGAGAGAAGCTTTTAACTCTAGAGAAGCTGGTGTAGTGGTGTACATCTGAGTCCAGGAGTTAGAGATCAGTCTACAATAAAGCAAGACCCTCTCTCAAAATAAAAAGGGTAAAGTGCTACTCGCTGGATCCCAGTAGTTGGTGGCTTGGAGATGTACTTCTCTGGTAGAGTGGTAGAGTACCTAATTAGCACTTACAAGATGCAATCCTTGGCACCCCAGACATGTTTAGTTTATGAGTGCTTGCATATATGTTTGTAAAGCCACATGCTTGCCCGGCACCAGTAGGGGCCGGAAAGGAGTGGTAAATCCCCTGGGACTGGAGGTACAGGCAGTAAGGAGCCACATGATATGGGTGTTGGGAACCAACCCTGAGTCCTTTGCAAGAGCAAGTATCCTTAGCTGTTTTCCAGCCCCAAACACAAATTTTCTTACCTTCACCTCCAATCCAAACCATGAATTAGGCAGAACA
This sequence comes from Rattus rattus, assembly GCF_011064425.1. NCBI lineage: Eukaryota > Metazoa > Chordata > Mammalia > Rodentia > Muridae > Rattus > Rattus rattus. The sequence goes on from NC_046162.1 coordinate 1,457,681, forward strand.
AAGGCATAGCTAAGAGTGGTGGCACATGCCTTTAATCTCAGCACTCAGAAGGCAGAGACAAGCTGACCTCTGTGGGTTCTAGGACAGCCTAGTCTACATAGTGAGTTCCAGGACAGCCAGGACTACCCAGAGAGAACTCACAGACAATCAAACAGAGAATAAAGGCAGGGCTAGAAGGATCCACCACCTGCAGATGACTTATACCAAAAACTGAGAGCCAGGCACGACAGTACGTGGGAGACTGAGACAAAGGGTTAAGACTGACCTCTGGGTTGGGGATTTAGCGTAGGGGGAGGGCGCTTGCCTAGGAAGGCCAAGGCCCTGGGTTCGGGCCCCAGCTCCGGAAAAAAAAAAAAAAAAAAAAAGACTGACCTCAACCAGGTGGGGGATTTAGCTCGGGGGTAAAGCACTTGCCTACCAAGCGCAAGGCCCTGGGTTCGCTCCCCAGCTCCAAAAAAAAAAAAAAGAAAGAAAAAAAAAAAAAAAAAAAAAGGACTGACCTCAACTACAAAAATAATCTGGGCTCTTTGAGTTCTTGACTCAAAACAAAAGAACCAAAAACAGGCAAAATGGCTGAGGAGGTAAAACACACTTGCCACCAAGCTACCCCATGACCTGAGTTTAATTCCACAGGATGGGAGAGCTGTGACACCCACAAATTGTCCTGACTTCTGTCTGAATGCACACAGGCCCACATAGGCGAGTACGTGCACACACATATACACATGCACGCACACACATGCAAGCACGTATGCATACACATATAGGCACACACACATACACACACACACGCACGCATGCAACATACACATGCATGCACGCACATGTATGCACGCATGCACACACATATAGGCACACATACGCATGCACAAAACATGCACACACGCACACACACACACACAAACACACAATTTTCTAGAAGAGTACCTTGAAATGCAAAGTGAAAGCATGTAGCAGAGACAACAGGATAAATAAGGCTGGAGGGGAAGGGAATGAGGTCAATGCAGGGATAGGCAGGGTGGCAGACATCTTGTCCAAGGTGCCTGCCATCAGCTAACAGATTTGAAGCAGAAGATGAAGCGGTCAGAACTGACTTCTTGAAGCATGGCTAGAAGAGTAAACCCTACCTAGAGAAAGAGCAGGTAGTTTCAACGAACCAGACCTCGATGAAGATACCCAAGTAGTACCTGGACCAGTGGACAAGCCCCTAGGTGAGAAAGGGCCCTGGAGAAGTTAGGGAATATAGTAGCGGAAGATGTTTGAGGATAGGGTCTCCTGATTTCTAACATAATAGGGTACTACATTTTATACTCAAAGCTATCCACAGTCTTGGCCATCACCTCCTACCTGCCTCCCAAGGCCTTTAGTCTAAAAGTGTTTTCTGAGAGTCTACAGTGGGGTACCAGGAAGAAAACTTTCGGACTGTTAGCCACTACTCCTACTGAGGGACAGCCATGGCTTGCACCATGCCAGTCAAGCCTGCTGTGAGAGGAAAGATCGGTGATGGTGAAGGAGCACAGGGCAGGGCTAACAGGAGAGCATGGCCTTCCAGGAAGAGCCTGGGAGGAGAGGGGATACCTGGAGCTGCTGGAATTTGCCTGGGGGAACGAGAAACAGCTTAGCTGGTAGGAAGAGAATGACGTAGAGAAGGGTGCACATCCTGACACCTGTCACCCTCATAGGTGACTCTGGGTCTTGCCAGAGATCAGATGAAAGAACTAGGTACCCATCTGCAGTACGACAATAGGATGCCCTATTGTAACAGTGGAGTGGGAGAGTTGTGGGAAACTTCCAGAAAGAATCCCTAGTTGACATTCAAAGAATGCTTAACATTGTCAACCACCCACTGACTCTTCTCGCTCTACATTTAATGAAACTGAGGCTCAGAAGTGAGGTTATCTCAAGACTGCCAAGGGCTGCAAGTCAAGGGGCCAGAAGGAAGCCTGTGAAGCAAGGGGACGGCCCACACTCAATACCCATAGCTCCCTCCTCCGATTCTATGTCTACACACCCAGAAAGGAAGCCACAGGCAATCACACACTCCCTGATCCTGTCCTGGAAGAAAAACTGGCTGAGGCGATGGACAACAGGAACAGAGAGAAGCCGATCAAGTATGGTTAACAGCATTAATTTACTGAATTTGTCGACTGCGTTTCGTAAAAGAATACCGCGTTTTTTAAAGCACGAGTTCAGGACTAAGGGGCAAGCCCGCTGAGTCCACACCAACTGCTCTTGAACGGTGGGAAAGACTAAACCTAACGACCTCAACAAGCTTAGTTAAAGCTGGGGGAGCTGTGGGGAAGCCTTCCATGAGAATTGGAACAAAGACAGCAGACCTCCTTCTAAGATGGTGGCAGGGTGAGGACAGAAGCCAGTACACAGGAAAAGCAGCTCTTTCTGAAAGGCTTTTCCATGTGAGTCACATCACAGGCAGGTTAGGGAGGGAGAGCCTGACAAGACACAATGGCCGTGGCAGAATTCCAGGCAACCTTAGTTCAGGAGGCCCAGAGGCTGCCTACAGGGCGTTGGGAGGGCGTGGCAGATGAGAATGGCGACAGGAAATGTGAGGACAACTGCACTGGCAGTTGCAGAGACTGGCAGTGGCAGGACCTATCTGAAAGAGAGGAGGATCCCCTCAGACCCAAGTACAGGAAGACCAAATTCAGGTGAAGGAAATGGTACAGCCCTGAGGACCCCTTTGCTCAGAGGGAGAGTAGCCTGATCTCACCTTGTGATAAACCTCTGGTGGGGAGGTCACCAGGGTGGGACAGAAGGAGGTGACACCGTGGGACAGGAGCCTCCGGGCCACTAGGGCGACCCCCGAACCCACGTCCTCCGTGGCCCTGGAGAAGTCAACACCAAATCCACCTGCGGCCACAGAAAACAAGGGGTAGCACAGTGCTCAGAGCTCCTCCCCTGGGTTCCCTGGCCCAAGCCAGGCCGCACCGTTGATCTGCACATCGATAAAGCCCGGCGCCAGGATGCGGCCTCCGCAGTCCCGCTGCTCATCAGCCACACGCCTCTCCTCAAAAAACAGCTTCTCTGGGTCCAGGATTCGGCCCCCGCGCACCCACAGATCCTCCCTGAGGACACAGCAGTAGGCACTTGGATCACCACCAGGCCCTGGAACCAACCCCTAGTTCTCGCACCCAGATTGTCCCTGAATCTATTTTACTTGGTCCCGGCCACACACCCATGATAGTCCTGCCCTCCACATCCCTGGGTCCCCGACACAGCTCTGCCTCTCTCAGGGCTTATGTCCTACACTAGCTTATCAGTTCTCTACCCAGCCCAACCCTGCACCATGCAGCCCAGACCTGAGCAGCGTGCCGCCGCGCAGGATGCGGCAGTTGGTGAACTGGAGCACGGGAGCCAACGCTGCGGACTGCCCGCTACGCATCGTGAGTCGCGCTGAACCCTTTGGGCGCAGGCCGGCAGTGCCCGGAGCAGTGGTAATCGGAAGCCGGCCAGGCCGCACCACGTGACTCAGATCAAGGGGCTATCACGTGGCTGCTAGGCCCACGTGATTAAGGCCACGTGACGCAGAAACCCTCCCATGCCGGCCCGCTCCGCCCACAGAAGCGCCAGAACACAAGCCAGTCACATCCGAGAACTTTTATTGGACACAGCTGGGAGCCAGCTCTGAGGAACTCTCTACCCTCCCCCGGCTGTTCAGGGCTGGGGGCAGGGTGGCTCCATCCAAGGAGTCTCAGCAACAGGAACCCCACAAGGCAACAGTCTACTAATGATTACTATAGAGTTGGGAGACAGGGCTGCTCCACAGACGCATGAATAGGTCAAATCTTTTATAAATAAACATCCAGTGAAGAGAAAAATGACAACTCTAATTCATTCTTATACACAAGGCGCACTCTAGGGCGATGGGTGGGGTGACCAGAGGCTGAAATCGTCACTGGTCAGGGGCCTGGGTGGGAGATGAGTGGGCCCAGATGTCCACAGCACGGGGCAGTAGGGGCAAGGCGGGGCAACAGACAATGGGCACTAGGACACTGCACATTTACAAGACCAACTACTGAGGGGGCAGCTGCCCGTGCATGTGTCAGGCTGTTCCTTCTGGAATGAGGAGGGGTGATCTTTACATCCTATCCTGTGACTGGTGGTGGAAAAAGACTACTTTGTGGAGAGGATTAGGGCCACGATGAGACCGTAGAGGCCAAGCACCTCCGCAAAGATGAGGATCAGGATCATGCCCACGAACAGTCGAGGCTGCTGGGCAGTGCCCCGGACACCAGCATCTCCGACAATGCCAATGGCAAAGCCAGCAGCCAGGCCACTCAGCCCCACACTCAGGCCAGCACCCAGTTGAAGAAAACTCCTGGGGAGAGAAGAGACACAGGTTGTCAGCAATCTGCCTGTCCACAGGAAAGTGAAGCACTTCACCTGGGAGGAAAAGCCCTGCACTCACCTGTAGAGGGTGATGCCATCAGTCAGGGAGTTAGCGATAAGCACTGCAACCACCAGGCCGTAGATGGCGATGATCCCAGCCATAACCACTGGGATGATGGACTTCATGATCAGCTCTGGCCTCATGACCGACATGGCTGCGATGCCAGTGCCACTCTTGGCTGTGCCATAGGCAGCTCCCATGGCTATGGAAGGAAAAGATTAAATGAGCCCAGAGCAGCATGGAAACTACCTGGGAGCTTTCTGCATTCTGCTCCCCACGTTACCAACCCATCAGAGGAACTGAAGGCACACAGTCAAGCAAGAGCCCCCCTAAAAAACCAGCCACCACCACAGCCACTTCTCTCTTTCCACTGCAGAGCCATACTCCCAAACTCCTGGTCTACTTCTGCCTGCAGTAGTTCCTGTGGTCAGCAGGGGCTCTGCTTTGCTGTGAAACTAGACTTTGTCCCCTTCCCCAGCACTCCCCTTCCGTAGCTTGTGACCTCTGGCAAGGCAGTCACATGGAAGGGGCAGCTGGGCCAAGGACAGTCTGGCTCGAGACTCTGGCAATCTCTGTCTCACACTCTAAGCTCCAGGCACTTCCCGCATTAAGAGGACTACATCTCAGCTGCCTAGAGGCCAGCCAGTGTCTATCAGTCCCTGCTGCAGTGTGGCCTTCAAGCCTCCCCAAACAGGACACTGTTCCCCTAGTCCAACCTCTCCAAGAGAGACTGCCACCCTTTAAGGACTTTGTTTCCCCTCTCCTATCTTCAAGTCTTGAACTCCAATTTTTCTCACTTCTGCCACTTGTCCTATAAGAACTATTGAGCTACTTACATGTCTGACACAGGAAGGCTCCAAAAGCTTTGCCCAGGGCATGCATGCCATGGCCACTGTGGGTGAAGCTCTGTATAACCCGATACACAGAAAACATGGGCCAGAGGTAAAAGGGACATGAACAGCCCCAGCCACTCCTCTACATAATTTACTGATCTCACTGAACCACAAAATATGTCTACTGTGCACCCAGCACTGAGTAGGGCAAAAGTCAGAGGCCTCTGCCTTCTCAGGGCTCAAGAACAGCAAGACAGTGACCTAACACGACATATTCAGCAAGGAAAGAGAAAAGGTCATAGGGGAGCTACACCAAGGGGAGGAGGGTCTGAAAAGAGATCACAGAAACAGAACACCTAAATGGAGTCGGGAGATTAAGCAACAGAGGAAAACCAGGCAAAGGGCAAGATTCTTAAAAGCACAAGACAGTGCTAGACGAGATCAGCTGGAGAAGATGAGGTCAGACGCTTGTCTTTTCTACAGCATCCTCAGACGCCCAGACACTGCCCAACAAAGACTGGCATCTTCAGTCCCTGAGTCCACTTCAAGAGGGATTTCCTGGAACCCTTCCGGTCACAGTGCATTTCTTGGGCCCTACTAGAAGTCAAATCCATGTTGAGCTGTATAACTTAATATAAAAAGTGAGTTTCCAGGGGCGCACACTCCTGAGGACATGCTTGTAAACACCAAGAATACAGGTTGTTGTACAGTACTTCAAAGGTGAGATCTCAACCCTACTCTGTAGCCCAATAGGTGGGACTCCAAGAAAGGTGAGTCAGGTCCTTCCCCAAAGTACAGCAGGTAGACCATGGAGCTGAGGGTGAGTGACAAGAAGATAAATGATGGAAAACAGGGACACTGTCAGAGATGGGGCAAAAGGAGGAAAAAAATTAGCCTAGGCCCAGACAGTAACAGCTATGCAGAAGACCAAGGCTGATAGGCTGAAGGGAGACCTGCTGAGAACGCCAATGCAGTGCAGCGGTCAGCAGGGTCTGGAGACACTTCCAGGAAATCAACAAATACTGGGAGGAAGCCCCAGAAAACACAGAAAAGAAGTAACTGGCGGTTTCATGGAGAACATGATGAAGAAAGAACAGGATATTTGTCATAAGAGAAAAAGGGAAGTTTAAATGTGAGCATGGAATGGAGGCCTCGCAGATGTGTAAACCTTATTTAGTTAAAGAACAATGGTCTTGAACCGTGGTTAGTGAAGTCCAAGGAGGACATGGATCAGTCACTAAGACGAAGCTTGGAGTTTTCCCAACAGGAACATCAGAGGCTGGGAGGGTTTCTTTAGGTAACGGCAGGACAAAGGCATTCTACAGACTAGCACGATAAAAGGAAACAATGAAGTCAGAAGGTGATTCAACTGGCCAAGTAAGAGGCTAACCCCCACAGGACTGTGAGAAGCTGGTGTGGGTCAGGCAAGGAAAGCCTAGATAGAGCAGCCATACTCAGCTTTCACTAGCGCAGAGACACCTGTTGGCCAGCTTTAGTACATGCAGGGTCTTCACACCAGAGATCCAAGAATCTAGGTGCAAAAAAAGAGCTCTGGACAAATTCGGAGTTGCAGGAATGATGATGACACATGGTCAGGGATATTGTTGTGTTCACTGAAGCTCCCCCACTATCTGGACACAGTAAGAATGCAAGAACGATTTGCTGGATTAATTTATGAATGAGTGACAAAAATTAATCATGGGTGGCTAAAATAGGGGAATCCATGGACATATTACTCTGGGGGCAAAGAGTTCTAGAAGGAAATGCTTGGCAGCCTTCTCTAAGGAGACCTAAAGTGTGAGAACAGTCATGGTGTGAGAGAAGGAAAGGAGAAGTCCAGGCCACATCTCCCACCACAAATGATCACTTACTCCAACGCTGTGGGCACAGCAGGGCTCTCTCAGCAGCACCTGACAGGCCCAGGCAAGGGGAGGTCACCAAGACAGACAACCCTCCACTCTGCACCCTACAGGTGTTTACAGTCAACAGACACTGTTTGGAGTTCAAACTCACCAAGTACCTGCACAGAGAACCAGCCTCTCCAACTGCCAGATAGGGTGGGGCAGGGCGAGGTCAGTTAAACCAAAGACCAGACCTTCCAGGGGAGGCCCAGACCAGGCCAGACCAGTCCCCGGGGGCTGTGACTTACCTCCCTCAATCCCACATTCTTGGGTCTGGCCCAAAGGCTTTTCTCCCAGGAAGGCCAATTTTCACTAAATTTGACACTGAAGAATTGTCAAGGCCCAACTTCAAAAGCAAGGTGCCATCAAGAACCTTGCAAGGCTTTTCCTTCTCTGGGTAAGGAAGCATCACCCAGTTCCAGCCCCTCACCCCTAAAAGAGGAAGGTCATTCATTCACTCATCCCTTCATTAGGTCCAGGACTGAAGATCAAAGAGGTAGTCCTGTAGTAAATGTTAGCACTCTAATACCACCCTCTCACCCACCTTAAAGCCCAGCTCCTCAGCAACCATCCACTCAAGTGCTCCTACCTAGGCCAAACCCACTTCCATAGATCTAACCTGAGTCCTTGCAAGTTCCCAGGACCAACCCCTCAGTCCAGTTTTCCCAACCAACCCACACCGATGACAGAACTATTGGGAAACCGAGACAAGCCTCAACCGGAAACACCTGCCTCACCCAGGGTACAGACCCACCTGACCCCCCGGCAGCCAGACCGCCATAAAAGCAAGGTTTGTGGACCTTAGCGAGGAGCCAGGCTCCCTCCGGCCAAGAGGCCAGGGACTCCGGTCTTGGGCCTGCCCCCGCCTACGGGCTGGCGCCTTTCAAGATGTGATGTCACACCTGCCTGCAGAATACGGGATGTGGAGCAGGCGCAGGAGAGGGCATAGGAGAGGGCATAGGATCGCACGCCGCCCCCCGCGCCCCCACCCCACCCTCATTCCTGCTTCCCGGGACTAAGATGGCAGCCACACTGCCGCCCCACCCCCACAGAAGCGAGGCACAGGAGGCGGGCTGATAAGACCCGCAGCCTGATCAAGCCCCCAAACCCTGTGCTCCACAAATTCATCTGTCCCCGCTGCCCCCACCACCTGCGCCCCTAAGGCCAGACACCCACATAGCTGGGAATGACGTAAGGGTGACGTCACGCCCAACCCCCAGTGAGCAGCGGTCTAGAGTCCCGCATAGCTTCGGCATCCCCTGGTTCTCCTGCTGCGATGCTCACCGCTGAAGACCATGGCGGACGAGGCGCCCATGACACCGAAAAACGAAGAATATTCGGGGTTGTTCTTGATGTCAGCCATGTCTGCAAGCGGGGAGAGGGCAAGCTCAGCAGGCGGCGGCGGGCTAGGACGACGGGAGAGAGAGCGAGCAGACGAACGAAGATTCTCGAAGCGGCGGATGCGAAGGCGACCCCGCCAGTCAGGCGCTGCGCTCTAAATACCAGCACCGCAGAGCAAGATGGCGGCCGCGCTCGCGTCACATGATATGGGCCACGCCCCCATGGGCTGTACCACTTTGCTCCGGTGGGGGAGCGAGGCTCCAGGCTCCCCAGCAGCCCTTGGACAATGTATGGCCCCTGCCACCGGCCCGCGGGGCCCGGGGCCCAACGTTCGGCCTTGCCTGGATCTTCACTGGTCCACTGCTCCATGCAGACGTCTTCTCGAACCCTACCTTTTTGGGCCCATCGGCCCCGGGGCGGGGCCGTAGCGCTCCATATTAGCATACAGGGTGGAGCGAATGATAGCCCTCCTTCTCTGCGGCTGCGCGCAGCTCACCGGTGTTCGAGTACCGGTGTTCCTTTTCCCTGTGTTCCCTGCTCACAAACCTCAGGCACTCCTGCAGCATGAGACTCAGGTTAAAGTAATGGCATTTAGCAGCACTGCAGAACCCTAGAACAGAAGAGATCCCTCATGTTGGTCTTCGTTGTCTCCGCCAGCCCCCAGGAATACCACGCCCCACCCCGCCGGGCTTCAACCCTAGGTGTTTTTTAGTCACCTTCCATAACTAGGCTTCTGCAAATTCAGGCCCACCATCTTCCCTTTGATTCTGTGTGTGTGTGTGTGTGTGTGTGTGTGTGTGTGTGTGTAACCCTCACTTGACCGTCTCCTCCTGCATAGGGACCCTGATATTAGTTGAGGGTTGTCTGCCCACGAAGACGTGGACTTGACTGTTTTTCTATCTATTTTTCCTATTTTCTTTTTGAGAAAGGGTCTCACTGTGATACTCTCGTTAACCTGGAATTTGCCATGTATATCAGTACTGTGTCTGCCTCTTGAGTGCTGGGGTTAAAGGCACCCTGCGTGATGGCCTGTCAGCATTGACAACTGTGAAAGGTAACCCAGAAAGTCTCAGAAAGACTTACTTGTCCTTCCAGGCCCCATGCAAGGCCCATATGTGCAGGGCCTCCTTTCTTTTTTATTTTTATTTATTTTATTTATTTTTTTTTTTTTAGGGCCTCCTTTCTAGACCGGGATGGAGGACTGGTTTCCCTAGCAATGACGTGGCTAAGGCTGCCTCTGCCCTCCTGATACCCTTGTAGCAGCCTATGCACCCCAGGTGCCTGCCTTCCCTCTGCTTATCAACTCAGACTGCCTAGTTTCCTTTATCCTTCCCTCGAAATAGCCCTGAGCAGCCACTACCTGGCCTAGACCTCCCTAGAGGCTCAAACTCTCATTCTAAGAACAGAGATCTCTCCAAGTGGTCTTGGGGCTAATACCTCAACCTCTCCATGTAGGCAATGGAGACACCGTCCCATCCTACTACATTCTCAGTCCTACTTTTCACAGCAGAAAACTGTGTCCCCCTTCTCACCTTGGCTGAACCGGGTCTACCACACTTTAAACTTGCCCATGGAAGATCCTATGTGACTTTTTTCAGAGAGGAGGCTACAGAGAAAAGCTATAGCACTTCCTCCACCCATCTCTTGCTCCATTCTGACGTTTGAAAAGAGGAATCTTCACTCTTGACCCCAAGTCTTCACCACGCCCCTCTCTAGCTCCTTGTCCTTGCCAAGGTCACACTTCCCTTCTAAACCAGCATGCTGACAGGGCCTAGGACTGCTATCTCCAGTGCTTCCTCCCTCTCCCCCTTTCCCCTGTGTCCCTAGAGCCTGAAGAAGTCAGAAGATTCCCTGGAGCTGGAGTTAAGATGGTCGTGAGATATCAGGTAGGTGCTAGGAATTAAACAGAAGTCCTCTCCAAGAGCAGTAAGCATTCTGTAGTCCCTATGTTTTTTTTTTCTAATCAGCACTTAATATTTCACAATTCTTTGCTCCTTAATCACGTGCTGGGCCCTTCTGTGTGCATCCCTTTGCGGACTCCTATGCTCTGCACCAATTCCCTGGTCTCCTTACTTACTACTCAGAAGCCATTTTCCTACAGGGAGTCCTCCTGCCACCCCCCATGTTTCTCCTCTCCCTCCCCTAAGTACCCTCCTCAGACCCTTGCACTGAAGGTTGTTTGAGTTTTTTTTTTTTTCCTCCAGACACCAAGTAGGGTGTCCAGATCTGGCCAATTTAGGTAACAGAGCTAAACACCCACCTATATGTCAGGACCTGTGCTGAGGCATTTGAGGTGACTGTCACGCCTACTCTTATTCGGTGGTTAGTGAAACAAACCTAGAAAGAGTAAGAGCCTCTCTCTGGTCACCAGCTAGCAAGTGATGGAATTAAGACTCTGGTCTAGGGCCTGGGATCGTGGGCTGAAGTACCAGTCAGCCGCCATCTCTCACTCATTCCATACCTCCTGCCCCGATCGATATTCCAGGCACTGTGCAGGGCTTTTACTCTGAGTGGACTGTAGGAAAGATAACACAGGGGTGCATCCCTGCCTTCTCCTTCACTGTTACTTCCCCCTTGGCATGCAATCATAGGTCATGAGTTCTGGCCTGTCACTGTCAGTGGGGATTTCCAGACACAGAGAGGGAGGGGATTTGGGAATGCATGTCAGAAACCCGTAAGGAAAGGGACAGAGATAGAAGCTGGGCTCCTTAGACAGCCAATGGCACTTTCTAAAGGCCCTACAGAGGAGGCAGAGAAGAAGGTACCAAGAATAATAACATCCCAAACAACCTTAAACTGGAACGATGAACTTATTCCCGGAAAGCTATTGCAAAGAAAGACTGACTAGGCTTGGTAGCACACAGCTGTCAACTCTGCACTTTGGATGCTGCAGAAAGACTGTTGAGTTCAAGGCCAGCCTGGGTTACATTGTACTGTCTCCAAACAAAAAAGGGGTGGGGCAAAGGAAAAGAGAAAAAATAGGAGGAACAAGGGGAGGGGGAGGGAAAGGAAGGGAAGGGAGAGGAGGGGGAGGGAGACACAGTAGTCTTTACAGGAACATCAAGAACTGTGTGTCCTGGGAGGAGCCTTGCCAACGGCCTCCTTCCAATCCACCACAAAGGCATGGGGGTGGAGGGAGAGGAATGCAAGGACATGGACAGACAAGACTATATAGTGATGGCACCTCGCTCTTACTCGGGTGAGACAGAACCACATGTGGCCCAGACATGGCAGGTGGAGACATTAAACAGCGTAGATAACTGCACTATTTTGGAAAACAGAACGTGATTAAATACAGCTAGTTTGTTTTTAACTAAAAAAAAAAAAAAAGTTGAGCCATGCAGGGCAGTGGACATCTGCAATCCCGGCATTTAAGAGGCTGAACAGGATGAAGGAGATCTTGAGGCTAGCCTGGGAGATACGGACAGATCTTATCTAAAAGCATTAAATCAGGTAGCCACTGGAGGGCAGAGGGGAGTATTGCTTGATGGTAGAATGTGTGTTTGGCATACACAGGGTCCTGGATTTAATTCATAACACCAGAAATAAATACCTATGGAATAAGGACCAAAGAAATAAAGACAGGGAGGCCTGGAGAGAAGGCTGAATGGTTAAGAGCACTTGCCGCTCCTGCAGAGAACCTGGGTATCCACATGACAGCTCATAGCTGTCTTGTAACTTGTTATAGGGAGTCTAACGCCATCCTCTGGTCCGATGGTGCACATGCATATGTGCAGGTGGTCATCCACATAAATAAAAACAAAAAACAAAACAGCAGAGTAGAAACCACTGCTGCTTGTGGTGGCACACTCTTTAACCCCAGCATCCAGGACTAAGGGGTAAAAGGATCTCTATGAGTTCAAGGTCAGCCTGATCTATATAGCAAGTTCCAGGAGAGCCAGAGCTACATGTGGAGACCTTGTCTAGAATAAAATAAAACCTAATAAAATCCTATAAACACAGAATCTGTCACTTGCTGCCCCTTGACACAGTTTGACTATCACATGGTTTGCAAATCTCCATTTCCACTGTTCCTCCATATCAGACCACAAGAGACACACTAGATACATATTTTCAAGGCAGGCAGCTATAGAACTGGTCTAGAGACAGAGAAACCCTTCTCTTCTAGCAAAAATTCCTAACTTCAAGAGTGCAAGTGTTCTGACTGGTTCTTAACTCTGAAGCTGAACAGGCAGGCACTGAGGCAGCTGCCACCAGGGGGCACGGGAGGCTCCCAGCGTAGTTAGTTTACTGTAACCTTGGCTCTGGAAGCTGGTTGTCAGGCGTTGACTGACCCCTCAGTGTGCATGGCCCATCTGCCTTTGACCCTACGTTTCTCCACCTGGCAGCAGGAAGAAACTGAGTATCAGGAATGCAAAGATCAGCTGGGAGCCTGCTGTGGGAGCATACATGTCCCCGAACAAATAATGGGTTTGTTAGATAAAGGGGTGTGTACCCAGGAAGGAGTATCTGGGGCTCCATCATGAGGGCCCAGGAAAAGCCCATCCCTAAATCAAGTCTTAAAAGATGAAAAGGGCTCTGGCCTCTTGCTCTTGCCCTCTTCCTCTTTGTCCCTTCTCTCACTGTTCCCCTTCCCCCTTCCCTCCATGTGCTCATGGCCGGCCTTTACTCCTCTCCTCTTCTACTCTTATTAAACCTTTCCACGTGGAACCATTAAAAAAAAAAGAAAGAAAAGAAAAAAACCGAAAAGGTTGTTGGGTGTGGTGGAGCATGCCTTTAATTCCATGCATGGTAGTAAAGACAGGCGGATCCCTGAGTTTGGGTCAGCCTGATCAACAGAGTGAATTCAGGACAGCCAGGACTATACAAAGAAACCTTGTCTTGAAAAACAAAAAAAGAAAAAAAAAGATGAAAATGTTTAAAACAGGAAAAAGATACAATCTAGTTTTCTTTGTGTATGTCTGTGGGAGGCTTAACGTAGCCTAGACTGGCCTTGAACTCCTGATCCTCTGGCTTCTAACTCCCAAGTCCTAAACTTATAGGTGTGCATCCTGTGTTTGTCGAGGTCCTGATACCAACCACAGGAGGGTTCTGAGCAGTGACAGTAAGAGGAGAGAGCTATTTTAGGGAATGCCGGTGGTGCAGGACAAACCTTGGAGAAGCCCTGTACCATACCAGCTGTTAACTCTGTAGTGTTCAGCATTCCTGCCCTGGAGGGTGGACAGCAGGAAGACAGCAGAGCATTTTAGGATCTACAACAGAGTCCAGTCTCCAGAAGGGGCTTGAGCAGTAGTAAACAGCCCAGGCAGAAGCCCAGGAACAGTGGTTCTGGATTCATGTGAAGAACTGCAGAAAACAGAGCTCAGCGTAGCTATGCTGGCGTAGTCCTGGGGTCAAGTCCCTGCTGGCCTAGGAGACAAGGACTTCACAAACTAGGCTAGGTCTCCCAGTATCCTCTGAAGTAACCTGGAACACGGCAGGAAAGCCCTTGAACTAAGACACAGCAGAGGAGCAGACTGCCTCCCATCATAGTCACCCTTGTTGCCAACCCAAGGAAGAGAACTAGAGAAGTTGGCTGCCGCTGCTTCATGGAGAAGCAGGCATGGTCACTAGGCAGGGCAGTTGACATCTGTGTAGAGTTCAAAGAAAAGTGTTCTGCTAGGCCTGCTGGTATAGGCCTATACCTTCTTAGATGGGCTATTAGTGCAAGTCTGGGCTATGCAGTGAGCTGAAGGACAGCCTGGGTACCCTAGGACACACTGTCTCAAGCAAAAAAGTAAAAAAAGTCTGGGGCCATAACACAAGACGTCTTTAAAAAGTATATGAGCATCTAATACTTTAGATACTAATACTTGAGATACTAATAATCTAACATCTAATGAGGAAAGATGTTAATATCGACTTATGCAAATGTCCAAGTAAAATGGTGTCCTTTGGAATGAGAGATGTGCTTTTGCCTTTTGACGCTGAATTTTGTTTCACAGGAACCAAGATGACTGGAGACAGTGGACGATGATTCCTGACAGTGGTCCTTCTCCACTTCCTCCAAATGACAAGGTGTGAGGACCAAGAGGCCGAAGACAGGGTCAGGAAGCAGGTTACTGTGCCTGGCAGTGCAAACCCAGCAGAGTATACACTTGCTTCTGCGGAGTCTCCTCGTCATAGCTGTGGTGGGCTGGTGCAAGCTTTAGCTCTGGCGGACCCTTAGCCTGTCCCCCTTCTCAAGAGATGTCCTGTACAGTACATATATCCTGCAAGAGGGTGACAGGGACCTCCCACCCTGCACTCTCACGGCACAGATGCACAAGGATACCTCTTCGTCAGTTACTGATTTTATTCAGGAGTCACATTAACACTAACCAAACGTCACCAAATCACGTATTTTCACATCACAAAGTTGAATTCTGCTGCAAATCCACACGTTTGCTTTGTAAGCGTGAGTATGTTGGCTACTGATCTGGACACTCCGCACGGTAAGTTGGGGACCACGTTGTTTTCTGTTGTTTGTCTTTTTTAAAGATAAGGTCTCGATATGTAAGCTAGGCTAGCCTGAAACTCCCTGTTAAGTCAGACCAGCCTCATGCTTACAATCTGCGCGCCTCAGCCTCCTGGGAACTTCTTCCCCTTCAGTCTTCAGCTTACGAACTTTTCAAAAGCCTTTATTTCTATTTTATGTGTGTGGTGGTTTTGCCTGCATGCCTGTCTGTGCACCACTTGCGTGCACTGCTCAGCCAGTCCAGAAGAGGGCGTCAGGTTCCCTGGAACTGAAGTAAGGGATGGTTGTGAACCACAGTTTAGGTGTTGGAAATCAAACCTGGATTATCTGGCCAAGCAGACAATGCTCCTCCACCCCACCCCAGAGACAGGGTTTCTCTGTGTAGCCCTGGCTGTCCTCAAACTCACTCTGTAGACCAGGCTGGCCTCGAACTTAGAGATCCACCAGCCTTTGCCTCTTGAGCACTGAACTCAGGCATGCAGCATTCAGCCAGTGCTCCTATGAGCCACCGAGCTCAGCATAGACGCTCCTGGGCACAGGCCCGATGCTGTGGTGTGATGCACAGCAGAGGTGCTCTGGCCCCTTCACACAGGAAACAGGGCCAGGCAGCAGCTGCAGAGCAGACAAGCCACCGACCAGTGGGTGCCAAAGTCTACAGAAACCTTTTGTTTGGTTGGTTCCTGACGTGTCACAGGTCATCAGCTTGTTCGTGTGTCCACTGGCTGCTTACTTAGTCCTAGATACAGTACCCACACACTTCCTTGCAGATCCTTTTGTCTGTAACAACGTAACCATGAGATACTGCACCTAACGCCCCCAGCACAATCAGGGATCAATGTAACAAGGGAAGCCTGAAAAGCTCCATTTGTATGAGAGGAGGCTCTCCTGCAGCCGTAGCTTGAACTTGTCTTGTAGCTGAGACGATTTGATCTGCCTCCACCATCCATTTGCTGGGACATTAGACACACACCAGGCCCAGGTACGAATCTTTTTTTTTTTTTTTAAGATTTATTTACTATGTATAAGTACTGTCACTGTCTTCAGACACACCAGAAGAGGGCGTCAGATCCATTACAGAGGGTTGTGAGCCACCATGTGGTTGCTGGGAATTGAACTCAGGACCTCTGGAAGAGCAGTCAGTGCTCTTAACCACTGAGCCATCTCTCCAGCCCCAGGTACAAATCTTAACCAAAATTATCTTTTACACTTCACATGCTTTCTGGCCTGAAGTAAATACTGTGGGGAAAGAAGTGTAAGGCCTGTTTGACACTCTTGCTTGACATGGTAACTTTGCCACATAAACCTGAAGAGAGCTATGGAGGAACCAGCTCTCTCTGAGGTAGTTTCTACAGAACTTCAACCTCAATGGTGGCTTAGAAACAAAACTAGTAGTTTTTTGAGTTCTACAACTTTTTAGATTTAGTGAGGATATGAGAGAGCAGGTCTCTGTAAAACTTCATGTATTCCTGTCCAGTAGAACAACAAGGCCTGTGGTCCAGTCAGGGTCACTGCACCACAATAATTTCAGTTTTATCTTTTCCTTCATTTTTACTTTATGTGTATGAGTGTTTTGACTGTGTCTGTATGCTACATTGGCACAGCGCCCACAGAGGCCAAGAAAGAACCTAAATCCCCAGGAAGTGAGTTAGAGATAGTTGTGAGCCATTATATAGATGATGAACTGAAAAGTGAACTTGTGTCCTCTGGAAGACCCAGTGCGCTAACTCCTGAGCCTTCTCTCCACCCCACCCTATATATATATATATATATATATCTATATATATATATATATATAGGTATATAGATATATATATATAGATATATATATATATATGTGTGTGTGTGTGTATTTGTGTGTGTGTGTGTGTGTGTGTCTGTCTGTGTGTGTGTATCTGTCTGTGTGTATTTTTTAAGACAAGGTCTCATTATGTAGCCCTGGCTGGTCTGAAACCTGTTACATGGAACACGACGGCTTCAAACTCACTGGGATCCACCTGCCTCTACCTTCTGAGTTCTGAGATTGAGGGTCACCACTAAGCCAGTTGTTTTCATGTGTACAGCGGACAAATGAATGAGAGTCTATGAAACTTCCACTCAGGAATTCTGATGTAAACTGACAATCGGCCTAACACGTAGACCGTCCTAGGTTCAATCCTTAGCATCTCAAAAAAAAAAGGGGGGGGGCACAAACCATAAATTGTCAAATATAAAATATTTAAGGAGGACAGAAAACCTCTATGAACTCAGGAAATGGGTAAAAGACATTTAAAGATCAGAAATCCAGAATGCCCTAAAACAAACTGCTCTGATAAATTGGAAAAATAAAAGCAGGCAGCTTACAAAAATAGGAAAAATTAAATAGTAATTTTAGTTTAATAATTAAAATAGAGAAATTAGGTTGGATGGTGGTAGCGCATACCTTTAATCCCACCACTCGAGAGGCAGAGGCAGGTGCATGTGTGAGTCAGAGGCCAGCCTGGTCTATAGGCAGTTCCAGAACAGCCAGGGCTGCAAAGAGAAAGCCTGTCTTGCAAAACAAAAACAACAAAAATTTTATATATATATGCATATATATATGTATATGTACATGTATGTATATATATATGTATATATACACACATACATTTATATACATACATATATATATTCTTAAAATGCAAACACCTAGTGTTGTATCATAAGTTACTTTAAAAATGAGCTGATCATCACCAGGCACAGTGGCACACCAAATACGTAGAGGGCAGAAGCAGGAAGCTGAATTCAAGAACAGCTTCAGCTGCAGTTAGTTCAAGGCTAGCCTGAGCTGCATGAAACTCACAAACTAAACCAAAGTTCGAACTGATTTTCTGAGGCCCCAAAGGCATATTGTACATCTTAACAAACTTACTTAGTTTAGTGAGCGGGCTTAAATTAGATTCGGTATTTGTTTTAAAAACAAATGTTTAAATGCTGCTAAAATATAACTTCTTGTTCAATGCCATCACGTTTTGGCTTGCTTTTTTAACATCAAAAGCTAATAAATAATAGAAAACATTAATTAAATACTAAGTGACAACACTTAGTATCAGATAAGAACAGTGATAAGAATAAAAATATAAAGAAAACCATACGCCTTTTGGTAGAAAAGTCAATAATAAAGGACATTAAATTTAAAGAACTGAGTATGTTGTGGGCAAAAAGCTAAGAACTTTGCTTATGATGTAACCAGCACTAAGCATAGCATCCATCAGTCTCCTAGGGCTAGACCCCTGAGACTGCCACTGGGGCCACACAGAGCAGGAGATCCTCCACTCAGTCAGGACCCCTGCAGAGCCCTGCACATACTCCCGTTAGTTAGTTAACTTCATTGCTTCTGAAAGGGTGAGTCTCCGTGGTAATGCATGGTGAGCAGCATGACGGCACAGCCGGGGAATGTCCTGGGGGCCTTCTGGCTGGAGCCCAACTCAGAACCCAGAGTCAGTGCAACAGCAAAGTGCAAAGCTGGGCCTGACACCTAGAAGCCCAGCACTTAGGAGGCTAAGGGAGACCATGATTTTTGAGGCCAACCTAGGCTACATAGCAATTAGCAAGCTAGCCTGGGTCACATAGGGAGTTCCAGGATAGCTAAGCCACCTAGTAAGGTCTTGCCAGAAACAACAATAACCAAAAATCAAGATGGTGTTAAAAAACACCAAAGTTGGAGGTATAGGCCTGGGCGGTGGGCTCAGGGGGGATGGGCGCTGAGGCTTACACCATTCTGTGGAGGTGAGGAACAGCAGTTCTCTTCCCTCTGTAGTCACGCCAACCCATCCTGGAAGCCAGCATGGTGGAGGAACTGGTCCACTGTGCGGAATCCAAAGTTCTAGGTGTTTACCAGGTAGCACAAGTTAGATGAGGCTCCTTCCTGCCCTGCCTCTTCTGCTGCCGTGGCCCTGCTGAGAGCTGATGTGAGTCGATGGATGGAACAGGGAAGGGTGAACCTTCCCCAGCAAAAGTGAGTCTCAGAGTGGAGACAAGGGCCGGCGTGACACAGGCTGACTCTCAGGCGTGACAGACAGTCATATGGGAACGAGGCACCTGGCCTTGTGATCCAGACTTCTAGGCCCCAGCACAGCCATTTGGGCCACTGCTGCTCTCTTCCTCTGTGGACCCTCAGGACCAGCTGAGGGAGGTCACGGGGAAGTGGAGCTTGCCATACCTCGAGGCAGCACCTTTCTTGGCATCTACTGTGTACCAGGCTGGTACAGGGCTCAGGGAGCACCAACATCCAGAGACCTAGAGGTCATAATGGGAGCAGGGATAGCACACAGAAGACATGGTACGTGGTCAGCCATAGCGAGGGCTGAGGGACGGGGGCACAAGGGTGTATCAGATGCGGTGTGAGTAGTTCCAGAGAAGCACAGGGTCTGGGCAGAAGGCGGGAAGCTGGACAGGGACAAGCATGCCATGCTGTGTGGGCCTCAGTCACTATCATGACAGGGAAGGAAGCACAAGAGTCACTAAGACTACAGAACTTCAAAGAGGCCACAAGGACAAGAGGCAAAGGCCTCACTGAGTCTAGTCAGTTCTGAGAAGAACTCTGGAAATGGAGCTGACTGGTCAAGCTGGTCAAAGAAAGTCTCTCCGGAGGCCACCTTCAGGTGTGGACTCGCAGTGAGGTGCAGCAAGAGCTTCAGGCTCTGCAGAAACACAAAGACAAAAGACAGTTCTCCAGCCCTCATCCCTTCCGCAGCGCTCACGATTCCTGCTCTCCCCAATCCCATCCTAGAGCCGCAGCAAATGTAGCCCAGGGACCCTCAGAGGGACAGAGGAGCTGCAGCGTCAGAGCACCAGCAGGGGGCACCACAGGCCCACATTTGGCAAGAAGATTCGTTTGCCCTTTCCCTATAAGGGACTGGGGTTCAGAGGCGAGGAGCCTTGGCAATCGTGGGTACAGGACACCTGGCAGAGCCAGGGCCCTGGGTAGGGCAGAGGTGTCTCTTGCACAGATGCTACAAAGGGCTGAGGGTTCAACAGCCCTTGAGCTCAGAAGCAGGAGGGCTTAGGGGTCCTAACCTAAGTGGAAGGTAGAGGGCAACTGGTCCAAGCCGGGGCCAGGCCTGGCTTGGGAGACTGTAACAGCCCCACTGCACAGCAAACCTTTCCACTTTCGGGGTGGGGGGGTGTCTCACTCACTCCCTGCTCCCTGAAGAGGCAGCTGGGCCTCCGCCCCATCACCCCACAACGTGGCTCAGTCACCATCAGCGCGGGCCCGTCAGTCACTGGGTGTCGGGGTCTTGGAAGCCCCAAGCCTCCACGGCCGCGATGAGGAAGCTCTCCGAGCAGAGGGGCTGGTTGTTGAACGTGTCACAGTGTCCGGTGCGCCCTCGGTTCAGATCCCCATCGATGTAGAGTGCTTGGCCACCTCCTCCCCCTGTGGGATGTGCAGGTGACCATGCCTTTCTGCTCCAACAACCACTTCCCTAGATACCCAGCATTTCTGTCCTCGGAGGGTCTACGAAGCAGCACTCTCAGGAAATAGACCCCCCAGACGACAGAGGTTCCTCTGGGCCTGGCTCCCCACCTAATGCATGCTTCCTAACCCTTAGGTCCTATCTCTACCCGCAAACAATCCAGGTCCTTTTCCTTTGCTTAACTGAGATGTGTACTGCTACCAGTCAACAGGGACCGGGCACAGAGGCTTCAGCTGCCCACAAACCCCCTCCGAGCATGGGTAGGACCCAGACTGGGGTGAAGGAAACAGGTGCCCACCAATGATGAGGCAGTCGTTGCCCCCAGCCATGAACATGGACTCGGTCTTGGAGGGCAGGTTGAAGTGCCGGGCAGCCAGGAAAGGAGAGAGCCGGTCGGCAGGGTCTGAAGAGACGGAGTGGCTGATGAGGCAAGGACTGGCTGCAGCCTCTGAGGACTTGAAGGATGTTGCCTTGGTCAGCTCTGGGTGCTTGATGACCACCCACTCATAGCGCTGCACCTCCGGCTGCAGCTGGGGAGGGATGGTGACAGTCACAGTCACCGCCATGTGACACCTCACTGGCCACCTCACATACTCCAGAGCTACAGCCCATGTCCATCCCATGACTCTAGTGAGTGAGTCCGAGTGGGGACTGTGGCAATGGCACGTCACATTGCAGATGAGGCCCTGCTAGCTCTTGGGGTACTCACAGTCTAACCAGCAAAACCCAGAGTAAACAAGAGAATGCCTTAGGATATTCACTGCAGTGGACAGAGGAAATAAGACTGTGCAGGGTTGCCCAGGGATATGGCCTGGTGATGTCTGCCAGCCTCTGTGACAGCCCAGGGTCAGACAGTTCCCTGGCCCACTACAGATACTGGGCCTGCATTCAGCTTTGGAGGAAGACTGAAATGCTCTGAATATCTGGGAGAAGGGGAACACTTGGGGCAAGAGGGAGTGGCCAGAGGGACCCCCATGTTCAGTCCAACTCACCCTAAAAACAAAGCATTCTCCAGTCCCAAAGAAGCTCAGCTTGCCTCCGAACTTATTCCGCTCACTCCAGTCTGTTGATAGGTAAGCCCCACAAACCTGAGGAGGGAACTGGGTGAGACCGTGCCTTCCGCCCCCAGCAGCACCTCCTGTCTGGTGTGCTGAGTGACCAAGCCTCAGCTCAGGACTGCTGTATCCTGCATTCTTCCACCACTGAGGGCGAAAACGGGGTGGGAGAGGGCGGAGTTCAGGGAAGTGAACCCTCTGGGTCACTTTTGTCTTCCCCTGTGGCTTTCAAGCTCCACGCAGGGCCATACCCACACCGGGACTTGGCACCAGCGCAGTGAGCGGGCTCCTCACCTCCTTTTGAGTGGTCTTGATGAGCAGGAGTGTGGGCTCATGTCCTTCGCACTGGAAATAGAACCTGGGGGCAGAGAGCACATGAGCTACCGCCTCTGCACGCCCTCCCTGACCTCCCAACCATCAGTCTCTAGGGTAGAGAGGCCTGGGGGCTAAGCTCCTTTCCAGCCGCCTCAGTGCATACAGTGTGACTCCCCTCCAGAGAGCTAAGTGCTAGAAGCAGGAGGCAGAGAGACAGGAAAGCTCAACCGTGGATGTGTGAGGGAGGCGAGGCTTGACACTGTGGTGCTCAGGCATTCCCAGGGGCAGGAGGACAGAACTCAGTCAAGCCAAATGCTTGTGTGGACGTAGGCGGGGCCTTCAGGTTGGGGGAGGGTGGTCAAGAGTTTGTGAACTGTCATTTGAGATTTGACTGAGCTACCATGGAGCGCAGTGTGTCCCTATTAGCACACCAGGGGCTTACACAGACAGAGCCCCTTCACGACGCCTACAGAGCCCTCAGCTGCGGTACACACAGCAGTGACGTCCACAGGCGACAGGCCTGGTAATGATAGAAAGCTAGGACAAGAGGCTCTTGAGTCCTGGGCCTCAGTGGATGAGGCAGGACCTTACGAGGGTCCCAGTTCAAAGGCTAATTTCCAGCCACCCTATGACTTCCTGGAAGCGGAGTGCAGGATGTGACTCTCAGAGTGTTGGGGACCCCTCACCTGGTTAGGCTGTACCCATGCTGCAGTGACGAGAAGAGCAGGAGGGGTTGGCAGAGGGCAAAGCGCTCAGGGATCCAGGACCAAATGTCTCTCATCTCCTTCACGCTGACAATCTCTGAGCGGAAGTTCTCTGCATGGACAGCCAAGTGCACAAACTGCCTGGGAAGAGCGAGGAGGGGTCAGAGCCCACAGTGAGCACAGTCCTGACTGCTCCCCACCCTGCAGCCCTGCGGCTTTATTCGGTACATGGCCTGGAAAGGATGTCTCACCAACCCAGGTTTGCAGCCTGGCTCTGGGCGCCAGGTGGAAATGGGGTGACATTATTCCTAGAAGCCCCACCTCCCACCTGATAATGGGAGAGTGCCCAGCCTGCAGGTATGGAAGACAAAAGCCTTTTTCTTTAAGAAACCAGGACAAATGAAGTAAGCCTCCAGCAAGACAAAGCTGCAGAGCCAGCCGGGCACCAGCGGATCATGTAACGGGCATAAAGATGGACAGACAGACAGACAGACAGACCAACGATGCCTGTGTCAATAGGCTAAAGCAGCAAGCAGAAGCCAGCCCATGAGAGCCACGCAGGCCTTGGGAGACACCAAGCAATAGAGCCAGAGCTGGCTGGAAGAAAGGCAGGGCAGAGAAAGCAAGCATCGAGGTGCAGTTTCAGACCTACCTTTTAGAAAGTGAGACACTGAGAAACAGGAGGAAGCAACGGACACGGAGAAGAAGAAAAATAAAACAGACAAGGCGAGGTTAGTGGTGGGTACCGATCCCTAGACACGCCTTCCTTTGGGCCCAGGAGAAAGTGACCTCCATACCGCAGCCAGCCTTGTCTACAGCAGCCTACAGTGTCAAGTGTCAAATACCACAGACTCTTCCCAACCCTGCTCCCAGGGACAGGAAGGCCACAATCAGCATTCAAAAGAATGCCAGCCATGAGGCATGGAGCTGGAAGGGCAGAGCAGGAGCTGTTCTGATGAGACCTCTAGGAGGCCAGCCTGGAAACTGCTGACCTTCTGACCCCCTGGTAATATCCAGCTTCCTTGTCTTGTTAAGGCCATAACTGCAAAACCCTTCTTGCCTTTTAGTGTCTTTGTATCCACATGTGGGGAGGTGGACAGACAGAAGGCTAGAAGCAGACTGATGCTCAGACCTCAAGGATGCATTCTACTAAAGCTACCCACTCCACAGATGCAGTATGCACACACACACACACACACACACACGCACACACATAGAAGCACAGGCACACATCACACAGACACATACACAAACAGAAGCATGGGCACACATCACACACACACACACAGACACACACACACACACACACACACACAAACAGAAGCACAGGCACACATTTCACACACACACACACACAGAGCCACACACACGCACACAGGCACACATGCACACAATCCTGGGGTACCTACCTCTTCTGTTTGACAGTAATACCCTTCTGCCTCAGGGCTTTCTCATTGGCCATTTGCAAGAGCTGAATCTCCTTGCGGGAAAACAGGCGGATGGCAAAGGCCTTCTCTAGTAGTTTCTCAGGGGACACTGTCTTGGCAATGTCCTTGACAAACATCCGGATGTCTTGCTTTACATTGTCTGACTCAAGGGGCTGTCCTGCTCTCACCTTGTGGAAGAACTTGAGGATGGCCAGAGCGACTCGGTACAGTACCTTGTAGCCTTCTACAAGGAAGACGTCGAAAACGCGGGCAAAGTAGTTGAGGGGCAGCTCCCCAAAGAGCCATCTCTGCCAGTCGGAGTAGACCTGCAGGACGTCCTCTGACACGGCCACCATCAGTTTGTGGGCTGCCTGGCAGTACTTGTTCACCAGGTCTCCAAACGTCATACAGGAAGACTCGAAGGCCAGGAAGCTCTGGTCAATGAGCTTCTTGCTGGGGTCGTTGCAGGACAAGATGCGGCAGGCCTTTTCAAAGCACTCGGCCTCGTCAATGCTGTAGTGTAGCAGCAAGGCCACCACCGCGGGCAGGGCAGGGCAGAAGGAGATGTCGGGGAACTGGTTGGCGATGCACAGGAGGATCTTGCGCACGGCCCCCTCACCCCGCGGGTTCAGGCAGTAGGTGGGCACCTGAGTGTTGTCTACAAACTCAGGCAGGGGCAGGCTACTGCTGCTGTGCTTGCCCACAATCTTCCCCACGATGTCGCTGTACACGCTGGCGTCGGGTGTGACCGTGCGGCAGGGGATGTCCCGGATCAGACGCTGGTACACTTTCCCCCGCAGGGCGTGGCTCTGAGCCCAGTAACCCTGCCGCGCCAGCTGCTTCAGCTCCTGTAGCTCGGTGTAGTTCAGCTCCTTTGGCCCCAGGTCCTGGATGGATGCGTCCATCTTGTCCTTATCCACAAAGCAATTGTACCCTGGGGAGTCCATGGTGCCCCGTGTGCCTCGGTGGCAGGTCCCAGGCTGCCAGGGAGGGGACAAAGAACAGCTAAACCCTGCAGCCCCGGCTTCGGGGGTTTTCTGTTAACCAGTCGGTCATCCCACACAGCCTGCAGGATTGAAAACAATTTTAGTGAATGCATTGAAAGTTCACGTTTTAAAGGACTTGGTTTTTTTTTTTTTTTTTTTTCATTTTCTAAGGACTAGGAAGATAAATAATTGCTCGGAGAAGTCATCGCTAACTTTGGAGAACAACTTGTTTTCACAGAGTTCATGCAGAGAGGCCGCATGTTCCAGGCCACGAGAAGCCGAGGACAGGTTCCCAGCAATGCTGTGAAAGCCTGACTCTGTGGGCCGGAGAGCCGGCTGGGTGGTTAAGGGTGCTGACTGCTCTTCCAGAGGACCTAAGTCTAACTCCCAGCACCTGCCCAGGCAGTTAAACACCGTAACTCCAGTTCCAAGGGGTCCAGCATCCTTTATGTGTGGCACACTTAATGTGTGGCAGACAAAAACTCATACATAAAATCACAGGATAAATCTTTTCTTTTTTTTTCTTCTTTCTTTCTTTCTTTCTTTTTTTTTTTTTTAGTTTTTTAAGACAGGATCGTGGATCGTAGCCTGGGCTGTCCTGGAACTCTCTTTGTAGACCAGGCTGGCCTGGAACTCACACAGATTTGCCTGTCTCTACCTCCTCAGTGCTGAGATCGAAGTCATGTGCCACTGTGCCTGATGATAAATCATTTAAGATTATTTTATTGACCTGTATGGGTGCTTTGCCTGCATGTGTATCTGTGCACCATTACATGCCTAGTGCCCAAGGAAGCCAGGCGAGGGCGTCAGATCTCCTGGGACTAGAGTTCCAGACAGTTGTGAACCATACGGTGCTGAGAACCAAATCCGAGTCCTCTGGAACAGCAGCCAGCGCTTTTAAGCTCTGAGCCTGTTCCAGTCCCAACCTCCATCTTTTTTTTTTTTTTTAAAGATTTATTTATTTATTATATATAAGTACACTGTAGCTGTTCAGACACACCAGAAGAGGGCATCAGATCTCATTAAGATGGCTGTGAGCCACCATGTAGTTGCTGGGAATTGAACTCAGGACCTCTGGAAGAGCAGTCTGTGCTCTTAACTGCTGAGCCATCTCTCCAGCGCCCCCCCCCAACCTCCATCTTTAAAAGTAATCTTCAAAAAGATTTAACAGAAAAAAAGCCTTATTTTGCTACAAACAGCTTTCTACTTGGGAAGACCCACTTAGACCACCGTAGCCTAGGGGCTGTCTGAAAAGGGACAAAAGACAGAAGGAGCCTGCCGGGCGATGCTTGCTCTCAGCCTGTCGGTCAGGCTCCAATCAGCTGGGCTGAGGACATCCTTGTGTTCTGACTGCCATGCTGGATGGAATACTAGGCCAGCACTGGGCCACTGGGCCACAGCCCAGTCCAAAGGAAGAGGTTCTAAACCAGCTGTATCTTCATTGACCAGCAGCTTAAAAGCTAAGCTCCAGACAGGTAAATTCCATCAGAAGCCAAGTGAGAAATAGAGCCTGGGGTTGAATTCTGTAGTGCCTGTGTTGAGGGACAAGTGGAAGGTGCCACAATTTCAAAACCAGACTTTTCTAGCTTCAAGGAAACTACAGCCAGAAGTCTTAGGGGAGATGCTATCTCACTGCACGGCAGCCACTGGGATCCAGTCACACACAAGAGAAGTGGGTGAGCGGGGTGTGTGTGATACTCATGCTTGAAACACCAGAACTCTGGAGAAGAGGAATCACCAAGATCATGAGCTCAAGTCCTGCCTGGGCTTCACGGGAAATCCAAGGCTGAGTTACACAGTGAGCCCTACCCCAACAGCAGATAAACAGGCTTTGGAGAGATGGCCCGGTAGTTAAGGGCATGGACTGCTTTTATAGAGGATCTAAGTTCAGTTCCAAGCCCACATGTCAGGAGACTCACAACAGCCGGTAACCTCAGATGCAGGGGATCTGATGCCCTCTTCTGACCTCTGTGGGCACCAGACAAACACATGGTACACACATGTGCACGCAGGCCAAATAAAATACATTTGAAAACTAAAAGCAATCAGGGATGATAGCACACACCTTTAATTCCATACCTGGGAGGCAGAGACAGGCAGATTTCTGAGTTTGAGGCCAGCCTGGTCTACAGAGTAAGTTTCAGGACAGCCAGTTCTGTTGCACTGAGGAACCCTGTCTCAAACATCAAATGGATGGATGGATGGATGGATGGATGGATGGATGGATGGATGGATGGATGGATGGAAATCTTGCAGGACATAGTGTTTAAGTCCCATCCTGGTTTACTACAATGAATTCTTAGCTATATAGTTAGACCCTGTCTAAACAAACAAACAAAAATCAGTCTTAGTCTTAGACAAAGAAATACAGGCAACTAAGGAATGCTGGGAGTTGGAGAAACAGTTTTCCCCAGGGAAGAGCCCTCCAGTTGGTTTTGCTGAAACCTCCAGTGGTCAGTCCTGAAATCATGTACATACATAAGAGTGAAAGTGTATGAACTGAGCAGGTTGCAGCTACATATTGTCTAGTATGCACGAGGCCTTAGCTTTGTCCTCCAGCAAGAAAACAAAGGGAGGAGAGTGGGGAGAAAACAAGAGGAGAGGGCAGTGGAGGGGAAAGGAAGGGGTGAGGGGGACTAGGAGCCCATGCGCAGTCAGCTCTAATAGCCCACTGACTTGGGTTCTGAAGCTTCCACCAAAGGCTGCCGTCCCGGGCACATAAGCCTGATATCCCCCCACATACCCTGGGCTGACCTTTCTGATCCAGATGGTAGAGCTGTCCAACAATGCCACAGGGGTCCACTTCCGTGAGCTTTGGTAAATGTCCAAACCACTCTGCTTTCTCTTGCATCTAGAAAATTCGACTTGAAAATAAACAGAAAAAGAAAATTCTACTGAGTTAAAAGAATTTTATTTATTTATTTATTTTTATCAAGACACGGTTTCTCTGTATAGCCCTGGTGGTCCTGGAACTCACTCGTAGACCAGGCAGTCCTCGAGCTCTGCCTGCAGAGTGCTGGGACTAAAGGCGTGTAACACCACACCCAGCAGAATTATAATGTAATTCCCACTGTGTGGGGCTAGCTAAGAAAACACCTGGATTTTATGCTTTTTCTCTGTTTGGTAAAATATATTCTAACTACCATTTTAACCATGTTTAAAAAATCTGTGTCTCGATGCATACATGTTGAGGATCAGAAGACAAACTTGAGTGTTGGTCCCTGCCTTCGGCCTCTTACTGACTACTGCACACACCAGGCTAACTCCACGAGCTTATGTGATTCTCCTGTCTCCGGCCAACCCACCTACCGCTGCCTTAGGGCAGGCATTACTACGCATGCTTCTGAGTCCAGCTGTATACAGGTTCTGGGGATCTGAACTTAGTCCTCATGCTGCACAGGAAGCAGCTTATCTGCAAACCATCTCCTCAGTCTCCATTTTAACCACTTTTAAGCCACTTCAGGGCTGGAGAGATGTCTCAGTGGTTAAGAGCATTGGCTGCGGGTTGGGGATTTAGCTCAGTGGTAGAGCGCTTGCCTAGGAAGCGCAAGGCCCTGGGTTTGGTCCCCAGCTCAAAAAAAAAAAAAAAAAGAGCATTGGCTGCTCTTTCAGAGGACCTGAGTTCAGTGCCCAGCACCCACATGGTGGCTCACAACCATCTGTAACTCCAGCTCCAGGGGATCCGATCCCTACTTCTGGCCTCCATAGGCACTGGGCTTATATGCGGTGCACAGACATATGTACAGACAAAAGATGTACACAGAACACAAACAAACAAAAAGATGCTTCAGTGGTGCCAGGTGCCTTCACAGCTTTCACAGCCAATGCCTCCAGAACTGCTCCACCTCCCTCATCGTCCCCTAGCCCTAGCGTGACCTCTCTGCCTTCTTTTTTAAATTACCTGGTTGCTCTGCAGAAGCAGCCGATGCTCTAAACACTGACCCAGCTCTCCTGCTCCTGCCTGGTTTTTGTAAAACGACAGTCTTTGCAGCACATTCTGGCTTTAAGGCTGTGATCATCTCGCCACGACCTCCAGAGTTGTGAAATTCCAGCTGCATACCACCATACCCTGGTACGGAATTTCCTTCCACTTAAAAGGGGGCAGGTGTGGTGGTTCATGCTTAATCCCAGCATTTGAGAGGCAGAGGCAGGTGGATTTCTGTGAGTTCAAGGTCAGTCTGGTCTACATAGGGAGTTCCATAACAGCCAAAGTTAGAGACTCACTGTCTTAAAAGAAAAGAAGAGAAAAGAAAAGAAAAGAGAAGAGAAGGGCTTAATTCTTTTTATGTGTATGAGTGTTTGCCTGCATGTTTGAAAGAGGATCACGATTGTGTGGTGCCAGTGGAGGCCAGAGAAAGACATTGGATCCCCCGGAACTAGGATTACAGCCAGCCTTGAGCAATCATGTGGGTACCTGGAAGGAAGCCACATCGTCTGCAAGAGCAGCAAGTGCTCTTAACTGCTAAGCCATCTCTTCAGCCCCCATTGATAAGTCTTTGTAGGGTTCAGTTCTTTTTTTCATATTCATCCCTAATTAAGACAAGGTTTTCTGGGGCTGAGGGTGTAGCTAAGTGCTCTAGGCCTTAGCCATGACTGAAGCCTTGAGTTTAATATCTGGCACTACAATCAAAACCCAAAACGGATGTAAGCGTTATAATCATATTAAATTGATTTTCATTGTGTGTCCCAGTGGGAAAGCCTTTAGTATAGCAGGACCAGTCCTGGTGCCCGGCCAGCACCTCCTTCCTCTTGCAGTGCTCTGAAATCAACGGGCCCACCTGCCTGTCTCCCCTCAGCCATGCCCACACTGCATGGTTTCCTACGTCCGAGTCATCAGTAGTGTTTGGTCCTGGGGCTAAAAAACTACAGAGCCACCACAGGCCCACTCTGTCTGGGTGACAAGGACCTGCTCCCTCGGAGCAGAATAAAAGCATTTATAAATAGAACAGGAGTTCAGCGGAATAGGCCAGCCTGCTCCAGTCGAACACTAAACTGAGACCTGCAGAAGTCACGGAGGTAC